>NC_086445.1:953677514-954008545 GCF_028390025.1 Pseudophryne corroboree | reverse complement strand
GTCTCAAGCAGAGTAGCACCTCATTACCTAATTAAGGTGTGCAAATTAGGGCTCCCTTCCCTTTGTAACTGATGTATTTATACATATTTTTTGAAGGTAGGAGACACCTTCATCCTAATTTAGCACCCTGCCCCACCTACCCTCACTGATTTTAAATAGTCTAGCACTTTGCCTGCATATGTAGAATGAGCACACTGAGGTAAGACTCCTACATTTTGGTTTACTATGGCAGTCAATATTGGGGGGATTCTCTGGGGTGCTGGGCTCCCTGTGCCTGCCGTGGCTGGACGTCCCTGGGGCATCGCAATTTAACACTTTCATTACACTAGAGCACTTAGTTTGTCTTATATATATGTAACACTTTCACATTATTTTCTTTTACTCCTCACATTACTCACACATGCAGCAGCAGCTGCTCCTACCTCTTTAACTCTTTATTTGTATCACTCTTGCGATGCCCTGGGGTTGTCTAGCTGGGTGGCTCTGGGGTGTCCTGCCCCCCGGACCTGAACCCCTATAGTTAGTGTTAGGGACTTACCCAATGAGAGGCTACCTTGATGCGGTGGGTAAGCTCATAGCCCTGGCCAGGAATATGCTAAGTGCCTCTGGTTATTACAGGTTGAGCTAGTGTGAGACAGTGCACCTGCTACTTTTTCCCTCTGTACATTGTATTAAGTCTCAAGCAGAGTAGCACCTCATTACCTAATTAAGGTGTGCAAATTAGGGCCCCCTTCCCTGCTTTATTTTTACACTGCAATTTGGATTTCAGTTTGAACACAGCCCACCCATATCTCTTTCTGCACGTTACATCTGCCCCACCTGCAGTGCAAAATTGTTTTGCCCTTTAGAGAAAGATCTTGCTTTTGCAATCAACCTTGAGTTAGGCTCATTATCTGCAAAATGTAACTTTCTCCCCCTCTACACTGGAGACAGAGGACTTCCTAAAATTGCTCAACGAGCAATTAGCTTATATTTGCATACAGACCGTTTCACAATGCAAATATCTAATTGGTTGCTACTGTACAGTATGGAGTCGATTTTTCACTTTAAGCAGTGTAAGGAATCATCAGAGACAGGGGAGCTCCTACTAGGGTTAACCTTTTCCCTTCCATCAGTTGTGTGCTGTTATAATCAGTACATGGTCCGAATCATACTTCTATACTTTGATCCAATGTGGAGTGCCTCTCCGAGACGGCTTCATCATCCCTTATGTTTAATTAGGAGATCAAGATACAGAGAGACTGTCACATTGTGGCCGAGATGACTTTTACAGATGTAGAGACGACAAGCCTTACTTGCATGGTGACTATGTATTGCCAAGGGGAATGACAGTCAGAGTACAGTATAAAGCTCCACGGTTACATACTGCATACAAATAAAGCCTCTTCCATAAACTATTCACTTAAGTGGCACAATACTAATACCAATAAAATCACTTTAGAACCAGACCCAATAAAATCTGACATCACTGGTAATCATTAAGTTAGACTATAATATAATTAAAAAAATTCTATGGTTATTCAACTACAAAAGCAATGTCTACAACCTTGGCAATCACACAGCAGTGATTCATTCAAAAATGACCTTATTTGCTCATTAGCAAATCTGGGGCTTAGGTTGAAAAATGTCAAAGAAGACTGCATTTACATTTAAATGTACATCCGACGGTGACATTTGAACAACTTGTCTAAAGCGTTGGGTAATAGGGATGGATACTTCATCTTTTGTATATGTTACCATTCATTTAGCTCACTTTGAAATTCACGTAAATACCTTTCATTTGCATCAAAGTGCTGTATAATTTCATATAGTTTGGCTAATTGACTGTATTGGAACCAGCACATACTTTCGCAAATTGAACATAAATGAGGATAAAAATAGCCTTCGGCATAGGGTGAATGACCTAAAATCCCACAATTTAAAATTCAGTTACAAAAAGACAATCATAACTCCATGTTATAAAGCAATTAGACAGGATATTGTAGTTATGGTAGACTTTCCGTCGATAACTCTATTTCTCCTAAGTCCACAGTATCTACAGGATATACATTGGGATATGAGGTAGCGTCAGCGGATTGGCATCAATCGATCAAAACTTTCGGCCCTCCAGAATGCAACGGGCCAGTCTCCTATATCCCCGCCTCCTTGCTCAGGCAATTAAGTTATTTTTCAAAGCTCAAGGCAGGAGCATCATAGAGAGCTCTAGTCACGTGAGAAGAACATACATACACACTTCCATACAAGAAGGAAGAGCATAGTAAGTTTAAGGATCCTCAAATCAGGTGCGTCAGGGTGGGATCCTTATGGATATTGTAGACTTAGGAGAAATAGAGTTATCGATGGTAAGTCTACCATAACTACATATTTCTCCTGCAGGGTCCACAGTAGTATCCACAAGATATACACTGGGATGTCCCAAAGCAAATTTAGTGGAGGGGACGTGCCTGATTGGACAGGAGAATCCTTAGCCCGAATGCAGTGTCCTGAGAGGCAACAGGTATCAAAGGCATAATGTCTAATGAATGTGTTAGTGGAAGGCTGCCTAACATACAGTATCTGTTCCGCAGAGGTACCACGGCGTGCTGCCCAAGATGGACCCACCTTACGATTAGAATGAGCACAGACATTAGCCGGTACAGGGTAATCAGCTTGAGAATAAACTTCCGAGATCGTCATCCGAAGCCACCTCGCCAGTGTTTGCTTAACAGCAGGCCATCCTCTCTTGTGGAACCCATAGAGAATGAAGAGACTGTCTGTCTTTCTGATGGCACTGGTATGATCCACGTAGATCCTTAAAGCCCGGACTACATCTACAGATACATCTTCCGCAGAAAGATCCGGCCCTTGGAAAGTCGGAACTACAATTTCTTCGTTAAGGTGGAACTTAGAAACCACCTTATGAATATACCCGGATTTGGTTCTGATAACTGCTCTATCTGGAAGAAAAATCAGAAAAGGAGGGCGACATAATAACGCCTCTAAATCTGAGACTCTTCTAGCTGAAGCAATAGCCAGTAGAGAGAGAACCTTAGCTGTCAACCACTTAAGATTCAGTGGTTCAAATGGGGAAACTTGAAGTGCCTTTAGGACTAAATTTAGATCCCAAGGCGCTGTAGTTGGAACAAAAGGAGGTTGGATGTGGAGCATTTCTTGGAAAAAAGTGCAAACATCCTGTAGGTTACCAATTTTCTTTTGAAACCATAGTCAATGCGGACACCTGAACTCTCAAAGAAGTCACCTGTAGACCTTTGTCCATTCCTGCCTGAAGGAATGATAGGACTCTGGAGACTCTGAAAGACCTAGGGTAAGCTTCCTGGCATTGCACCATTGAATATAAGCATGCCATATTCGGTAATAAACGCGAGCAGAGGATGGTTTCCTTGCTCTAAGCATTGTTTGAATTTCCTGTTGTGAAAATCCTTGTGCTTTCAGGATGGAATTCTCAAGAGCCACGCCTTCAAAGACAGCCGATCCAGGTGCTTGTAACAACAAGGACCCTGAGACAGTAGATCTGGACATTGAGGAAGTAAAAATAAGAATTTACTTACCGATAATTCTATTTCTCGTAGTCCGTAGTGGATGCTGGGAACTCCGTAAGGACCATGGGGAATAGCGGCTCCGCAGGAGACTGGGCACAAAAGTAAAGCTTTAGGACTACCTGGTGTGCACTGGCTCCTCCCCCTATGACCCTCCTCCAAGCCTCAGTTAGGATACTGTGCCCGGACGAGCGTACACAATAAGGAAGGATTTTGAATCCCGGGTAAGACTCATACCAGCCACACCAATCACACCGTACAACCTGTGATCTGAACCCAGTTAACAGCATGATAACAGAGGAGCCTCTGAAAAGATGGCTCACAACAATAATAACCCGATTTTTGTAACAATAACTATGTACAAGTATTGCAGACAATCCGCACTTGGGATGGGCGCCCAGCATCCACTACGGACTACGAGAAATAGAATTATCGGTAAGTAAATTCCTATTTTCTCTGACGTCCTAGTGGATGCTGGGAACTCCGTAAGGACCATGGGGATTATACCAAAGCTCCCAAACGGGCGGGAGAGTGTGGATGACTCTGCAGCACCGAATGAGAGAACTCCAGGTCCTCCTCAGCCAGGGTATCAAATTTGTAGAATTTAGCAAACGTGTTTGCCCCTGACCAAGTAGCTGCTCGGCAAAGTTGTAAAGCAGACCCCTCGGGCAGCCGCCCAAGATGAGCCCACCTTCCTTATGGAATGGGCTTTTACAGATTTTGGCTGTGGCAGGCCTGCCACAGAATGTGCAAGCTAAATTGTACTACAAATCCAACGAGCAATAGTCTGCTTAGAAGCAGGAGCACCCAGCTTGTTGGGTGCATACAGGATAAACAGCGAGTCAGATTTTCTGACTCCAGCCGTCCTGGAAACATATATTTTCAGGGCCCTGACTACGTCCAGCAACTTGGAGTCCTCCAAGTCCCTAGTAGCCGCAGGTACCACAATAGGCTGGTTCAAGTGAAACGCTGAAACCACCTTAGGGAGAAATTAAGGAAGAGTCCTCAATTCTGCCCTGTCCGTATGAAAAATTAGGTAAGGGCTTTTATAGGATAAAGCCGCCAATTCTGAGACACGCCTGGCTGAAGCCAGGGCCAACAGCATTACCACTTTCCATGTGAGATATTTTAAGTCCACAGTGGTGAGTGGTTCAAACCAATGTGATTTTAGGAACCCCAAAACTACATTGAGATCCCAAAGTGCCACTGGAGGCACAAAAGGAGGCTGTATATGCAGTACCCCCTTGACAAACGTCTGAACTTCAGGAACTGAAGCCAGTTCTTTCTGGAAGAAAATCGACAGGGCCGAAATTTGAACCTTAATGGACCCTAATTTTAGGCCCATAGACAGTCCTGTTTGCAGGAAATGCAGGAAACGACCCAGTTGAAATTCCTCTGTAGGGGCCTTCCTGGCCTCGCACCACGCAACATATTTACGCCAAATACGGTGATAATGCTGTACGGTTACATCCTTCCTGGCTTTGATCAGGGTAGGGATGACTTCATCCGGAATGCCTTTTCCCTTCAGGATCCGGCGTTCAACCGCCATGCCGTCAAACGCAGCCGCGGTAAGTCTTGGAACAGACAGGGTCCCTGCTGGAGCAGGTCCCTTCTTAGAGGTAGAGGCCACGGGTCCTCTGTGAGCATCTCTTGAAGTTCCGGGTACCAAGTCCTTCTTGGCCAATCCGGAGCCACGAGTATAGTCCTTACTCCTCTCCTTCTTATGATTCTCAGTACCTTGGGTATGAGAGGCAGAGGAGGGAACACATACACTGACTGGTACACCCACGGTGTTACCAGAGCGTCCACAGCTATTGCCTGAGGGTCCCTTGACCTGGCGCAATACCCGTCTAGTTTTTTGTTGAGGCGGGACGCCATCATGTCCACCTTTGGTTTTTCCCAACGGTTCACAATCATGTGGAAGACTTCTGGGTGAAGTCCCCACTCTCCCGGGTGGAGGTCGTGTCTGCTGAGGAAGTCTGCTTCCCAGTTGTCCACTCCCGGAATTAACACTGCTGACAGTGCTATCACATGATTTTCCGCCCAGCGAAGAATCCTTGCAACTTCTGCCATTGCCCTCCTGCTTCTTGTGCCGCCCTGTCTGTTTACGTGGGCGACTGCCGTGATGTTGTCTGACTGGATCAGCACCGGCTGACCTTGAAGCAGAGGTCTTGCTAGGCTTAGAGCATTGTAGATGGCCCTTAGCTCCAGGATATTTATGTGAAGTGATGTCTCCAGGCTTGACCACAAGCCCTGGAAATTTCTTCCCTGTGTGACTGCTCCCCAGCCTCTCAGGCTGGCATCCGTGGTCACCAGGACCCAGTCCTGAATGCCGAATCTGCGGCCCTCTAGAAGATGAGCACTCTGCAACCACCACAGGAGAGACACCCTTGTCCTTGGTGACAAGATTATCCGCTGATGCATCTGAAGATGCGACCCGGACCATTTGTCTAGCAGATCCCACTGGAAGGTTCTTGCGTGGAATCTGCCGAATGGGATTGCTTCGTAAGAAGCCACCATCTTTCCCAGGACCCTTGTGCATTGATGCACTGAGACTTGGCCTGGTTTTAGGAGATTTCTGACTAGTTCGGATAACTCCCTGGCTTTCTCCTCCGGGAGAAACACCTTTTTCTGGACTGTGTCCAGGATCATCCCTAGGAATAGAAGTCGTGTCGTCGGGATCAGCTGCGATTTTGGAATATTGAGAATCCAACCGTGCTGGCGCAGCACTATCTGAGATAGTGCTACTCCGACTTCCAACTGTTCCCTGGATCTTGCCCTTATCAGGAGATCGTCCAAGTAAGGGATAACTAAAACTCCCTTCCTTCGAAGGAGTATCATCATTTCGGCCATTACCTTGGTAAAGACCCGGGGTTCCGTGGACAATCCAAACGGCAGCGTCTGAAACTGATAGTGACAGTTCTGTACCACAAACCTGAGGTACCCTTGGTGAGAAGGGTAAATTGGGACATGTAGGTAAGCATCTTTGATGTCCAGAGACACCATATAGTCCCCTTCTTCCAGGTTTGCAATCACTGCTCTGAGTGACTACATCTTGAATTTGAACCTTTGTATGTAAGTGTTCAAGGATTTTAGGTTTAAAATTGATCTCACCGAGCCGTCCGGCTTCGGTACCACAAATAGTGTGGAATGGTACCCCTTTCCCTGTTGTAGGAGGGGTACCTTGATTATCACCTGCTGGGAATATAGCTTGTGAATGGCTTCCAATACTGCCTCCCTGTCTGAGGGAGACGTCGGTAAAGCAGACTTTAGAAAACGGCGAGGGGGAGACGTCTCGAATTCCAATTTGTACCCCTGAGATACCACCTGAAGGATCCAGGGGTCCACTTGCGAGTGGGCCCACTGCGCACTGAACTTCTTGAGACGGGCCCCCACCGTGCCTGAGTCCGCTTGTAAAGCCCCAGCATCATGCTGAGGACTTTGCGGAGGCGGGAGGGGGCTTTTGTTCCTGGGAACTGGCTGTTTGTTGCAGCCTTTTTCCTCTCCCTCTGCCACGGGGCAGAAATGAGGCGCCTTTTGCCCGCTTGCCCTTATGGGGCCGAAAGGACTGCGCCTGATAATACGGCGTCTTCTTAGGTTGAGAAGCTACCTGGGGTAAAAATGTGGATTTTCCAGCAGTTGCCGTGGCTACCAGGTCTGATAGACCTACCCCAAATAACTCCTCCCCCTTATAAGGCAATACTTCCATGTGCCTTTTAGAATCCGCATCACCTGACCACTGCCGCGTCCATAAACCTCTTCTTGTAGAAATGGACAGCGCGCTAACTCTTGATGCCAGTCGGCAAATATCCCTCTGTGCATCACGCATATATAGAAATGCATCCTTCAAATGCTCTATAGTCAGTAATATACTGTCTCTATCTAGGGTATCAATATTTTCAGTCAGGGAATCCGACCACGCCAGGCCCGCACTGCACATCCAGGCTGAGGCGATTGCTGGTCGCAGTATAACACCCGTGTGAGTGTATATACATTTTAGGATATTCTCCAGCTTTCTATCGGCAGGTTCCTTTAGGGCGGCCGTATCAGGAGAGGGTAGTGCTACCTGTTTAGACAAGCGTGTGAGCGCTTTATCCACCCTAGGGGGTGTTTCCCAACGTGCCCTATCCTCTGGCGGGAAAGGGTACGATGCCAATAACCTTTTAGGAATTATCAGTTCTTTATCGGGGGAAACCCACGCCTCATCACACACTTCATTTAATTCCTCGGATACAGGAAAAACTACAGGCAGTTTTTTCTCACCAAACATAATACCCTTTTTAGTGGTACTTGTATTATCAGAGATATGCAATACATTTTTCATTGCTTCAATCATGTAACGTGTGGCCCTAGTGGAAGTCACGTTTGTCTCCTCATCATCGACACTGGAGTCAGTATCCGTGTCTGTGTCTGCCATTTGAGGTAACGGGCGTTTTAAAGCCCCTGATGGCGTTTGAGACCCCTGGACAGGCACAAGCTGAGTAGCCGGCTGTCTCATGTCGTCAACTGTCTGTCGTAAAGAGCTGACACTGTCACGTAATTCCTTCCATAAGCTCATCCACTCAGGTGTCGACTCCCTAGGGGGTGACAACTCTATAATAGGCAATTGCTCCGCCTCCATCTCATTTTCCTCCTCAAACATGTCGACACAATCGTACCGACACACCGCACACACACAGGGAATGCTCTGATAGAGGACAGGACCCCACTAGCCCTTTGGGGAGACAGAGGGAGAGTATGCCAGCACACACCAGAGCGCTATATATAGACAGGAATACCACTATAAAATGTGCTTTTCCCTTTATAGCTGCTGTTAGTATTAAAACTGCGCCAAATTAGTGCCCCCCTCTCTTTTTTACCCTTTTCTGTAGTGCAGGACTGCAGGGGAGAGTCAGGGAGACGTCCTTCCAGCGGAGCTGTGATGGAAAATGGCGCCCGTGTGCTGAGGAGATAGGCTCCGCCCCCTTCTCGGCAGCCTTTTCTCCCGCTTTTTGGTGAGTTCTGGCAGGGGTTAAAATACATCCATATAGCCCTGGGGGTTATATGTGGTGTATTTATGCCAGCCAAGGTGTTTACATTGCTGCTCAGGGCGCCCCCCCCCTAGCGCCCTGCACCCTCAGTGACCGAAGTGTGCCTGAGTAACAATGGCGCACAGCTGCAGTGCTGTGCGCTACCTTGTTGAAGACTGATGTCTTCTGCCGCCGATTTTTCCGGACCTCTTCTTGCTTCTGGCTCTGTAAGGGGGCCGGCGGCGCGGCTCTGGGACCGAGCTCCGAGGCTGGGCCTGTGTTCGGTCCCTCTGGAGCTAATGGTGTCCAGTAGCCTAAGAAGCCAAGCTGGCTGCAAGCAGGCAGGTTCGCTTCTTCTCCCCTTAGTCCCTCGATGCAGTGAGCCTGTTGCCAGCAGGTCTCACTGAAAATAAAAAACCTAAAACTAAACTTTCACTAAGAAGCTCAGGAGAGCCCCTAGGGTGCACCCTTCTCGGCCGGGCACAAAAATCTAACTGAGGCTTGGAGGAGGGTCATAGGGGGAGGAGCCAGTGCACACCAGGTAGTCCTAAAGCTTTACTTTTGTGCCCAGTCTCCTGCGGAGCCGCTATTCCCCATGGTCCTTACGGAGTTCCCAGCATCCACTAGGACGTCAGAGAAAATGGAGTATCCACCAACAGCCTCTGCAGATTCTGTGTATCAATTTCTTCTGGGCCATGCCGGAGCTATTAATGTCATGGCGCCCTTTCTCTGTTTGACTTTTCGTATCACCATGGGCAACAGGACGATTGGTGGAAACACATAGGCCAGACAAAAGTCCAATCTCACTGACAGAGCATCCACAAAGATCGCCTTGGGATCCTTTGTCATTGACCCGTATGCGGTAACTTTGGGGGTAATTCAGAGCTGATTGCAGCAGCAGATTTGTTAGCAGTTGAGCAAACCCGTGTGCACTGCAGGGGGGGGGGGGGGGAGGCAGATATAACATGTGCAGGGAGAGTTAGATTTGGGTGGGTGTGTTCAAACTGAAATCTAAATTGCAGTGTAAAAATAAAGAAGCCAGTATTTACCCTGCACAGAAACAAAATAACCCACCCAATCTAACTCTCTCTGCAAATGTTATATCTGCCTCCCCCCTGCAGTGCACATGGTTTTGCCCAACCGCTAACAAATTTGCTGCTGCGATCAACTATGAATTACCCCCTTTGTTATTCTGACGAGAAGCTATGAGGTCTTTCTCTGGCAGCCCCCACTTGTTTACCAGTATCTGGAAAACCTCTGGGTGTAAAGCTCATTCGTTTGCATGAATGGCGTGTGACTGAGAAAATCTGCTTCCCAGTTTAGGACTCCCGGAATGAACACTGTGGACAAGGCTGGATGATGAAGTTCTGCCCACCTTAACGTGCGGCTTACCTCCTTCATTGCCTATTGGCTGCGAGTCCCTCCCTGATGACTGTGGTACGCTACGGTCATTGCATTCTCCGGGCGAATCTGAACCGGTTTTCCTTGAAGTATGTCCTTTACCTGAGTGAGTGCCATATATATGGCACGAAGTTCCAATATATTTATCGGCATTATTGGTCTGCTGCCCCTGGAAGCAACACTTTTCTGACACTGCTCCCCAACTCTGAAGACTGGCGTCCATTATCAGAATCTCCCACTCTGAGATCCAAAAGGGTCTCCCTTTGTCCAGATGGGATGTCTGCAGCCACCAGGCTAACGACCTCCGTATTTCCTGAGGAATGACCATAGTCTGAGTTTTTATCGTCTGATGTAGTCCATTCCATCTGGAAAGAATCAGACATTGAAGGGGCCTCAAGTGGAATTGAGCGTATTCCACCATGTCGAATGTTGACACCACAGCTCCTATCACTCGCATTGCTGCATGAATGGATACTCTGATTGTGTAGTAGCTCCTGAATCCTTGTCTGTATTGTGGATATTTTGTTCAGAGGTAGAAAAACTCTCTGAAGCCTGGAATCCAAAACAGCCCCCAGGTGCGTCATGCGTTGTGACGGAACCAGGGATGACTTTGCCCAATTTATGAGCCAGCCGCGGCTTTTTAAACAGGCTATTGTCAATTGCAGATGGCCCTGGAGAGTTTCCTGGGAATGATCCAGGATTAACATGTCATCAAGGTATAGGAAAATTCTTATCCCCTGACGACGGAGAGAAGTCACCATCACCACCATAATTTTGGTGAATACTCTTGGAGCTGTAGCCAGTCCAAATGGTAGGGCCCGAAACTGAAAATGTTGCCCGAGGATAGCAAACCTGAGATAGCACTGATGGGACAGTACATGCAGGTAAGCATCCTGGATATCTAGGGATACCATAAATCCACCGGCTCCATGGGCAAGATAATTGAACGTAAAGTCTCTATATGAAAACGAGGCACCCAAATGTATTTGTTTAGAGATTTCAGATTGAGAATGGGCCAGTGTGACCCATTCGGTTTCTGTACTAGAAACAGGTTGGAATAGAAACCATGTCCCTGCTGTATAGGAGGGACCGGTACTACCACTCCCGATTGTAGCAACTTCTGAACTGCCTCCTGTAAAGCCCTGGCCTTAGTTTCCACTGAAGATGGGCCGGTACAAAAAAATCTTAGTGGAGGGCGTTTCGTGAATGCAAACACAAAACCGTGAGATAGCTCTTCTTGCACCCAGACATCTGTGATGGACTGCTGCCAGGTCTGTGCAAATAGAAGAAATCGGCCTCCCACCCTGGCGTCCCCCAGGTGGAGGCCCGAGCCATCTGCTTATTTTCTGGTTTGGAAGCAGGCCCTCTGGTAGCCCAATGCTTTTTAGTCTTTCCAGACTTATCTGATTGGGATTGTTTGCTGTAACCCTTTCCTTTCACTTTTCCTTGGGTACGAAAGGACTGAAAAGCTGGAAACCTAGGTTTAGACCTGTAGGTAGAAGGAAACTGCACTTTCGAGTCTGCTTCTGACTCCAGAATGCTGTTTAATTCTTTACCAAAAAGAATATCTCCAATAAAAGGCAAAGACTCTAATATCTTTTTGGATTCAGAGTCAGCCTTCCATGTACGTAGCCAGACAGTTCTGCGTGCTGCTACTGCTGAAGCCTGAGACCCTACTATACCCATATCCAAGGCTGCTTCTTCCATAGAGACAGCTGCTTGTTTAATAGGTGCAATATGGGACTTTTGTTTTCTAGACCAGTGGTTCTCAACCTCGGTCCTCAAGTACCCTTAACAGTTCATGTTTTCTAGGTCTCCTCACAGGATTGCAAGTGAAATAATTTGCTCCACCTGTGGGCCTCTTATAATGTGTCAGTGAGTAAAGAATACACCTGTTCAACTGCTAGGTGACCTGAAAAACATGAACTGTTGGGGGTAATTGAGGACTGAGGTTGAGAACCACTGCTCTAGAAGCCAATGAAAGGTCATCTTCCAATGCATCAGCCCAGGCCGCCACTGCTTTTACCATCCAGGTTGAAGCCATGGCCGGCCTCACCTCTGCCCTGATAAGGAAAAAACAGTTTTTCCTTAAACAATCAACAGCCAGAAGAGGGTAATGAGAACGCCATTTTTTAGGAATTCTTACTGGGTGTGACCCAAGCCTCTTGCATGATTTCCGTCAGCTGCTAGGACTCCGAAAATTCAGTTCTGACCGTTTTTGGATGTTTAAATACAGGTGCCTTGGATTTTAACAGAGGCTCTGCTGCCTCCTCTAAGGATAGAATGGCTTTCATAGCATTAATTAGCTTAGGAATATCTATCGAGCTGGGACCTTCATCCTCATCTCTGTATGCAGACCCAGAATGTGAGGAATCATCCTCCGAAGTAAGTTCCAAAACATGTGTAGACTGTGAAGATGTTTCATGTCTGTGTGATTTAATTTCCACAGGCCTTTCAACCTGCTTTTGTTGAAAGGTTGCAGCTTCCTGAACTGGATGTGTCATAACCCAGGGGGAATGCTGCACATAAGGGTTAAAAGGGTAACCTATACCTGGTACTGGAGCTGGCACAATTCGCTCAGCTATGTTAGATAATGTTTATGCAAATGACGCCCATGCAGGTTCCGCCTGAACCTGAGCCTGCCTTGGTATATTAAGGAGGCTTTGACGGAAGCTAAAACAATTTGCAAATAACCCATTTTGAACCAGATCTTGATAGGTTCACCCTGCTTTGCATGACAAACATGATATCAATGTGGGTACAGCAGTGGAGAGTGCATCCTCCTCACCCTTGCCTCTCCTAGACATGATAAACAAATCACACACCTGTCTGGTGTTAACTACACAATTAGTGACCGTATTCACTTTAGATTTGCTAAACTGAAATACAATCCGATCCCTCCCTGCCTTGCACCAGCATTGAGGATCAGATATATGAGAAAGAAGAACTGACAGAAACAAAGTATAAGTCAGCAGCCACACTAGCAATCAGTCATATTGTTATACATTAGTATACATTAGCAATATGAGCACATATTCAACTACAGATAAATTTCAGGTATGTAGGAAAAACAAATTACTGCATTACCTTATATAGGACTTTTAATGTATTCAGTCACACAGCAAAAGAAACAGCAGTAAACGTTTACAAGACTCATATGCATCAGGCACTTACACAACTATTCGTATCCCAGTGGTAGGTAGAGACTTCGTGCTGTATCACCTGCCTCAGGAGAGCAGTATACAGGGAGACTTAACCCCGCTTCCAGGATTGATCAATACGCTAACACATGCTGAGTGGATCCAGATGCCAATAGTGAACACAGACGCCCAAGTGTACACAGACGCACCAGTGACACAGCTGCCCATGCTGCGATTGGTTCAGTTAGATATCTAGCGTCTCAAACGGAAGCGGGAAACTCACAGGAAACTGGTCATGAACCGGGGAGAAGGGCGACCAGGGGAGCGTCTTACTCCCCACTGCTGACATCAACCCCAGGGATCGTGGCCTCATACTAATCCCTGGAGCCTATGATCCCTGAAGCCTAGCGCTGGTGCACCCAAGGAGGCAGCCACTCCAGCAACTATTCGGTAGTCTCCTCCTGAAAACAGTGCGGCTGTGTCTGGAGTCTTACCAGCTAAGCGGAACTACTGCCTTACCTGCTCCGGCCACAGCCTGGTAACGTCAGCTGGACTTGCTAGTACATCCTCACTGACACCCACCGAAACACTGTACACGTGGGTGAAATAGCACTATGCACGTGGGTAAGCGTTGTCGCGACCCAGCGAAGAGTTGTTGGAGCGACTCTTTCTAAGGTGCGTATAAGACGCTTTTTAGAAAAATCGCTTAAACAGAATAAAAAGCTTATGGCTACAAAAAACAGCAGCCCCATGACCGTGGTCTGGCTCCTGTTGCACCAAACAAAAAACTGAGTTGCCTGAGCAAGGAGGCGGGGATATAGGAGACTGGCCCATTGCATTCTGGGAGGTCGAAAGCTTTGATCGATTAGTGCCAATCCGCTGAAGCTACCTCATATCCCAATGTATATCCTGTAGATACTACTGTGGAACCTGCAGGAGAGATTTGTATTTTTTTATAATCATTATTTCAGCTGCAAAATCGACAAAATGACAAAATTTTTAGCAACCCAAATATTCGTGTTCTCTAAACTAACCATGAACTGCCTTTAAAACAATATACAGGCCTTATTTGCGTTACTCTGTGTTATCTTTGCCGACAAGCCTCTCGCAGATATTCCCAGAAGGGTAATGAGGATCTAAATAGATATTTTATTTTTTTGATGAAAACTGATACTGGCTGGTAGATTCAACATCTATATTATAATTCTCTCTGGCCCGTCCCCTAAATGCACGCTTACCAGGAGTCAGGGAGTATGCCACCCATCCATCGGCTGCCACTGCTAGGAAGAAAGGACAGACCTAAACGGCTGCTGGAGAGGACAAGAACTTGCCAGGAATGGGGTAAGTATGATGGCTGGGCAGTCTGGGGGGAGGGTGACTTTCGGGGCAGGCTGAGATGGTCATTTTACTACCTAGATACATTACATAATTTATTGGTTAGTAGAGCTACAATCAAAGTTCATCTAAAATATAAATCTCAAAGATTGATCTTATATTGCAGATATAACCAAGTACAATTTTTGAACAGTATTTAGATTTAGTAAAGAAGGCTGACTTTTTACATATCATTAACCAGATGCGTCAATATGTATTATAAAAGAAGCGTCCTATACAAGATGATAACATTTCCCAGATTCTAGGAATAAAGTTTATATAAATATGTAATAAGAGAAACAAAGCCATAAAAACCCCAACAATAACAATATGAACTCTACTAGATTGCACGTTCTACTTCTCTAATAGACTGCGACGATTATTTGAGCATGTCAGTCCCATGAACCGTAAAAGGTGCGGTTATGTTTGGGCCTTGAAGACTTAAAGGAGAGCACTCAAGCACCTATCTGTAACATGATTGGTAATGCAATGATTCATGAGCCAAGAACTTGTGGACGAAATCATGGGGGATATCCAATTACCCGTGGTACATTACTGCGGGTAATGATATCGCCCGGGCTATCCTATTAGCCCTGATAAACTGGCACGAGCTTATCAAGGTTTTTGTGTTACTGCACTGGGTAACGGCTCCTGACAGCTCCCGGTACAGACAGGGTAGCGCTGCACCTCTGGCTCCCCGTTCACATGACAGCTCCCCCATCATAGGTCTGCCACCAGGGAAATCAGAAGAGGGGAGATGCGGGTCACTGCGCTGCTCTGGCTTTCCCGCCGGGGGTCACAGCGCTGAGTGCAGGCTCTTGGGCACCCAGACTGCAGTCCCAGCCTGCTGTTGATGCAGCGGGCATGGGACACTGACAGGTCTATGCGGTTTATCGAGGATTTTGTTTCACCTGTCTCGAGCAGGCGAAACCAAATCCCCAGAAACAGCCTCGTTTTCAAGCGAAAACAGTGCTGTTTCTCACAAAAACACACAGGTTTCACTGAACCTGGTTGTTTTCGGTATGAATGTTGTTTTTCTATGTGCAATCCTAATTGGATAGCCTGTAAAAAAAACTCTGGTGAAACATCGGAAAAAAGTGTGAAACTCAATATTTTATCTCCTCTAATATGAGGATCTGACAAAATAAGTTACTTGTTCTGCATCTGAAATGCAACAAATGTAGCATAGAAATTTGTATGCAAGTACAGTCGCACGTCACACACAGAACACGCTGCATATCATTTTAATCAGCAGTAGTTGCTTGTGTGTCCTATTGCATTAATTACCGACTAAGACGCATTATTGCGGAAAAAAACTGAAAAAAGAAGTCACATGGTACTCACGCGCTATGTGTAATGCAACTTGTAGCACACGGAGCAAAGATGTAAGAGGACACATCTGTATGCCCTAACACAAATACATGAGGATGTTAATTATTTTACACATATAAAAGAAATAACAAGGATGATAAGTAACCAAATTATTCAAGAAAAAGTAGCAATTTGCAAGATGTCAAAAAAATATAAATTCCTGTGTTCACAAAAATTTCCACCATCTATAAAAAGAAACAATTACTTAAAATTCCATCTAAATGTGAAGCCCTGAACCAGGTAGCACTCATTAAAGGATATTTTCCAGGTGAGTTTACAGCTACTCTGTATCCAGTGAAGCTGTTGTAAGGATGAAAATTAAAGATGAAAAGAAGATTTGCGCGCTCAAATGCAACAAGCTTGTCACCTTCATGCTTTGCACTGATGTAGGCCTGGAAGGAGAAAAATAAGGTAGAATGACTAGAAAAATGCAACTGCTTTCTCACAAAGGAATCCTACAAAATAAGAAAAAGACGACTTTTTTTGGTGCACTCAAGAAATAAGTTCTATATGACAAAAATCATGTAAACATAACTTTTAATTAATAATTTCTTATATATATATTGGCATATCCAATTTGAAAAAAACCTAACAATAAAAGTAGTAAAAACAGGTGGTCTGTGGTACATATGTACAGTATGTTTGAAATAAAACAATATAACATCAATTGGTACTATGTAGTTACCGTGATCATTTGGACCGATACAAATAGACAATGAATATTATTGACACCCACACTGGGTCAATAAATAAGGAACTCGTGTGAGGTATTGCGGATGATTGCTCTCAAGTAACGCTTACCGTTTAAAGATAGTCATATAACAGAGTACAAAATGTGTACACCTAAAACTGAGTGCTGAATTAATCCAACTGGCGTAGGAAATTTCTACCATCATACTGTAAGTATGTCGTGGTCTTGGGAGTCTATTTACCAAGCCTTAGATGGAGATAAAGTGGACAAAGATAAAGTAACAGCCAATCAGCTCCTGTCATGTCACAGGCTGGATTTGAAAAATGACAGTTGGAGCAGATTGGCTGGTACTTTACCTCCGTCCACTTTATCTCCATCTAAAGCGCCTTACACACTGGGCGACGGTGACAGGCGATATGAACGATATCGCTCAGAAATGAACGGTATATCATTCATATCATTTAGTGTATAGGCACCAACGATGAGCGTGCCCGCGGTCGTTCATCGTTGGTTTCCTGTCGTCTTTTAGTGCAAAACAATTTGGACGATAACAATCATCATTCAGATCGTTCATCGTCCAAATTGCTGCCATCGCCCAGTGTGTAGGGAGCTTAAGGCTTAGTAAATAGACCCCTTAGTATGAAGAAAGAGAAGCGGTGACTCTGATGTCAGTGTTAGGCACAGGGTATTCCGATTCCCCAATACTATGTGCCAATTGTAGCTACTGACTCAGGGTGCACCATCAAATAGACAGCATTAGGGTCCTTATCCCGTCACACAGTCAGTTTTGGTTTTCGGTTGATATATCATCTATAATCTACTGACTGGTGAGGAAGCAGAACCAGGAAGAACTAGGAAGCAGAGGGAGGGTCCCTCTGACGGCAGCAATTGCAGGAAGCTTTGCTTTTTGCTGCTGCACAGTGGGCTTTCTGACTGGTCGCATCAGATGCGACCATGTCAGGGAAAGCCCAGCCTGGTGTGGTCGCATCTGATGCGACCATACCAGGCAAGTGGTTAAATAGATCACAATGAATCCTGTAAGGTCAGCAGGTTTCCCCAAAATTGTGATTACACGCTTGACCTATACTATTGGGTGACCTTTATCACATCTAATACAGTCTGTAGTGTGGTCATTCAGTTTACCCAAGACCAACTGCCCTGATCACCTGTAACCTGAATTCTACAAACGTCTCTTTTTATACTATGGCTACAGTTGCGCCAAATAGTCCCTCTCAGTGTGCTAGGTTCCGGGCGACACGGCTGTGCCGACATTTTTCCTTGCTCAAAATGTGCGCCTTCTTCACATAAATAAAACTGAAAGCGACAAAACTACTTTGCTAGATTACACTGATTAATTTTATGAGTGACATTTGTGTATCTGTGAGCGAGTCTGAATCTGTATACGAAGTGCTACGATGCAGGGGCCACGGCTGTTCCTCATGCTGAGTAAAAAATTTGTGCATATCACAGTCACGGTGGGTTTCCTCTGTGTGAATATGCTTAGCAGGAAGGTTTCCAATTAGCTTAATTATGCAGTAATTACTCAACTTCTGAAGCTGTGTCTTCTCCTCTGGTCCTCTGCAGCAGCGGTATGTGAGGTGCGTGGAGTGTTTGTGCACGAGTGTCTGTGTGTATGTGAATTACCTTTTTTTTATTATTTGCTACCTCGGCTATCGGGTGTGAGCACACCCGCGGTAGTCCGAAATTGGGTGCAAGGTAAGCAAGGTTATTTACTTCACTATACCTCGCACTCTATTGAATTCCCCCCCAAAGAGTTCGACCCAAGGAGTAGCAATTGGATCAAAATAGCTAGACACAGGAACACACTGGTGAAAGCCACAGGGAGAGCAGGCACTACGGGCCAGGGTCTTGCACAGGAAGAATGCCACAGAGACTTAATGATTTGACACAGGTAGGCTCATGAAGCAGGTTTAAAATGTAGTTAGTCACAGATGCTGCCCCCACAGCTGCTGCATCAGCTGATTATTACAGACACATTGACACAGACCAGAGTGTGCTAGAAGCACCAGAGAGGAGAGCAGCGCCATAGGAGGAAAGTGGTATTGCACAGATATGCGCAGCCCGGCAACTCTAGTTCACGGCGAGTGGCTTTTTGCTGTGCGTGTGATGCACCTAAGGTGAAAAATGTAAAGAAAAACACGGTACGCTACTCCTCCAGGAACATCTCCGTTGCGCTGAAAGTCTTGCGGTGTATGGCGTATAGACGCTCGGTGTATAAGGACACAACTGTAGCATTTAGGTTGCTGTGGGAGAATAATCAGGAGCAAAAATGTACATGATCATAACTGTCAATGCAGTGTAAGTATATAAAGAATGAATAGTCAACCGCGGCTCTCCTCCAGTTGTGTTACAACAGAGGGACAATAACTCGATAGGCTGTTTTGGAATTTTAAAAATACTTTTCGTGTTTCTTCCCAATAGAAATTCAACCCGCATAATAATTTATTCTGTGATTTGTAATATTTATGGGGATAGTATGCACTTTGGGCCTAATTCAGACCTGATTGCAGCAGCAAATTTGTTCTTTAATGGGCAAAACCATGTGCACTGCAGGGGGGCAGATATAACATGTACAGAGAGAGTTAGATTTGGGTGAGTTATATTGTTTCTGTGCAGGGTAAATACTGGCTGCTTTATTTTTACACTGCAATTTAGATTTCAGTTTGAACACACCCCACCCAAATCTAACTCTCACTACCCCCACTGCAGTGCACATGGTTTTGCCCATTAGAGAACAAATTTGCTGCTGTGATCAGGTCTGAATTAGGCCCTTTATTCGCAGTTATATCTGCGTTTGCATTTCTCGGTTTATAACACATTTCTTGTTCTTTTATCATTTTCTTTTTCATCATTATGTGCAGAAAAAAAACGCTAAACGGCCAGAGGAGAAAGAACAGGCCCAGGGAAAGATCAGCAACGCTCAAATGCACAATGTCATAAATAATAGATTATAAACACACCGCTGTGGATACTGTAAAAAAGGATTAACACAATAAGAGATATAGGTTACATACTGTAAAAGTATAAATGGACTTCGTGCCTGACCCAGAGTTGCACACTAATGTATTTGCAGCTGTGTATTTGTACGCAGCTAATGTGCGAAATATGCTAATGCCACAGACGGCATCGCAAATTTTACCGGCTGCGTACAAATGAGGAGCGGCGGTCACAGATGGTTCCATAATGAAC
Organism: Pseudophryne corroboree; assembly: GCF_028390025.1. Taxonomy (NCBI): domain Eukaryota; kingdom Metazoa; phylum Chordata; class Amphibia; order Anura; family Myobatrachidae; genus Pseudophryne; species Pseudophryne corroboree. Next base: position 953,988,813 of record NC_086445.1, on the reverse strand, counting down.
CTTCATAGTAACCCTATGGTCGCACTGAAAGGCCGCAGGTAAGCGTACGAGATCGCAGTAACAGGCTGAGACACGCCCCCAAAACGGTCACATCACACGTGCGTTTTTGCCGCCATTCTCTGTTACCTCCCCCAAATGGTCTCTGATTGTCAATCTATTTGCGAAGAAATCACTGCGAGCGGCATCGCTAAGGTACCTCGGCACATGCACAGTGTGACCTCAATACATATGCAGTCTGAAGATTATCGTTCAACTCCATAATCATCAGCATTGCACACATCTCTGAGTCAGTTCCTTAGACCAGAGGTTCCCAAACTTTTCTGAATCTCGGCGCCCTAGAGCAAGAGCATTTTTTTCACTGCACCTCTAGGCCAAAAGTTTCTTATTGAGAAGTTTGGAAAATAAGATTTTACTTACCGATAAATCTATTTCTCGTAGTCCGTAGTGGATGCTGGGACTCCGTAAGGACCATGGGGAATAGCGGCTCCGCAGGAGACAGGGCACAAGAATAAAAGCTTTAGGATCAGGTGGTGTGCACTGGCTCCTCCCCCTATGACCCTCCTCCAAGCCTCAGTTAGGATACTGTGCCCGGACGAGCGTACATAATAAGGAAGGATATTGAATCCCGGGTAAGACTCATACCAGCCACACCAATCACACCGTACAACTTGTGATCTGAACCCAGTTAACAGTATGATAACAACGAAGGAGCCTCTGAAAAGATGGCTCACAACAACAATAACCCGATTTAGTTAACAATAACTATGTACAAGTATTGCAGACAATCCGCACTTGGGATGGGCGCCCAGCATCCACTACGGACTACGAGAAATAGATTTATCGGTAAGTAAAATCTTATTTTCTCTGACGTCCTAGTGGATGCTGGGACTCCGTAAGGACCATGGGGATTATACCAAAGCTCCCAAACGGGCGGGAGAGTGCGGGTGACTCTGCAGCACCGAATGAGAGAACTCCAGGTCCTCCTCAGCCAGGGTATCAAATTTGTAGAATTTAGCAAACGTGTTTGCCCCTGACCACGTAGCTGCTCGGCAAAGTTGTAAAGCCGAGACCCCTCGGGCAGCCGCCCAAGATGAGCCCACTTTCCTTGTGGAATGGGCTTTTACAGATTTTGGCTGTGGCAGGCCTGCCACAGAATGTGCAAGCTGAATTGTACTACAAATCCAACGAGCAATAGTCTGCTTAGAAGCAGGAGCACCCAGCTTGTTGGGTGCATACAGGATAAACAGCGAGTCAGACTTTCTGACTCCAGCCGTCCTGGAAACATATATTTTCAGGGCCCTGACAACGTCAAGTAACTTGGAGTCCTCCAAGTCCCTAGTAGCCGCAGGCACCACAATAGGTTGGTTCATGTGAAAAGCAGAAACCACCTTAGGGAGAAATTGAGGACGAGTCCTCAATTCTGCCCTGTCAGAATGAAAAATTAAGTAAGGGCTTTTATATGATAAAGCCGCCAATTCTGACACACGCCTGGCTGAAGCCAGGGCTAACAGCATCGTCACCTTCCATGTGAGATATTTTAAGTCCACCGTGGTGAGTGGTTCAAACCAATGTGACTTAAGGAACCTCAAAACAACATTGAGATCCCAAGGTGCCACTGGAGGCACAAAAGGAGGTTGTATATGCAGTACCCCTTTTACAAATGTCTGAACTTCAGGTACTGAAGCCAGTTCTTTCTGGAAGAAAATCGACAGGGCCGAAATTTGAACCTTAATGGACCCTAATTTTAGGCCCATAGACAGTCCTGTTTGCAGGAAATGGAGGAAACGACCCAGTTGAAATTCCTCTGTAGGGGCCTTCTTGGCCTCACACCACGCAACATATTTTCGCCAAATGCGGTGATAATGTTTTGCGGTTACATCCTTCCTGGCTTTGACCAGGGTAGGGATGACTTCATCTGGAATGCCTTTTTCCTTCAGGATCCGGCGTTCAACCGCCATGCCGTCAAACGCAGCCGCGGTAAGTCTTGGAACAGACAAGGCCCCTGCTGGAGCAGGTCCTGTCTTAGAGGTAGAGGCCACGGGTCTTCCGTGAGCATCTCTTGAAGTTCCGGGTACCAAGTCCTTCTTGGCCAATCCGGAACCACGAGTATCGTTCTTACTCCTCTCCTTCTTATGATTCTCAGTACTTTTGGTATGAGAGGCAGAGGAGGGAACACATACACTGACTGGTACACCCACGGTGTCACCAGAGCGTCCACCGCTATTGCCTGAGGGTCCCTTGACCTGGCGCAATATCTGTCTAGTTTTTTGTTTAGACGTGACGCCATCATGTCCACCTTTGGTTTTTCCCAACGGTTTACAATCAGGTGGAAGACTTCTGGGTGAAGTCCCCACTCTCCCGGGTGAAGGTCGTGTCTGCTGAGGAAGTCTGCTTCCCAGTTGTCCACTCCCGGAATGAACACTGCTGACAGAGCTATCACATGATTTTCCGCCCAGCGAAGAATCCTTGCAGCTTCTGCCATTGTGACTTAGGGCATTGTAAATGGCCCGTAGTTCCAGAATGTTTATATGAAGAGATGTTTCCATGCTTGACCACAAGCCCTGGAAGTTTTTTCCCTGTGTGACTGCTCCCCAGCCTCTCAGGCTTGCATCCGTGGTCACCAGGATCCAATCCTGAATGCAGAATCTGCGGCCCTCTAGAAGATGAGCACTCTGCAACCACCACAGGAGGGACACCCTTGTCTTTGGTGACAGGGTTATCCGCTGCTGCATCTGAAGATGCGAACCGGACCATTTGTCCAGTAGATCCCACTGAAACGTTCTTGCATGGAATCTTCCGAATGGAATTGCTTCGTAAGACCCTCGTGCACTGATGCACTGACACCTGGCCTGGTTTTAGGAGGTTCCTGACTAGCTCGGATAACTCCTTGGCCTTCTCCTCCGGGAGAAAAACCTTCTTCTGGACTGTGTCCAGAATCATTCCTAGGAACAGAAGACGTGTCGTTGGAATCAGCTGCGATTTTGGAATATTTAGGATCCACCCGTGCTGACGTAACACTATCTGAGATAGTGCTACTCCGACTTCTAACTGTTAAACTTTTATTCTAAGCAGCTCAGGAGAGCCACCTAGCCTGCACCCTTCTCGTTCGGGCACAAAAATCTAACTGAGGCTTGGAGGAGGGTCATAGGGGGAGGAGCCAGTGCACACCACCTGATCCTAAAGCGTTTATTCTTGTGCCCTGTCTCCTGCGGAGCCGCTATTCCCCATGGTCCTTACGGAGTCCCAGCATCCACTAGGACGTCAGAGAAAGAAGTATTAAATTAAGCAAATGGTGTTTATATGTCATCCTCAGGTTCTAGTGTGTGATGAGGTACAGGATTTGCTTCTGTTTGTACACATATTGTATGATTGGCAGCCACCAACACTAGTTTTGCCTAGAACATTGACCATAAATGATTTTAATTAGTCCTGGACCACCAATCCAAAGGCACCCCTGCATGTGTCCTGAGGCACCCCAGGGTGCCACGGCACACAGTTTGAGAACCACTGCCTTAGTCAACTGTTATACATACAATCTAATAAGAGCATAAAATAAAACAAATACAATACTTTGCCATTAGTAATATCAAAGTGGCTTCTGTTCTATTTACTATCAGATTACCACTTGTTGCCATATGAATAATATGTCCAATAGAGGTGTCCAAAATAAGGAGATTTATGGTAGACTTACCATGGTTAAATCTCTGTGCGAGGTACATTGGTTCCACAGGGAAACATCAGGGTGTAGAGATGGATCTTGATCCAGGCACCAACAGGCTAAAGCTTTAGACTGTCCCACGATGCATTGGGGCCTCCTCTATAACCCTGCATCCAGGCACTGTGAGCTCAGTTTTGTTAACCAGTCCAATGCAGGAGCAGGTTAAAAGAGAAGGTAGATGTTAGTCACATAGAACCACATTCTCAGGACAGGAGAAGGGACTAGCGGCTAATGCCATACAAACCCATAGAAGCTAGTTCCTCATGGGAGGGGACGTGCCATAGCAGGTATGAGAACCCGGCGTCCAAAGGAAGCATCCTGGGAGGCGGAAGTATCGAAGGCACAGAACCTAATGAACGTGTTCACTGAGAACCACGTAGCCGCCTTGCACAATTGTTCAGCGGACGCGCCTCGGCGGGCGCCCAAGAAGGTCCAACAGATCAAGTAGAATGGGCTTTGATAGCAGCAGGAGCTAGGAGTCCAGTCTGCGCATATGCTTGTGCAATCACTATTCTAATCCATCTGGCCAAGGTTTGCTTATTCGCAGGCCAGCCAAGTTTGTGAAAACCAAAAAGTATAAAAAAAGGTATCTGACCTCCTGATAGAGGCAGTCCTCTCCACATAAATACGGAGAGCCCTTACCACATCCAAAGACCGCTCGTTGGAAGACAAATCAGAAGAGATAAAGGCCGGAACCACAATCTCTTGGTTAAGGTGAAAGGATGATACCACCTTAGGCAAATAACCAGGGTGAGTTCTTAGAACTGCCTGGTCACGGTGAAATATCAGAAAGGGTGGACGACAGGACAGAGCGCCTAGGTCTGACACCCTTCCAGCAGAAGCAATAGGCAGTAGGAACAGGACCTTGACCATGAGCCATTTAAGGTCCACTGACTCAAGAGGTTCAAATGGAGACTCTTTCAGGGCGATCAGGACAACAGACATCCCATGGAGCCACAGGAGGGATATAAGGAGGCTGAATCCGTAAAACACCCTGAGTAAAAGTATGAACATCAGGAATAGATGCAATTTTTCTCTGAAACCACACCGATAAGGCAGAGATATGAACCTTCAGGGAGGCCAGACGAAGGCTTAAGTCCAGGCCTTGTTGCAGAAAAGCCAGAAGTCTGGAAGTACTGAGTTTGTAAGCATCATAATTCTTAGCAGCACACCAGGTGAAGTAAGAATTCCAGACCCTGTAATAAATCCGCACAGATGACTGTTTGCTGGCCTTCAGCATAGTTTGAATAACCGCCTCGGAGAATCCTTTGGCCGTCAGGAGTGAAGCTTCAAGAGCCACGCCGTCAAAGCCAGTCTGGCCAGATCCGGGCAGACAAAAGGGCCATGAATGAGGAGGTCTGGGCATTGAGGAAGTAGAAAAGGATGCCCTATCAATAGACCCTGTAGGTCGGAGAACCAATGCTGTCTGGGCCATGCTGGAGCGACTGGAAGTAGTATTCCTTCTTTTTGTTTGAACTTCTGCAGCACCCTGGGCAGGAGTGACACTGGAGGGAACACATAGGGCAGCCGAAAGGTCCATGGAATTGCCAGTGTGTACACGAACGCTGCTTGAGAATCCCTGGTTCTTGATCCGAAGATCGGAACTTTGTGATTGTGTCGAGACGCCATCGGGTCTACATCTGGAAGGCACCACTTGTCCACTGGGAGTTAAAAAACTTCCTGATGAAGACACCACTATCCAGCGTGCACATGACGACTGAGGAAATCCACTTCCCAGTTGAGGACTCCTGGAATGAACACTGCCGATATTGCTGGCAGATGGCGTTCCGCCCAACGGAGGATTTTTGACACTTCCATCATTGCCATGCGGCTTCGAGTGCCGCCTTGATGGTTTATGTATGCCACCAAGGTGGCATTGTCTGACCGTACTTGAACAGGCCTGTTCTGTATCAGAGGCAGGGCGAGAGACAAAGCATTGAACACTGCCCATAATTCCAGAATGGTTATTGGTAGGAGTGATTCCTCCCTGGTCCACCGACCCTGGAAAGAGTGTTGCTCCAACACCGCACCCCAACCCCTCAGACTGGCTTCCGTAGTCGACCCAGTTTGGGATCCAGAAGGGATGGCCCCTACTCAATTGCTGGTCCAATAGCCACCAGATCAGCGACAGACGACCCTCCAAAGTCAAGGAGACCATGGGGGTCATTCCGAGTTGTTCGCTCGCTAGCTGCTTTTAGCAGCATTGCACACGCTAGGCCGCCGCCCTCTGTAGGGAGTGTATCTTAGCTTAGCAGAATTGCGAACGAAAGAGTAGCAGAATTGTGAATAAATAATTCTTAGCAGTTTCTGAGTAGCTGGAGACTTACTCCTACACTGCGATCAGCTCAGCCCGTTTCGTTCCTGGTTTCACGTCACAAACACGCCCTGCGTTCGGCCAGCCACTCCCCCGTTCCACCAGACACTCCCGCGTTTTATCCTTGCACGCCTGCGATTTTCCGCACACTCCCAGAAAACGGTCAGTTTCTGCCCAGAAACACCCACTTTCTGTCAATCACACTCCGATCACTTCAACAATGAAAATTCTTCGTTCGGACATGAGTAAATCTACTAAGTTTTGTGCTAAAATACTTAGCGCATGCGCGTTGCGTACTATGCGCATTTTTGCCTTAATCACTCCGTTGCGAAAATCGTCAATGAGCGAACAACTCGGAATGACCCCCCATGTGAGACCTGATCAGATGAGGCAGGTCGTCCCACTTGGCAAGGATTAACCTCTGCAGAGGGTGGGAATGAAATTGCGCATACTCTACCATGTCGAACGCCGACACCATCAGGCCAAGTACTTGCATCGCAGAGTGTATCGACACTCTTGGGCGAGAAAGGAAGTATCTGATCCTGTCCTGAAGCTTCAGGACCTTCTCTGGAGACAGAAACAGCTGTTAACGGTGTGTGTCCAGCAGTGCCCTCAGGTGCACTATGCTTTGAGCTGGGACCAGCGAGGACTTCTTCCAGTTGATGAGCCACCCGTGGGCTTGGAGGAAGTTTACAGTCAGTTGCAGATGACTGAGGAGGACATTGTGGGAGTTTGCCAGAATCATCAAGTCATCCAGATACGGCAGGATCTGGACTCCCTGGCAACGCAGATGAGCCATCATCACGGCCATAATCTTGGTGAAGATCCGAGGAGCCGTGGCCAGTCCAAACGGCAGAGCCTAGAACGGCTAGTGGAGGTTGCCAATAGCAAACCGCAGATATTGCTGATGCGATATGGCAATAGGTATATGCAGGTAAGCATCCTGTATATACAGGGATACCATATAGTCTCCGGGTTCCATGGCAAGTACAATTGAGCGCAGTGTTACCATACGGAACTTATACACTCTCACAAACTTGTTCAGTGATTTGAGGTTGAGTATAGGCCGGAAGGACCCATTGGGTTTCGGTACTAGAAACAAGGTCGAGTAGTATCCTCTGCCTCTCTGGAACTGAGGTATCGGCACCACCACTCCTGTATCCAGGAGGGAACGCACAACCAATTGAAGAGCTTGCGCTTTTAACGGATCCGAAGGGATAACCGTGGTGCAAAACTGGCGAGGGGGACGTCTTTTGAAAGAGACTGCATACCCGTGAGAGACAACTTTTCGCACCCATGCCTCTGAAGTGGTCTTGAACCAGACCTGGGTGAATTGCAGGAGTTGGCCTCCCACCCTGGAGTCTTCCAGGGGGAGGACCGCCCCATCATGCAGCAGGCTTGTCGTGTTTAGAAGCAAGCTGACGGGCTGCCCAGGATTGTTTTGCCTTGGGCTTTGTGGTTTTGGAAGCACAAGATTGTCCTTTGTAAGTCTGACTTTCTGCTTTCCCTTGAGGTCGAAAGGAGCGAAAAGTAGTACCTTTTGCCTTCTGTGCAGAAGGAGTAGTATTAGGGAGAAAGGCAGTCTTAGCAGCCACCAAATCAGCCACAATTTTATGGAGGTCTTCCCCAAATAAGATGTCTCACTTAAACGGGAGAACCTCCAAGGTCTTTTTGGAGTCCAGGTCCACCTTCCATGACCTCAACCATAGAATACGGCGAGCTAGGATGGACGTAGTCGACGCCTTGGCTGCCAACACACCTGCCTCAGAGCACGCCTCCTGAATGTAATAGGCGGCGGTGGTAATATGAGACAGGTACTGTCTGGCATTCTCAGATATATTCCTGGGGCAACTCGTCCTCTAATGCCTGAACCCATGCTTCAATTCCTTTTGCAGCCCAGAATGCTACTATAGTGGGTCTATGTACAGCCCCTGTAAGAAAGTAAACAGACTTCAGACATCCCTCCACACGCTTATCTGTTGGTTCCTTCAGTGAGGTGACAGTGGTGACAGGCAGAGTAGATGACACCACCAGACATGGGAATCCACTGGCGGTGAATTCTCCCACTTGTTACACAACTCTGTAGTGAGAGGATAGCGAGCTACCATCCATTTAAACAAGGAGAATTTCTTCCCTGGATTAATCCAGGGTTCTTGTCGTATATCCACTAAATGGTCAGAATGCTGTAATAATGTTTTAGTTACCTTCTGACGTTTAAACTTATCAGGTTTTTTAGACACGGTAGTGGAATCCTCATCATCTGATATTTTCAGGATCTGCTTAATAGCCACCACTAGGTCAGGGACATCAACCTGAGTTGTAGATTCCTCGTCAGAAGCAGCTGTGTCAGTGTCTGACGGGACAGTGTGCTCCCCGTCCTCTTCAGAAGAATCTTCTGAAAGATTAGTGGATTGTGAGGAAGTGGCCCGCTTAGATGACCCCATGACACGAGAGTGGCTTGGGGCAGTCTTATGTCTAACCAAAGATTGATTCAATTGCTACAACTGGGTAGACAAATTATCCACTCAAGGTGGATTTACCACAGGGACAAAATATGACTGTAATGGTACAGGAGGTCCCATAGGGTGCGTAGGGTGTGTCATATGCGTAATTAACATAGTTGAGAATGCTACCCAAGGTGGCTCATGATTGGTTACAGGAGCTGCGGACTGACTGGGAAATGTATAGCACATAGTACACAGACCATCATACAAAACTTCCCCCTCAGACAAATTCTTGGCGCATGCGTTGCATGATACAGGAGCGCTCTCGTATTTCCCGCCCTTTGTGTTGACATTTTCAGTTATGTAACAACAGAGCGAATAAGTATGATACAGCCAGACAGAGTACAATACCTGCGAATAAATTCCCAAGTATGTGACTGCGTACACAGTACACAACACCAGCGAATATAGACGTTATGGTTAGTGATGAGCGGATTCGGTTTTACTCGGTTTTACTCGGTTTTACTCGGTTCTCAAAACGGCATCTTATTGGCTCACGGATGTCACGTGTTTTGGATAGCCAATAAGATGCCGTTTTGAGAACCGAGTAAAACCGAGTAAAACCGAGTAAAACCGAACCTCGCTCATCACTAGTTATGGTAAGAACTTACCGTTTCTCTTATGTCCACAGGTATCCACAGGATAACATTGGGATATGCCGGAGCAACAGCGGAAATGGCACCAAACGGTCACGAGTTTTCTTGCCTCCAAGGATGCATCGGGGCTTCACCATATAATCCCGCCCACTGACTCAGTCAAATCAGTTCTTTCCACAGCGATTAGGCAGGAGCATCAGGTAGAAACCTATTTAGGTGATAAGAACACACATGCACACCCTTTCATACAAGAGGGAAGAGGTTTAGTGATTGTCAGGATCCTCAAATCAGGTGCGTCAGGGTGGGACCCCTGTGGATACCTGTGGACATAAGAGAAATTACGTTATCAATGGTAAGTTCTTACCATAACGTCTATTTCTCTGGCTGGGTCCACAGGTTATCCGCAGGATAACATTGGGATTCCCAAAGCCAGTTTTAGTGGTGGGGATGCTCCTGATTACACAGGAGGACCTTTCACCCGAAGTCTGCGTCATGAGAGGCAAAAGTATCCAAGGCATAATGTCTGATGAATGTGTTTATGGAAGACCATGTGGCTGCCTTACAAATCTGTTCTGCTGAAGCAGCCTGTTGTGCTGCCCATGAAGGACCTACGTTACGTGTAGAGTGAGCAGAGACATTAGCCGGAGTAGGGAGATCTGCATGAGAATAACAGATGTGTCCACATTCATCTTTGCTATATCCCGCCATGTATGGCACAGTTTTGCATGCCATAGACTCAGAGATTTAGCCATGCCTTGTGATTTTTCTTAAGTTGCTTCTTTAATGTGTTACTTTATACATATTCTATTATGGCAAACAAAAATGTTAAAATTCATCCATTCGCTACTCGTGAAAAACAGCTTAGCCGTGTTTTGCATGTTGTGCCAAATTTGCAAAAAAGCAAAGATGTAAGTGGACACATCTGAAGCTTCTGATATTACCATTCGGAGCCATCTTGCCAGCGTCTGTTTACTAGCAAGCCATCCTCTTCTATGAAATCCGTAGAGGATGAAGAGAGAATCTGTTTTTCTGATGGCACTAGTATGATCTATGTAGATTCTTAATGCTTGGACTACGTCCAGTGACGCTTCTCCCGCAGATAGTCCCGATACCTGAAAAGCTGGGACTACAATCTCTTCAATAAGGTGAAACTTTGACACCACCATCGGAAGATAACCAGATCTAGTTCTGGGAACTGCTCTGTCTGGAAAAAAACTTAGGAAAGGAGACTTACACGATAACGCTCCTAAATCTGACACTCTTCTGGCTGACGCCATTGCCAGTAGAAAAAGTACTTTAGCCGTTAACCATTTAAGATCTGATCTCTTAAGTGGTTCAAACGGAGGTCCCTGGAGAAATCTAAGAACTAGATTCAAATCCCAGGGAGCTGCAGGAGGAACAAATGGAGGTTGAATATGTACAACTCCCTGAAAGAAAGTACGTACATCCTGTAAATCAGCAATCTTTCGCTGAAACCATACAGTTAACGCTGATACTTGAACTCTCAAGGAAGCTACTTTCAAACTCTTATCCAATCCTGCTTGAAGGAAATCCAAAATCCTGGATACTATAAAAGATCTTGGATTCAAACTTTTTTCAGTACACCAATGAATATAGGGCTTGCTATATTCTATGATACACACGAGCTGAAGAAGGCTATCTTGCTCTAAGCATAGTTTGGATTAATTGTTTTGAAAATCCTCTAGCTTCTAAGATAGAGGATTCAATAGCCACACCGTCAAAGACAGACGATCCAGATGACTGTGCCAACAAGGACCCTGCATTAGCAGATCTGGACGTTGAGGGAGCAGTATCGGTGCTTCCACGGACATTCTCAGTAGATCTGTGTACCAATGCCTTCTTGGCCAAGCTGGAGCTATTAGAATTATTGCTCCCTTTGCTTGCTTTATTTTTCTCACTACTCTGGGTAAAAGAGATATTGGAGGGAACAGATACGCCAGATGAAATTTCCATTCTACTGACAGTGCGTCTACAAGGACCGCTCCGGGATCCTTTGTTCTCGATCCGTACTTCGGAACTTTGTTATTTAGACGAGACGCCATGAGGTCCATCTCTGGCAGACCCCATCTGTTCACTATTGTCTGAAACACTTCTGAGTGTAATGCCCATTCGGTTTCCTGAATGGTGTGCCGACTGAGAAAATCCGCTTCCCAGTTCAGTACACCTGGGACAAACACTGCTGACAATGCTGGGAGATGGAGTTCTGTCCATCTTAGAATGGGAGTTACTTCCTCCATCAATCTTTTGCTGTGAGTTCCTCCTTGATGATTGAGGTACGCTACTGCTGTCACATTGTCTGAGCGAATCTGGACCGGTCTTCCTTGCAGACTGTCCTTTGCCTGAACTAGAGCCATATAAATGGCCCTTATTTCCAACAGATTTATTGGCAGGCGACTTTCCCTCACGGTCCATCTTCCCTGGAACCAAAGGCTTCCGAGTACCGCACCCCAGCCTTGCAGACTGGCATCTGTTGTCAGGACTTGCCATTCTTTTATCCAAAAGGGTCTCCCCTTGTTTAAATGGACTGTCTGTAGCCACCACGCTAGAGACCTTTTTACGTTTACTGGAAACTTCATCATCTGCTTTTTTATCGTATCATGTGTCAAAGTCGAAAAATATCGTTATTCTCATCGCCATGTACTAACCCCAATGCACATGCCCGCTGCTCGTGCACCCACTCCCCCGTGCGTACGCATCCCCTCAGGTTGCGTAAGGGACGCTCCCACGTCGCCTGCGCGTGGGGATGTGCATTTACGGTAGAGTTTGTGTGCGACTAGCGAGCGACTCGATCGCTACATATTTAACCAATATAATGTGTTTTGTAGGTATTAATCCCCTTAATAATGTCTGCAAGTATGTTTAGTGTAAATGGTTCAGGGACCTGGGAATTCCTCTTTTCACGATACAAAGGGTCCGACAAAGGTTGAACAGTGGTGTCTGGTACCTAACTGAAGAGTATTTTATTAGAAACAATCCGGTGCTGGTTAGGTAGAGATTAATCGCTCCTGCGTATAGTTATGTCTATGAGTAGTTTATGAACATTTACTGTATTTGCGGTTCATTATCCATGCGGCGGGAATCTTGAAGATACCTCCCATCTGAGCAGTTTGAAATAGTCACAGCCCACATGTTCAAATCCACCTATGACCTTTTGTCATAGTGCAGAGAGACATTCCTGTGTCCAATGAACAATGAGATTGTAGGGCCCATTGTATTGTACAGTATGTTGTGTATATAAAGACCCCCATAGCCAGACCAGCCTCACTTCTCTCCAAAAGGTTTTCCCCGCGATGACTGAGAGCTGGTTTCCAGATAGCGCATGCGATTCATTCCCAAGTGTGTAAGTTTTTCTCTGTGGCCATTTCGTTACTCTGTATGTATGCAATTGTTCTTTTGTAGCTAACCTATAAGTGTTTGCCATTTATCCTCTTTCTGTTTATTTGTATTTGCAATCGTTTGCTAGTGTTTGTATTTCTGCTTAGTTATTGTGTTTAGGTATTAATGTCATGTCTGTAGTGTATGAACTGTATCTGTTTTCCCCTTTTTACGTACTAAATATCGTCAGTAAAGGTGTTGGAACCTTAGCAAGGAGTGTGTGTTTCACTAGTTAGTATAAAGGGTTTTTGAGCGTCTCAGTCGCTCAAACAGCTTTCATATCATAAAGGTTAATCAGCGTTACATTGTGGTAATATTACAGTACTAAGGTTTACAGTATAAGCATACCCTTACAGTGTGTTGTTACAAGGTTGTCTGTGTGTAGATCAGTGAGCGTCAGCGCCGCTCGTATCCCGCTCTCGCGGTACAGCGTCCGCTACGCTAATAGCGTAGCATTACGGTACTCGGGCCGCCTATAGCGTGCTCGATACCAAGCGTAAGCCGTGAGCGAACGTGCCGCTCGTGCGTCTCGACCACGGCCTAGCGTCTGCTACGCTAACTGCGTACCATTACGGCACCTCGTGCGCCTATTGTGTATGTTGTCTTTAATAAGTATATAGCTTAGGTTCAAGATAAATAATTAGCTGTTTGGCGCCAATTGCGCACACAATACACGCACACACACCTGTATTTTTATTTGTGTATTTTCGCATAGTCACTCTCTTGTTGCCATAAGAATTGATTGGTAGACACGTGCTGAGGAAATTTGGTGCTATTTAGTTGATATTATAAAGAGTAATATTTAAAGGGAGTAATTATAAAAAGCACGCACACAGCATAACAAGATACTGTGTGGTGCTCGGTAAGCGATTACAGTTGAACATCGTTTACATTTATAGAAGCGTGTTATTTGCGTTACTGTGAGCGTATCTGGACTTTGTGCATACGTATCTCGGGCAACGTGCAAAATTACGTACGTGACGCAAAGGCGTACACACGTGGCGTATATTACGCAGCGGGCGTACGGATACGCCCACTAAATTCAAATCACACGATAGCATTGTTTAGTGTGGGCAGGTATAGCAGCCACGTGATAATAGCACAAGTTTGTTCAGTTTCCAAAAGTTGTAGTTTAAAGAGAACCTTTTTCTATTGCAAAACCCGGGGATTGAACTACTGCTTGAATGAAAGGAATTTCTGTACAGAAAAATCAGTGTGCATATGAGTGAATAGGAGTGTATGTGCAAATAAAGGTATTCTTTTGTGAACCCAGAAATCTGGATCCCGTCGGAGACCACATCAGGTGAGTGGACACTTGGTGGCGTGGGACTGGCTTGCCCGCGTTAACATTATATAAGGTAAAAAGGAGCAAGTAGTATTCGCAGACAAAAAGAACTGCGAAAGTTAAAGCGCAGCCCAGGGGGTTGGCGTAGTACCCATATAGGAAAAAGCTCTGGCTGAAGGTTTCGCAGCCTAAACAACCGATTCCGTTGGTCGCAAGGCGAATAAGTAAAATATACTTATACACAGGGCAACTGTACCGCACGTAATTGTGTGCATTAGTTTGTTACCTTGATACCCATTAAAAATTTACTGTGGGATCATAAACGCTATTTGTACATTCTAACGTGATTTGTGTAGGTTTTTGTTATTTTAAGGGAGTTTCGCTGTTCACTCAGGAAATCTCCAACAACCAATATTTACTGGGGAGGGTAGCATACTCCCACACGCCCCAGTAAATAGAGGTTACAAAAAGATCCCGAGATTGGGTACGACCAGTGGTGGGCACATTGCTGGAATTCGTATTGGCCAATAGGGGCGTGAGTGAGTGAAGGCACTCGTTGAACTTTCACCGCCGCCTTACCTCGGGGAACTTGGTTTGTTTTGTAAGAATTCGCTGAAACAGCAATATCTGCAAACAATGTGGGCCAGTTGCTCAAGAAAGGGACGTCCAACAAGGGCTCACGTTGGTGTTTGTTGGCCCAAAGGGTCAGCACGGTATATAATGTGTGAGAAATACGGATCACACACTCAGGTATTATGCAAAGAATGGGAACGAATGACTGAGGATAATGGGGGACAGTTTCCCAGGGTGGGAAGTTTGAATCCTGAGGTATTGCAAAATCTAAGAAAAAGGATAGGTCTAATAAAATCTGCAAAACAGAGGATTAGACATAATGATTATTTACATTTATGGCAACAGGAAGGTGAGATACGAGGAGGATTAGCTTACACAGCTGGTTCTCACCTTAGCAGGAAAAAACATGGCAAATAGAGAACAAATGGCTGCAGAGAATGACACACTGGTATATGATAATTGTGCACTTAGCAACTGTATTATTAATGATAAGAATAATTGTAACAAATGTAACAATGATAGAAGGAAAACTGATAAATGTACAAATTCTAACCCGTGCAAGTTGCACTCCATGTTAAACTTCCCTCAGGATTACAAGCAAGAAAGTGAGCCCGGCACGATATCGGCACCTTTTCCAGCAGCCATCATACAAGACATCCAGGTGGACGCGACCCAATCGGTAAAGGCAGTAGTCAAACCCCCTAACGGAGGGTCAGGTGAGGTCGTGTCCACAGGTAAGTACGGTATTGTATGTCATACACAGACAAATGCACCTCATAAAGTAGTAGTTTATGTATTAATGGATGGTTTAAAGGTAGTATTGAGAACAAGGGTGCAGACCACCAACCCAAACTGGAGAAATATCTCGGTGGCTGCATTAAGAAAGTCCGCTGTTGGGCATGATCAAAACATCAGCAAGCACAGGGAGGTAAGAAGCCTCAGATCCCTGTGGGTAAGTCAGAGGTGATAAGATGTTATAATTGCCAGAGGGAAGGTCATTTTGCACGAAATTGTAGGTTTTGAAGATACACACAAGGTAGATAAACCCCTAGACCAAAAACACGAGCAAAGTCATGACACACGAAATTGTAATCAGGAATCACCTAGGAAGAAGTTTGGGCCGCACCTGTAATGTGCAGTCAGTAAAGTTAATCATTAGTCGTGACAGTAAGCCTGAGGTTACAGTTAATGAAATTGGGAGGTCAGTTCCTTGTAGACACAGGAACGGCCGGGTAAACTTTGTAATTTATCTTTGAATGTTTTCTTCTCATCTGTAACTTTCACCAGCAGAACTCAAACATCACATGGCTACTTGGTCTTTTCAGAAGTCTACCTAACCCCAGTATGTCTTACCAGCATCGTTGTGTTTGGCCAGACGCAAAGGGTGGAGAGGGGAAGTACTGGTGGGGGGGAGGGGGGAGACAATGCAGAGATACTGGTGGACATGTTGATGTGACAGCCTGTTGATGAAAATCTGATAATGTTTTTCCTTTTCAAATTGTTCTTTCATGTTTTACGGATGGTATGTCACACAAAAGTTAGACAAATGGTAATGCAAGATTTATTCTCCTTACAGAATGATCGTTGAGTCAGAAAGAATATTGTATCACCGGAATGTTCGTTTTGGGAAAACTGAGAGACAGCACCTTTGAGATGACATCTGAGCAAGAAGAACAACAAGACCAGAGGACAAATCATCGTAACAAGTTTTTTCCCCCCCTGCAATTATTTTTCTGTACCCCCATTACAACTTTCCCTTTCTCCTCCTGTAAGATGGACTCGCCCCAAGAGACTGTGTTCCGGATTTTCCTGTTAACCCTGTTGTTGACCAGAGCAGTCTGTTTCGGTGAGAGTACCAGAGAGGCCAAAGAGGGATCTGGAATGGGTTCTGATGATCAGGATGGATTCATAGAATTCCAATAGCAACATAATCACCGAGCAAAGGCGAGTACCAGAAAACGATCTAGTAGCCATGTTATTGATAGACATTGTGAAAGATTGTTAGCTGAAGAGAACTGCATCTGTAGGCATTGTGACAGTATAGTTGAGGATGGGTGCATCAAGAAATGTCAGTCCAGTTTTAATATCTACATGGACCGGCATCCATTGAGTGACTATCACTCCTTAGTGGGTAAAGTGTTAAACCAAACAGACTGTTGGGTGTGCTCACAAGTACCTCAAGGTCATAGAAAGTCAGGACTAGTGCCATATCCTTTAACGGTAGATGAGGTACTTGAGTGTGGTGGGAGGCCGGTGGACAAGAGGTTTAATATCTCTAGTCCTCCTAGTTTGAAGCTCCACCAATATCATGTAGATAGGTCCTTAGTATGCTTTAACATTTCCAATCCCCGAAAGCCGGGAAATTGGGAAGTGTCATGGAGTAATCAAACCATGACATTTTCACATAGAGCCGATAGAATGCCCATAGATTCAGAGCTTATACGCCAGATAGCGTATGTTGTCTTTAATAAGTATATAGCTTAGGTTCAAGATAAATAATTAGCTTTATCACATGATTTCCGTTCCATTTGGTCAGAATAAGGTGCTGTAATGGTCTGGAGTGGAATTGCGCATATTCCACCATGTCGAAGGTTGATACCATCAGACCCAACAGTCGCATTGCTGCATGGACTGACATTGTCTGGGTGTGCAACGCTTCCTGAGTCATGACCTGCACCTTGACCATCTTTTTCTCTGGTAAGAAAACTCTCTGTAGGTCTGAATCCAATATGGCCCCCAAATGAACCATCCGCTGTGACGGATTCAGAGACGACTTTTCCCAATTTATGAGCCACCCGTGTCTCTGTAAACAAACTATTGTCTGTTGAAGATGGCTCAAAAGTAACTCCTGCGAATGTGCTAGGGTTAACAGGTCATCGAGGTATGGGAAGATTCTTATCCCCTGCTTGCGGAGATAAGATGCCATAACTACCATAATCTTGGTAAACACCCTGGGTGTTGTTGCTACTGAAAATGTTCCTGAAGGATGGCAAACCTGAGGTAGCACTGATGAGACCGTGCTATAGGCACATGTAGGCAAGTATCCAGTACATCCAGAGATACCATGTAATCTCCCGGTTCCATAGCCAACATTATGGAGCGTAATGTATCCATGTGGAATCTTGGAATCCAAATGTATTTGTTTAACATTTTCAGATTGAGAATTGGTCGAAATGACCCATTTGGCTTCTGGATCAGAAATAGATTGGAGTAAAACCCCTGTCCCCCTTTGTGATGGAGGTACTGGGACAATCACACCTGACTGCAGTAATTTTTGGACTGCTTCTTGCAGGGCATTGGCCTTCGACTCTATACGAGACGGGCTGGTGCAAAAAAATCTTTGAGGAGGCTGCCTCCTGAATGGGAACCCATACCACTGAGATACCACCTTCTGCACCCAAGCATCTGTTGTCGACTGTTGCCATATGTGTGCAAAATGAAGGAGTCGGCCCCCAACCCTGGAATCCTCCAGGCGGAGGCCCGTCTCTTCAGGCTGATGGTTTCTGTTCAGGCTTGGAAGCTGGCTTTCTACTAGCCCATTGCTTCCTACCCCATGCCGATCTATTGGACTGGGGCTGCTTAGACTCTTATAGCTTTCGCTTTGCTTTGCCATCAAAATGGGCGAAACTTTAAACCCTTAGACTTAGGGTTATAACTAGCCGGAAATCTGACCTTCTTTGATTCAGCCTCTGATTCTAGGATATCAGACAATTGTTTTCCAAACAATATATTACCAATGAAAGGCAATGCTTCCAATTCTTTCTTGGATTCCGCATCTGCTTTCCAGGTACATAGCCAAACTGCTCTATGAGCAGCTATTGTCAAGGCTGAAGCTTTAGAAGCAACTGTACCCATATCAATTGCTGCTTCTTCCAAGAATTGGGCAGATTGTCTTAAACGGCTTAAATGATACTCTTGCTCCCTATTAGGTGAAGAGAGGCCATTCTCTAGTTCCTCTATCCATTCGCCCATTGCCTTTGCTATCCAGGCCAAAGCCATAGCAGGTCATACCGCTGCTCCTACGAGAGAAAATATATTTTTCAAGAAGCTATCTACCCTTCTGTCTGTGACATCATTTAGTGAGGTAGATGACAGTGGTAAAGCAGATTTATGCACGAGTCGCAGTACATAGGAACTTCTCTTTTCGAACAATCCGTAGCTGGAAATGGATAATAAGAATCTCATCTTTTCGGAATCTTATACTTTTTACTGGACGTCGCCCAAGATTCTTCCATCATTTCTGTCAGCTCATCTGACGCTGGGAATTCAGTTTTAACTGACTTTGTTCGTTTAAACACAGGTGCACTGTTTTGGCTGGCTCTTCCAAAGAGAGACTGCACGGGCGTTTGCAATGTGATTGACAGGAAGAGGCCGTTTGCAGGTGGTAACTGACCGTTTACTGGGAGTGTCAGGGAAAACGTAGGCATTCCCTGTATTCAGGGAGGGTGTGTGATGTCAGCTCCGGACCCGATCAGCCTGTTCTCTTAGCACTGTAGGAGTAAGTCCTGGTCTGCGCACAGACTGCACACAGTGGAAAATTAATTCAATGGTGAGTGAGGTGCGAACAGATTTGTAGCTGTCCTCTGACGCAGCTCGGCATATACATGGGATCGCACACTTGCACAGCGAATATACACTCCCCTTGGGTGGCGACTAATTTAGTAGCCAAGCAATCAGGTCTGAATCCCCCCCCAGGTACACAAGATTGTGGGAGGGGGGGGGAATGTACTAAGGCTTGGACAGTGATAAAGTGGTGAAAGGTAAAGTACCAGCCAATCAGCTCCAAACTGTCATGTTACAGGCTGTGTTTGAAAAATAAGTTAGGAGCTGATTGGTTGGTATTTTATCTCTGACAACTTTATCTTTCTCCAAGGTTTAGTACATCTGCCCCTGGTACTTTTGTTGCAATAGAAGTCGTAATGAGTAGCAGATTAAGCACAATACGTAGAGAAAAGCATGGCACATGGAGTAGCTCCATGCAATACCAGTGCCCAGGGTCCCCAATCACAGTCATTTTGTCACATCAGCAAGGCGAATAAGACACATTTGTCCTGTCTGTGGTAAGATGCATGGTACACCAAATAGCTAGACAGAATATCGGCAATGACAAGGGGGCAGCATTATTAAAAACCTGCATGCCGCCATAATAGTAATATGCTGTAAAGAACTGTAACAGTGTTAGTTTTAGAACCTTAAAAATGATGTTAATGCATCATGTTGAAAAGCTCTAAAGCAGTCATGCCGTGTTCTACATAACATTGCCTTCCTTTGTCAATGTCAACATTCTGAATGATGACAAACGAACGACTTCCCCTCCCTAACATTAGTCAATTCTGCATCAGACACAATCAAAGGGGGTGAGCCCAACTCTTGTTAGGATGACACCCTCACTTTGGGCATGTGTGCCTAGTGCTTTCACAATGGATCAGACCAGCCCCTTTCCTCAAAACACAGCATTTTCATGCCATGCTGATCAGCATGGCATTGCATGGGAATCAGAGAGTAGACATATTTTCTAATCGTAGCCCTAATAACTAGAACGGTGCCCTCAAATCGGGTCTGTCCCTCCTGAATTGGGACAGCTTAAAGAGAAGCGTGCCATATTTGTCTTAATGGTAATTGCTTCCGTAGCTGCACTTATTGATGTTGCTTTCTTTCTGAATACTTCACATTCACTACTTTTCTGACCATGCGGATAGATTAAGTCATAGGTGGAGACGTGGGTACAGTTATACCGCTTTCACACCGCCAAAATAACTTGGGTTATTGCCGCATTAAAACAGGTTGTTGCTTGGTGTCAAGGGTCCCCAGTGAAAAATAACCTGGGTAGCGAGCAGAGTTGGACCTGGGGAGGACCAGGGTAACGGATCAGTGTGAACGGGTGACCTGGGTCATCCAACCGGGATCTGTTTATACCATAGGTAGAGCTGGGTGCCAGGCGCTTGGAGATTATGTCATCTCCAAGTACCGGCAGAACAGTTAACACTGCACCTGTGTGGGAATAACTGGGGCTGGAGCCACAGTGTAAACGGGGTCTATCCTGGGATGGAACCGTGTTCAAAATCCGGAGTCACACCCGGGATTTTGGTGTGAAAGGAATATTACACACAAACCTCTGGGACAACCCTCTGTAGAATGTGTGTGCGTAGCTATGGGCGGACCTCTTTGCCATAAGTAACATTAGCAATGAATGAGTGGGCGGAGCCAAATATACAATTCTGCCATGAATCAATAGCACTTAACCACCCAGGAACATGTGCACACAAGGCATCCAAATAGTTCACAAGGGGATAATAATTGCAGATTTCAAGGTGTGCAGATGAGGAGAATCCCCAATCCCCTTAGAAACCGCTCCTCCTGCCGCAATTTTCACTTCTCCTGAGCAGGGATAAGTCTAAAGAGGAAGTGTATACCCGTTATGGTAGTGTGGTATATTATCAACATTTTCCAGCTTCTTGCACCATGTATTGTATGTTAGATTTACATGACTCCGTAAGGGTCTCCAAGAAAAAAAGAGAGAGAAAGCTTATTCACTTCGTGAGGACAATTTCCAGTTTTAATCCTCTATCCATTTTGTATTACCACAACATATTTTACACTAAAGATATTCAGCGGCACTTAAGATGCATTAAGATTTCAGACTTTTTTTCCCCGCTCATTCACACAAAATTCTCATTTATATGCCATCCGAGGATATTCAAGAGCTACTGGATCTTTTACTAAAGAACTTTTATTATTACCGACTTCATTTAAATGAGTATTTATATTGACATTTGAAGAAAAATACATGCTATTTTAGGATTACATAAATCTAAAGAAAAGAACCTGTGTCTTATTCCATTAATAAAACACCATGTACTAATGGCAAAGGTACAATTAAGTGCCTGAAAACTAATTTACAAAAAAAATTAAATTGGCAAAAGAATAAATAAAAAGCTAGCAAATACTGTATTACATGGTTTATAATTCTTACCGGAGGTGATGAAAGCCAGCCAAACCTTTCTTCTAATTTATTCATGTCTCGGTCAAATGCGTAAAGATATCTGTAGCGTAGATTATGGTCATCAACTAAATGAAACTGTCTCCTGGCATAATGGTAGCTCTCATTATTTCCTTTCCTTGGAAAATCCAACCATTCTGGATGCCCAAATTCATTGCCTGCATGTCAAAGTAAAATATTTTACTCTTTATACGGTTAAAATGAGCATGTGAGGCAGTCGGCACAAAAAGACATTCAACCCAGTCCACTCAGTAAGGTCAAACTACTTTACAGATGTCTCCTCCAACATCCTTGCTGCAGTCACGTTATACAGCCCTTCTAGTTATGCCTAGTCATGAGCGTGTTTACTAACGCCAAGCGTCTTTTTGTGCATTTTTTCCCCCCGAAAATGCATCTTATTCCCATAGCTATGTGAACAGTGCAAAAGCTGACTCCACTGATTAAAATTATACGTAAATGATATGTAAAATATTATATTAAAAAGATAAGAAGCATTTTCAGCAAAAAAAGACCCCCAATGTTAGCAAATGCTGTCGAGGAACTGCCGGCTCACTCACGTCACACATCTCTAGGTTCATGCCGTACTGAGGCTAGATATAGGAGAACACATATGTATTTCATAGTTTTCTAAAGGCCCCCATACATCTGCATCTTAGTATTGCAATTCTCCGATCCCCTGACGACAGCTCAGAGAATTGAGGATATTCAACATATTGAAAAATCTCGAATCCCAGATCCCGACCTGAAAACGGTTGTGATCGGCAAATCAGGGATTTTTAACGTGAAGAATTTCTCAGATTCCCTAACGGATCACCGATCATTGATGGCAGCCAATCCGTGGATCTGGTAGAATCAGGGATAGGGGAAATGGGCGTCTAGATCAGTGTTTCTCAACCTCGGTCCTCAAGGCACACTAACAGTCCTGGTTTTAGTGATATCCAGGCTCGAACACAGGTGACTTAATTAGTACCTTAATTATTCTGATTTAACCATCTGTGCTGAAGCCTGGATATCACTAAAACCTGCACTGTTGGTGTGCCTTGAGGACCACGGTTGGGAATGCCTGGTCTAGATATATGGAGCTCTTAAGAGTGAGACTAAAACAAAAAAGTTACATATTTGAAATTGTTGTTTTTTTCTAGATAGAAGATAAAACTATTATATTTAAAATATTAAACTTTTCATAAAATGACATTATGATTAATCAGTTGTTTCTTCACTTTCACTCAGACCACAACTCATCTACAAAGTCTGTAAAATATATACAAACAGCATACACAAAAAGAAAATCAAACATGCAGCAAAATGAAACATCACAATAACTTCAACTAATCTGATATCTTACTGGAGGGGTGGGTGAATAAAGGTAAGCTAAGATGTATACATGCAAAGTTCTATCCCAATAACAGAGATCAGCAAATGGATGAGCTGAGATAGCAGAAACTTAAAGCAAACCTTTACTAAAAATTTAAAACAAAGTATTTGGAAGAATTCAAAAGTTTAGATTAAGATGGAATATATTTTTTACGTACTGTAGGTTGGTCATAACTGCTTCAGGCAACAAAAAGCTCTGTATACTGTATTCTTAATTCAGCAACTCCCAGCTCCCATCTGACACTAAATGTTATGGTCTTGGACAATTTTTGAACAATGAAAGATCAATTTTTATTACTTTAATACTTTTTGTTATGGATTCTAGTTGGCTCAGTGGATCTTGTATTACTTTGCACACACATGCAACATGCATCTTTGCAGATTTACATAACACTCTTCACTGGATTACTGCAACCTTCTTCCATTTAACCTTCCCTATCCACAATTCTTCTCTCTAGGTTTTGTATCTGACTCACCTGTCTGCCAATCCATACACTGGCTTACCTTCCCTTATACAGTCTGATTCAAATACTTATCTATGAAACCCCTACCCAATCCTCTTACTCCTACATCTCTTAACCCAACCCCTCTTCTGCACTCTTGCTAGACGACTTCCCTCTGCCAGTGACAGCAGTCTCTGGGGCAGATTTATTAAGCCTGGTGAAGTGATAAAGTGGAAGGTGATAACGCACCAGCCAGTCAGCTCCTAACTGTCATTTTTCAAACCCAGCCTGTGACGTGGAAGATGGGATCTGATTGGCTAGTACTTTATCACCTTCCACTTTATCACTTCACCAGGCTTAATAAATCTGCCCCTCTATTTCTAACATATAACCTCCTCTAATTCCTGCATCCAGGACTTCTCCCGAACTGCTCCCCACTTCTAGAACTGTCTCTATCAGAATTTCCTCCTCCAATCAAAGCCTCTCACAACCCATTTATTTATCAAAGCCTACAAACTTTCCACCTAACCCAACCTGTAATCTCTCCACAACGATTCACCCTTCTGCTTCACCCATGCCTGACTGTCCCATCCTTATAGACTGTAAACTTCCACAAGCAGGAGAATTTCTTGTGTGTAATCTTTCTTTCTTTAACGAGTGTACACTATATCCTCGTCCCTTTGTTTTTCAAATCGGTGGCTCTGAACATGTCTGCTGTACTAATCAACTAGGATACAGTTCAGTGTTAGCTGTCTAGTTATGGTTACATATTTGCATTGAAGTATAGTTTTTGACTACCATGTATGTATTCTATTGCATTGTTTTGTTATGTGTGCACTGTACTTTTGCATGCATTTTATGTATTTCTGCAAATGCAAATGCACTTCATGTCCTGTTATGTTTGCACTGTACTTTTATATGCACTTTATGAGGTGCAGCAGACACATTGCGATGCCTTATAAATAAAGGATAATAATAATAATAATGACATTTTATTAGTAATATGATACTTTTGTATTCACTAAGTCAGTACACCATTCTCTCTGTCGATTACATCGCTAAATTATTGTATTATTTATAAATAGGGCATGAAATAGGGTAACATTTACTACTAACATTTGTGCGCCTGGTGCAAATACCACCGTTGAGTTTGTCCCATCTTGAGATACACATATTCTCTGCGCAAATATGCTCAACTGTTTCTAAGATAATGGGCGGAATTCAAATGTTTTCCACCGGAAGCCAGTAGATGGCACCCAAATGTAGCTATTCAATTGTTGCTTGGTTTGCACGATGGCTACCGGCGTCTGCATCTCAGCTCAACCAAACTGCACTTTTCACGATCGTGCCCATTAGTTTAGTTGGGTTTTGCGGCTTTACTTGCGTTATAACGGGGATTAATTGAATATCGCCATGCATCTCCCGTCACTTTAGACAAGAGATCGGGCGCGATATAACAACTGAATATCGCCCAATGTGTAAGCAGACTAGTTATAAACAGAATCGTGTTCGATAAGTGCATTTTGGGGAATTCTCTCCTGTATTAGCTTATGGTCACTGTTTTCTATGTAGGGGTGAACCTTTTGCATTTGACATTCCATCTCAATGGAAACTGATCTAAAATACACCATGAGGGGGCAGTGTCATTTTGTTAGCACAAGATTGTGTATTGCTAATAGGACTACTGGAGATTCACATAGCCCTATACTATGGAAGATGACATACAATAATATTGTACTATATTACACAGTAGTTGCTATTTCACCATGAAGAAAGATACAGTACATTATACATGGAACATGGTGCTGGTTGCTACTTTTGAGAGTGGCTTCCACATCTGTTGCTCCTCTGCTTCTGCAGTAACTAACCTGGCTTGAAGCAGTGGTGCTATAACAGGGCAAAATGTTCATTTTACTTATTTATTTAGATTTTGAAGGGCACTGAGGTTTAGAAATAATAACCTAAACAGCCAGGATTGTTTCCACATGTAAAAAAGAAATGCAGATATATGCTGATATGTTATAGTGGTGCAATGTAAAATTATAAGTCATGCAGATTGGGGGATCCGGTCTGAAGATCGACAGTATCTAGGTCGACAATGTGTAGGTCGACAGTCACTAGGTCGACATGGATGGAAGGTCGACAGGGTTTCTAGGTCGACATGTGCTAGGTCGACAGGTCTAAAGGTCGACATGAGTTTTTCACATTTTTTTTCTTTTTTTTTATTTTTTCATACTTAACGATCCACGTGGACTACGATTGGAACGGTAATCTGTGCCGAGCGAAGCGAAAGCACCATGCCCGAAGCATGGCGAGCGAACGCGGTGCACTAATTTGGGATCCCGGTCACTTTACGAAGAAAACGACACCCAAAAAAAAAAAAAAAACTTATGTCGACCTAGCACATGTCGACCTAGAAACCCTGTCGACATTCCATCCATGTCGACCTAGTGACTGTCGACCTACAGTGGTCGACCTAAACATTGTCGACCTAGATACTGTCGATTTGATGAACCACACCCGCAGATTGGTGCAGTCCATTAAAATCAGTACGTGGCATGCGTCAAGTTTAACACTTACTACGTCTATATAATGGAAATCAGTTCAGGCTGTCTGCCAGTGGGACTGGTACAGGAATTAGGAGCAGAGTAGAGTAATGCTACTGGTTTATTAATTTCATCATTTATTAGCAGAACTTTCCATACATTTTAATGATGTTTACAAGAACCACCTAATGAAAAGAATGACCCATTGAATTTAATGGGAAAGCTTAATACAAACATATAAACTATTTATTCCCATTACATGCATTTATTGGTTTCGAAGCAAACTTGACTATGTGAAAGCAGAGTTGATATTTGGTGATTTCAATGGCTATTATTTAAACTAATCTTTTAGATATTATGCATATTCTGCTTAATACAAAAATCAAAATGAATGTAGTAATTTTGCAATACATGATGATTCTTTTAAGATGATTGAAATATGATTTTGTGGGGATGTTTCTCTAGTACAACGGGGTACTAGTAACCCACAGGGCTGCTGGTGCAAGTCAGGTATTGGAAGTCATTGATGGCAGTTTCCTTGATGCACCATGAACAGAACCACGATTGACCCACAAGTCTAACCAGTATGGTAACCCATTCAATCACCACCACTTCTCCCTGTTTCAGCCACCTATCCTATTACAATTTGTTGAATTCTTTAGTTATTTCCATTCCCAGTTCCACGCTTAGAAGGCCAATAGTACCCAACGTACAATTATATATTGTTTAGGTGTCTCATCGGACAAGCAGGTGATAATTAGACACATAGTGAAAGTATTGTCCTAGGAATATCCACAGTACCACAACAGATCACTGTATAACCACGATAACAGGCAGGAAAAAAATAAAAAAATCATCACTGCTGTTCTCGGTATAAAACAGATTCAGATTTAGTGAACTACAGATCATTTCTGACACAGCAACCCCTAGCGTCAGAACTTCTGACTATGACATCAGCCAACGATATTGTATGTTAATACTTTCTATGTTTTATCAGTTTGTAACCGATTCAACATACAGTAACCATAGCAAAAACATTTACTCAGTAAAGGTAAAAAAAAAAAAAAATGAAAAAGTCCACAGAATCTGTATTAACTGTTTGACCATAATATAGATTTAAAATTGGTTAAGAAAGCACATGTTAAGTTGTCTGTGCTTTTATTGTCACATTTATATTTATCATAAATTGTAATGTGTGAGAAATGTACTACAGGTTGAGTATCCCTTATCCAAAATGCTTGGGACCAGAGGTATTTTGGATATCGGATTTTTCCGTATTTTGGAATAATTGCATACCATAATGAGATATCATGGTGATGGGACCTGAGTCTAAGCACAGAATGCATTTATGTTTCATATACTCCTTATACACACAGCCTGAAGGTCATTTTAGCCAATATTTTTTATAACTTTGTGTATTAAATAAAGTGTGTGTACATTCACACAATTCATTTATGTTTCATATAAACCTTATACACACCGCCTGAAGGTAATTTAATACAATATTTTTAATAATTTTGTGTATTAAACAAAGTTTGTTTACATTGAGCCATGAGAAAACAAAGGTTTCATTATTTCACTCACACTCAAAAAATTCCGTATTTCGGAATATTCCGTATTTCGGAATATTTGGATATGGGATACTCAACCTGTATTTATTCTATTCTTGCATCATTTTTTTTCTATAGTATTGTTTATAACAATTTTTTTTTATATTTTACATATACTGTAGTAGCAATTAAATATTTTATCTACCAGCAATTATATTCACTACAAATCTTCTGCTTTGAAAATGTTGGGAGCATAATGAACGCCAATGGTCTGCCAGTATGTACCCAAGTAAAAAAAGATTGACAGTCGCTTAAAAAAAAAACAGAAACAAAAAAAAAACAACTAATCTAAATACCAAAGTTTAGACAAAAGACTTTCACCTTCAGCAGCAAGCTTTTGTGTATTTTATTAGAACTTATTCGATTTGACAACAAAAATATAAAAGTGTTTTCATTAATACAGTACTCAGAAAGTTACTTTCAAGAGTGCCCCCTCACAAAGAAATGAAAACATTTTAATGACAGATTTGGAAAATTCAAATTTAATCACACTGACTACAAAAAGAAAAGTAACAAAAGATGGAAAACAATGCAAAGAGATAATGAAGTAACTCCACTGAGAAATATGAATGCTCACATTTTCTCTGTAAACAGCAACATGTGAAGCATGGATAATGCAGAGGTAAGTATGAAGACACACCACTGAGATTTGCTTTCTTGTAATTAATTTTAAGTTGTTTTTTTATGAAACCATAAAATGACAAAGAGACGGGAGAACAATTAATGGAATGTAAAACAATAGGGTGCTAATGAATTACAAAAACATCGAAAATTGAGAATGCTTTAAAATTTATCGTTTTGCGGGATGCTCTTTATTAGGCCACAGCAATGACTGCTTAGATGTTATTTAGTACTGTCATGTATTTCCATCACTATTGTTATGACAATCTTAATTAATTCAACCGGACACAAAATAAAAGTTGCCGGTGGAAAAAATGTTCTTGTAATATTCACAAACATATGCTTTGTTGTAAAATACTTCTATGAAAACTTGTAAGTATTACAATCGAGTATTGGAATACAAGCAATAGCTATTTTAATGTTTGTGGTGTTATCTTTTATATAGACCTGTCACGTAAGCTAGTCTTATGGGCCCTACACACTTAGCAATCCGCCGCCGAGTGTCTGGCGGCGGAAAGAGGCGACAGGCAACCCGGCGGCGGGGGGAGTGAAGTTTCTTCACTCCCCCCCATCACCTGACTCCATAGCATGCATGCTAATATGGACAATCTCGTCCATATTGGCCTGCATGCATTAGCGACGGGGCACCAATGATTAATGAGTGCGGGGCCGCGCATCGTGAATCGTTGGAGCCTACACACTGCACAATATGAACGAGAACATTCATATCGTGCATTAGATCTGCCAGTGTGTAGGGCCCTTTATTTTTTAGCAAACATGACCGCTACCAGCTAGCAAGACTGCAGGGTAAGTAAGATGACAGATACCTGCAAAGTTTGTTAAGACTACATTCTACTTCTGCTGGGGTTGACATCCCCAGGGGAATTGACATGCAAGCATCCTGATGTTACAGTAGATCTAACTAGGTGCTGATTTATCAAAGATGTGGCTCCACAGCTCTGTTTGTACTGCCTCAGTGACGCAGAGAGGAAGGGGGTGTTGGGTATACAATTCCCAGGGCTTCTCTGTGGTCCATTCTTGCTAGGGAGGTGTAGTTACTGTAGGTCTCACAAGGCGGTATAGCTACGCTTCTCGTTTGTGTATAGCTTCTGTAGACCACTCAACAAAACCTCCTTGGCACACACACCATTAGTATGGGGGATTGCCTGATCTGTAAGTGGCCCTGACTGACTCCAGTCAGCAACAGCAAAACCATTTGGTGCAAAACTGGGAACAAGTTCTCCTGAACTCATGAGGGGGGAGGTCCATTGGCGTATTTACTGTATAATGGTTGCTAGGTCTGAGGTGCTCATGGGTTCCTGGGTCCAGGGGTGCAAGCACCATGTTCCTGGAGACCTGCGCATTCGTAGTAGACTCTCCTGTGCTGCCAGAGAAGTGGGGGGCCACATCGAGTCTGCACACAGGCCCTTTCGCCTCGTAAACTGCCTCTGGGGAGATGTATTAAACCATGGGTATTCAACCTGTGGCCCTCCAGCTGCAGTGGAACTACAGATCCCAGCATGCCCCACCTCAGTTTTAGCATGCCTTAATGGCAAAACTGTGGCAGGGCATGTTGGGATGTGTAGTTCCACAGCAGCTAGAGGGCCGCAGGTTGAAGACCCAAGTATTTTAACTTTCTAAAGACAAGAGGAGATGTTGTCTGCAGCAACCAATCAGATTTTAGCTATCATTGATCTAATAATTTTTGTAAAAATGATAACTAGAATCTGATTGGCAGAAGTTTTGCTAAAACTCCCCATATATCTACACCAGGAAACTGGCTGTCTCAACCCCTTTCCTAATCATTGTATAAAGTTAAAGAGAAAATATATTAGACCCTTATTATAATTTAGATTTTGCACCCCAGAATAAAGAATGCACGGAAAACAGAGATCTGATTGGTGGGGAGCAGGGTGTGTTGTACTGCAATTAATAAAACTGGTAGCACCTGATTTACAGACGGACACAATATCAACAGTCATAATACCGACAGCCATTGTCCGACAGTCAAAATACCTATATTCATTATACCGACATGTTCAAAATGCCGACTTTAGAATAGACATGTGAAATGTCGACATGTCAAAATGCCGACATGCGTTTTAAAGGAATTTTTGCACAAAAACAGACTTGTGCATCCTTTAGCATCCCAGTGGACCTGGAGGGGTAATATAATTGTGGGCCAAGAGCAGCGAGGCACCGTGCCCGAAGCATGGCGAACACTGTGAGCCATGAGAGGGGACGCGGCATGCTTGCACGGTGTACATGTTGACATTGACACAAAACAGAAAAACTCATGTCGGTATTTTGAAATGTCGGCATTTCAAATTTCGGTATTGTGACTATGTCAGCATTATGAACATGTTGGCATAATGAATGTTGGCATGTTGACCGTGTTGGTATTTTGGCTGTCGGTCAATGGCTGTCGAGATTATGACCGCCGATAAATCATACGTAACCCCTAAAAACAGGTGTATAAAAAAGTATGTACAGGAAAGGAGAGTGTATCCGCACACTTACTAGTCTATAAGTTAATTAAATCTTGTCTGATATTTGAACCCCAATAAAGAAAATATAAGTCTATTAATAGATCTCACTATATGGGGGTGCAGCCCAATTACAACTCAAACTAAATATGAACAGAAGGGGAAAGGACAGGGAGGGAAATCGGAAAGTAGTTGCCTAGTAGGGCGCACTAATATAATTTGTATTCTGATATGTTATTTAAAACTTAGCTTTTATTGCTTATGCCTTCTAAAAGGTCCCTTATCTCTGGGAAATTACACAGCAAAACATAGAGGTTAAAAATATTAGACATATACAAACATGTAGTGAGTGAGAAAAAATAAAGATACGTGAGAATAGATTTAAAAAGTGGCACTACCACATATACCTCCCAATGTGGTGTAGAAAATAGAATTTGTGGTGCCCTTATGAGTCCAAATATAATATTCAATCTGATCGCTCAGTACTGACTATTCACTGTTAATGCAGCCTATTACAACAGATGACGTATTACAAAATAGGAAGGTGTATTTCTAATTGCAACCTAGTGTTGTGAGATTATGATGTAAAAGATCACTTATCCCAATAAATTTCTGTGGCAGATGTGGTGTGTGTTTATTAAATATACATATGTCTACATGTTCTTATTCATTTTATTTTATACATTAACACCATCACTGCATATGAATCTTACTGATTTTTTGATTGGGAAAGAGTGCCCCACAATTGGATGCGCCTGCAGTAGGGGTCTAAATTGCAATTTAGGGGGCAATTTAGGGGGCAATTTAGAACTGGTGATGTTGCCCATAGCAACCAATCAAATTATATCTATTATCTGCTAGAAGCAGCTAGATAAATGGTAAGTAGAATCTGATTGGTTGCCATGGGCAACATCACCAGTTCTAAAAATCTCCCACCTTAGTTAATTTACCCCCTCCTCTCTCCTCCACTGCTGGTACTGGCTCGACTGCCTGCGCTTTCAGAAGATTTTTTATAATATCCTGAAAAGCTGTTAGTTGTTCGTCTGTGATTGGGGTCTTTGATTTTATAAAATTCCGCCCCACTGGCTTTTTTATAAATTCTATATGATAACCCTGGGAAATTGTCAACACCCAGACATCCTGAGTTAGTTCTCGCCATTGATCTGCGTACTTCATTAGTCTGCCTTCTACAGGAGCAGTGCTCTGGGGTGTCATATAGTCAGAACTTTCTATTGCCTCTTTTGACAGGTTGACGAAAGGACTGCCTGGTAGTTGTTGGAGTATATCTACCATACTGTCTTCCCGGCCTGTAAGACCTAGCTTCCTTAAATTGTTGCTTAGTAGAGGAAGCTCTAAACCTCGTTTTCTTATCATATGGCAATTTTGCCGATTTACCACCTGACATGACATTAATTATAGATTCTAACTTACTTCCGAAAAGGCGAGAACCTTCATAAGGAAGAGCTATCAATCTGTTTTTTGAATGGATGTCTGCCGTCCAAGTACGCAATCACAGCGATCTTCTAGCCACTACATCTGCTGCCAGGGATTTTGCCGCATATTCGACCACTTCAAGAGAGGCTTCACACAGGTATTCCACCGCCTTCATTATCACAGCCAAATCTTTCTGCAGGTGATGCCTAGATACCTGATCTTCTAAATCACGGTTCAAATTATTCCCCCATAACCTTAGGGTTCTAGTTGTTGACGCCATTGCTACCCCAGCTTTCAGCGTCACTGCTGATGCATTATGGACCTTCTTTAGTGAACTTTCAATCTTCTTGTCCATTTCATCTTTAAGCACTGCACGGTCTTCCAACAGGATAGTAGTTTTGGAAACCACCTCTGCGACTGCAGCGTCAACCTTAGGTAAATTCACACCATTTGACAAACTCTTCATCCTGTACCGGAAACATACGATCCAATCTTTTCATATAATTGAGACGTTTATCTGCACTTTGCCACTGCACTGACATAATTTCCTTCAGTACTTTATTCACCGGAAAACATCTGCTTTTCTTAATTCTATCCTCAAATAAAGGATCCTGAGCAGCATCCTCCTGTGACTCATCCTTAAGATTTAAAGCTCTATACATATGTTTGCGAAAACTATCTACTATATCTAGATTAAACGACCTATCCAGCTCCTGAGCTTCTTCAGACTCTGCCGGAGAGGGACTATCAGCATAATCCAAGACAACCAGACCATCCGAATCATCTGCCGCGTCCAGACTTGTCTGTGACCTGGACCGTTTAGCTCCTTGTAGCTCCTTTAACTCATCCTTTGTTACAAACTACTTTTTCGTCCACTCCATAAGATCCTGAATCTGCCTCGATTGGCCCTGGGATACTTCACAATCAGCACATAGTTTGCTGTGCTTATCCTCAGAAAAACTCTTTTTACATCCAGAACAAGCCAAATGATGTTTCTTTTTACATGTTCTCTTCCTGGGAACTTCAGACACACTGCAACCAAACAAACAGTATTCCTAAACACCTTAACTACATAACAGAATTAGTGCCCTAAATGAGATTGCTTACCATTCCTGGGCACATGTAGGCGTGGAGGGAGACAATTCCTTATCCATGGTAGCAATTTATTCAATCCTCTTCAGTAATGCACACTGATACAGAGGAATAGAGCCACACACTCCAGCGGTGGGCAGCGCCATTTTAACGCCCTCTGACCTTAGCTGCCAAGCGGCGCATGCGCAGACCGATCCACGGTGCACCCTGGGACTCGGCCGCGCACTTCCGCCCGCCGCGAGTAGCGCTACTTCCGCCCTCCAAGCTCCGGCGTCCAGCAGCGCGATCAGGTATTACAGCGGCGGCGGGTGGGCACTTCTACTGCCACAGGCAGCAATTACATTGTTCCTCCA
Source organism: Pseudophryne corroboree (assembly GCF_028390025.1). Taxonomy (NCBI): domain Eukaryota; kingdom Metazoa; phylum Chordata; class Amphibia; order Anura; family Myobatrachidae; genus Pseudophryne; species Pseudophryne corroboree. Next base: position 953,955,468 of record NC_086445.1, on the reverse strand, counting down.
TGGGTCCTTCTCCGGGTGCCAACCCCCTTCCAGCCGCGGCTCACAGAGGCGCATTAGGCCGGGAATATACCTGGTAAGCCTCATATTTGTAAACAAAACAAACGGCTACACTGTCCTCTACCGAAGGAGACAGGAAAAAGACTGGGGAAGCCAGGAGAGTGCGGACCTATATTCCCAGAGGGTCGGAGCCTAAAATAGAAAACTTCCTGTCTAAAACCTTGGAGTAGGGATAAATCCCAGAGTAATGGCTGCCATGGAGTAGCGTGGAAGAAATTTTATGAAAAAAAGAGCATTTATCAAACACCTCCACAATTATAACAAATTGCAAAACCTTTATTCTTACTGTGTGTATAGTAGCCATACCATAAGAAAAATGCAGTTGTGTAACATTTTGGAAACATTTCCATAGTACATTTGCATGATTTTTGTAGACTGCCACAGTGGTCACAAGCCCTACAGAAGACTTAACTTCTATTTTGAATGCCCTGTACTCGCACGTTAGCAAACTGGAGAAATATACGTTATGATAAGAACTTACCGTTGATAACGGTATTTCTCCTAAGTCCACAGGATAACATTGGGATATGATGAAGTGACAGCGGATTTGCACCAATCGGTCAAAGCTTTTCGGCCTCCCAGCATGCAATGGGCCCATCCATATATCCCCGCCTCCTGGCTCAGGCTAATTAGTTGTATTCCCAAAGCTCAAGGCAGGAGCATCATAGACAGCCCTAATGAGGCGAGAAGAACACACATGCACACCCTTCCGTACAAGAAGGAAGAGGTTAGTGAGTAAAAGGATCCTCAAATCAGGTGCGTCAGGGTGGGCTCCCTGTGGACTTAGGAGAAATACAGTTATCAACGGTAAGTTCTTACCATAACGCATATTTCTCCGGCAGGGTCCACAGGTTATCCACAGGATAACAATGGGATTTCCCAAAGCAATTTAGTGGTGGAGACGCTCCTGACTGGACAGGAGAATCCTTCGCCCAATTTCAGCGTCAGAGAGAGGCAAAGGTATCCATGGCATAATGTCTAATGAATGTGTCAACGGAAGACCATGTGGCTGCCTTACATATCTGTTCTGCTGAAGCACCACGTTGTGCTGCCCATGATGGACCTACCTTACGAGTAGAGTGAACAGAGACATTAGCCGGAACAGGGAGATCAGCTTGAGAATATGCTTCTGAACTCGTCATCCGAAGCCACCTTGCCAGAGTCTGCTTATCCGCAGGCCATCCTCTCTTGTGAAATTCATAGAGAATGGAGAGAGTATCTGTCTTTCTGATGGCACCTGTATGATCCACGTCACGGACTACGTCCAATGATGCATCTCTGGCAGTAAAGTCTGACCCTTAAGACCGAGACTACAATTTCTCTGTTAAGATGGAATTTAGAAACCACCTTAGGAAGATACCCAACTGCTCTATCTGGATACATAATTCAGAAATGGAGGATGACATACTGTAACAATGCCCCTAAATCTGAAATTCTTCTAACTGAAGCAAAGTCAGTAGAAAAAGAACTATAGCTGTCAACCAACTAAGATCCACTCTTTCAAGTGGTTCAATTAGGACAGCTTAAAGGGCCTTTAGGACTAACTTAAATCCCAAGGCACTCTAGGAAGAACAAAAGGAGGTTCAATGTGTCACATTCCTTGGAAAAAAAATGCGCACATCCTAAGGTTAACAATTTTCTTTTGGAACCATACATTCAATGCTGTCATTTCCTTTATGCATTCATACCTGAAAGAATGCTAAGATTCTGGAAATTCTAAAAAACCAAGAGTCAAATATTTGATCCCTACACCACTGAATATAGTCTTGCCATATTTGGTGATAAATGCGAACTAAGGAATTTTCCTTGCTCTGAGCATATTTAGAATTACCTGTTGTGAGAGCCCTCTTGCCTTCAGGATGGTAGTCACGAGAGTAAAAAACAGTCCATCCAGGTGTTGAATCCATTAACTTCCTCTGTAGATCTGTGTATCAATGTCTTCTGGACCATGCTGTAGCTGTTAGTATCATAGCACTTTTACCTTGTCTTACCTTTCGTATCACCCTGAAACACCGGGTGATTGGTGGAAACACATGAACCAGACGAAAGTTGACAAGTCCTCCAGAAGATCGCTGTGGGATTTGTTCTTGACCCATATGCAAAACCTTTGTTGTTCTGACCGGACGGCATGAGATGCATCTCCGGCAACCCTCATTATATACCAGAGTTTTTGAGACCTAGGGGTTTAAGTCCATACATTTACCTGATTGGCGAGCTGACTAAGAAAATCTGCTGCCCAGTTTAAGACTACCGGAATCAGTACTGCGGACAAGGCTGGATAATGAAGTTCTGTCCACCTTTAAGTGCGACTTAGCTTCTTCATTGTTTTGGCTGCAAGATCCTCCCTGATGGTTGAGGTACGCCACTGCATGTCCGAGCAGATTCGATCTGGATTCATCAAAAGGATATTCTTTGCCTGAATAAATGCCATATATATGGCAAAAGGTTCCAATATATTTATTGGCAGGCAGCATTTCTTCCTTGGTCCACTGCCCCTGGAAGCAACTCCTGACACTTCATCACAGCCCCACAGGCTGGCATCTATTGTCAGAGTTGCCATCTGATATACAAAGAAACCTTCCTTTGTCCAGGATAGGATGCCCAATAACCATCAAGCTATTGATCTCCTAACTTCCAGAGGAAGACCATAAGCTACGATATTATTGTCTGATGAAAAACCTTTCTCTCAAGAAATGATCAGACATTGCAGATGTATCTAATGGAAGTATATTCCATCATGTCCATTGTCTACACCATCCAACCCATCACACGCACTACCGCGTAAATGGATACCGTTTGAATGTGTAGCAACTCCTGAATCCTTAAATGAATTTTGGATATTTTGTTCAGAGGTAGATTACTCTCCGAGTACCCAATTCCAACACAGCACCCAATTGAGTCCTCTGATGTGATGGAATCAGAATAACCTTGCCCAGTTTATGAGCCAACCATATCTCTGTAACCAGCTGTTGTCTGTTACAGATGACAGTGAACAATTCCTGAGACTGTGCCAGGATGATTAAGTAGTCCAGGTATGGATTTTTATACAATACTTATTTCCTGCTAACAGAGATAAGAAGCAATCACTACCCTATTTTGGTGAATTCTCTGGGAGCTGTGGTCAGCCCAAATTGTAGGGCCTGAAATTGCACCTGGAGGATAGCAACCTAACATAGCGATGATAGAACAGTGCTTTATGAACATGTGGATAGGCATCCTGACTATTCCGAATTGCCCTAAATCCTCCTGCTCTATGGCAGAAATACTGGAACGTAAAGTCTCCATATGAAACCTGAGGCACCCAAAAGTACTTGTTCAGAGCTTTGGAATTGAATAAGGGTCGGTATGACCCATTTAGCTTCTTACTAGAAACATGTTGGAATCAAGCCTTGTCCTCATTGTGCAGAAGGAACTGAATTATCACTGCTGCTTGCAAAGCCTTAGTCTTCGTTTCCACAGAAGACAGTTTGGTAAATTTTTTGTAAATGATGGTGTTTCCTGAAACCACCTGCAGCACTTGGTAATACCAGGTGGTTTATCATCCAAGTAATAACCAGTACCAACACTGCTTAGCTTCAAAGATCAGATAAAATTGGGCATGTCCAGTGTGGTGTGGCTGTATATCATAACCGTGAGATAACGCTTTTTGAACCCAGGCATCCGTAGTAGACTGTTGTCAGCTCTGTGCAAACTGAAGAAGTCAGCCTCCCACCCTGGGTCCCCCCAGGTGGAGGCCCGCACCATCAGGCTGATGGCTTAACTCCAGTTCTGAAAACCGGTCTTCTGGTAGCCCAATACCTTTTAGTCTTACTATACTTGTTGGATTGGGACTGTTTGTATTTACCCTTTCCTTTTGCTTTTCCCCGATTCCGAAAGTACCGGAAAGCTGAAAACTAGGCTTGAATTTACGAGTCTGCTTCTGACTCCAAAATACTGTTAATTCTTTACCAAAAAGAATATCTCCAGTAAACAAGATAAGACTCCAGAACCTTCCTGGATTCTGATTCAGCTTACCATGTACATATACCCATATCCAGGTCCGCTTACCACAGCCTGTTTGATATGCATGTGGAATTTTTGTTTTCTAGAATCCAATGAAAGATCCACTTTCAATGCATCCGCTCAGGCTGTGCCTATGTCGCTGAAGCCAAGCTGGTCTAATGATTGTCCCAGACAAAAAGAAAATAAATGGTCTTTAGAAAACCATAGTCTCCTATCCGTGACATAATTTATGTACACAAAAAAAATAATGTAGCTTTTCGCAGCAATTTAAGATCTGCAAATCTACTTAGGAAGCCACCCTTAATAGTCCCAAACTGGAAGAGTATAATTGGAATTTCATTACCTGGAATTCTCTGCATACTGGGACGAAACCCAACATAATTTCCATCAGTTGTTTTGGGACGTTTAAACACAGCTGCCTTGGTTCCAAACACAGGCTCTGCTGTTTTTGAGGACAGAATGGCTTAAATAGCACTAATTTGCTCAGATATACATTGAGCTGAGACCTTCCAAGGTGCAATGAGTCCTCAGCTAAACATGTGTAGACTGCGAAGATGTCGTATTATGTCTATGTGATTTACTTACCACCGGCCTTAAGCCTGCCTTTGTTAAAAGACTGTCATTCCCTAGGACGATGACCTCAGAATGAAAAATGCATGTAAGGGTTAATAGGATAACCTATCGCTGGTATAGGAGCTGGCATTACCTGCTCAGCTACATTCGATAATGTCTGTGCAAAATAGCCCATGAAGGTTCAACCAGAACCTGTGCCTGTCTGGTTTACTTAAGAGGCTTTGGAAACAACTACCATTTTGCACATAATCCCCTTGAACCACGATAGGTTAACCTCAGTCTGCAAGACAACATGAATCGAGTGTTGGTACTGCTATGGAAAGTGTATTTTCCTCACCCTTGCCGCTCATAGACATGATAAATAAATCACACACCTTTACAGTGTTATTACACAATTTGTGACTAATCACTTTAAAATTCGTAAAAGTGACATACAATCCGACCCTACCCTACTTAATACCAGCATTGAGGATAGGAATACACACATTTTTAACTGACGGAATTTATAGTAAAGTCAGCAATCACACTAGCAGTCAGTCACAGGTAATACATTAGTATAATAAGCAATATGAGCACATAATCCGCTACAAATACATTTAAAGTATGTAGGAGAAACATATTACTGCAATACCTTATGTAGGAATTTTAAACATATTTAGTTGCACAGCAAAAGAAAACCACAGCAATAGTTATCAGACTCGTATGCATCAGGCACCTTATCTAGCTATACGTACTCAAAGGTAGATAGAGACTTAGTGCTGTATAGCCTGTACTCAGTAGAGTGGGATACAGGGAGACTCGCCCCGCTTCCAGGATCGATCAATACGTTTGCGAACGCTGAGTGGATCCAGACGCTACTAGTGTACACTGCCGCTCCATGAACCTATAATGAACACAGACACTCAGTGAACACAGATGCACCAATTACACAGCCGCCTATTAAACAGTTCATGGCGGGAGACTTGGAGGAAACTGGTCATGAACCCGGGGGGAGGGGCGACCAGGAGAGCGTCTGACTCCCCACTGCTGACATCAACCCTAGGGATCGCGGCCTCATACTATTCCTGGAGCCTATGATCCCTAAGACCTAGCGCTGGTGCACCCGTGGTGGCAGCCACATCAGCAACTGTTTGGTAGTCTCCTTCCGAAACAGTGCGGCTGTGTCCGTATTTCCCTTCTAAGCGTAACCGATGTCTTACCTTCTCCCCATGCTCCGGCCACAGCCTGGTAACGTCTGCTGGACCTGCTAGTATATCCGACACAGACACCTGCCGAAACAGCACTGCACTCGTGGGTAATCATTGTTGCGACCCGGTGGAGAGTTGTTGGAGCGACTATTTCTAAGGTAGTAAATAATAAGAATTTACTTACCGATAATTCTATTTCTCGGAGTCCGTAGTGGATGCTGGGGTTCCTGAAAGGACCATGGGGAATAGCGGCTCCGCAGGAGACAGGGCACAAAAAGTAAAGCTTTAGGATCAGGTGGTGTGCACTGGCTCCTCCCCCTATGACCCTCCTCCAAGCCTCAGTTAGGTACTGTGCCCGGACGAGCATACACAATAAGGAAGGATTTATGAATCCCGGGTAAGACTCATACCAGCCACACCAATCACACTGTACAACCTGTGATCTGAACCCAGTTAACAGTATGATAACAGCGGAGCCTCTGAAAAGATGGCTCACAACAATAATAACCCGATTTTTGTAACTATGTACAAGTAATGCAGATAATCCGCACTTGGGATGGGCGCCCAGCATCCACTACGGACTCCGAGAAATAGAATTATCGGTAAGTAAATTCTTATTTTCTCTATCGTCCTAGTGGATGCTGGGGTTCCTGAAAGGACCATGGGGATTATACCAAAGCTCCCAAACGGGCGGGAGAGTGCGGATGACTCTGCAGCACCGAATGAGAGAACTCCAGGTCCTCCTTAGCCAGGGTATCAAATTTGTAGGATTTTACAAACGTGTTTGCCCCTGACTAAATAGCCGCTCGGCAAAGTTGTAAAGCCGAGACCCCTCGGGCAGCCGCCCAAGATGAGCCCACCTTCCTTGTGGAATGGGCATTTACATATTTTGGCTGTGGCAGGCCTGCCACAGAATGTGCAAGCTGAATTGTATTACACATCCAACTAGCAAAAGTCTGCTTAAAAGCAAGAGCACCCAGTTTGTTGGGTGCATACAGGATAACAGCAAGTCAGTTTTCCTGACTCCAGCCGTCCTGGAACCTATATTTTCAGGGCCCTGACCACATCTAGCAACTTGGAGTCCTCCAAGTCCCTAGTAGGCGCAAGACACCACAATAAGCTGGTTCAGGTGAAACACTGACACCACCTTAGGGAGAGAACTGGGGACGAGTCCGCAGCTCTGCCCTGTCCGAATGGACAAACAGATATGGGCTTTTTTGAGAAAAAAACCACCAATTTGACACTCGCCTGGTCCAGGCCAGGTCCAAGAGCATGTTCACTTTCATGTGAGATGCTTCAAATCCACAGATTTGACTGGTTTTAAACCAATGTGTTTTGAGGAATCCCAGAACTACGTTGAGATCCCACAGTGCCACTGGAGGCACAAAAGGGGTTGTATATGCAATACTCCCTTGACAAACTTCTGGACTTCAGGAACTGAAGCCAATTCTTTCTGGAAGAAAAATCGACAGGGCCGAAATTTGAACCTTAATGGACCCCAATTTGAGGCCCATAGACACTCCTGTTTGCAAGAAATGCAGGAATCGACCGAGTTGAAATTTCTTCGTGGGGCCTTCCTGGCCTCACACCACGCAACATATTTTCGCCACATGTGGTGATAATGTTGTGCGGTCACCTCCTTTCTGGCTTTGACCAGGGTAGGAATGACCTCTTCCTGAATGCCTTTTCCCTTAGGATCCGGCGTTCCACCGCCATGCCGTCAAACGCAGCTGCGGTAAGTCTTGGAACAGACATGGTACTTGCTGAAACAAGTCCCTTCTTAGCGGCAGAGGCCAGAAGTCCTCTGTGAGCATCTCTTGAAGTTCCGGGTACCAAGTCCTTCTTGGCCAATCCGGAGCCATGAGTATAGTTCTTACTCCTCTACGTCTTATAATTCTCAGTACCTTAGGTATGAAAAGCAGAGGATGGAACACATACACCGACTGGTACACCCACGGTGTTACCAGAACGTCCACAGCTATTGCCTGAGGGTCTCTTAACCTGGCGCAATACCTGTCCCGTTTTTTGTTCAGACGGGACGCCATCATGTCCACCTTTGGTAATTCCCAACGGTTTACAATTATGTGGAAAACTTCCCCATGAAGTTCCCACTCTGCCGGGTGGAGGTCGTGCCTACTGAGGAAGTCTGCTTCCCAGTTTCCATTCCCGGAATGAAACACTGCTGACAGTGCTATCACATGATTTTCCGCCCAGCGAAAAGTCCTTGCAGTTTTTGCCACTGCCCTCCTGCTTCTTGTGCCGCCCTGTCTATTTACGTGGGCGACTGCCGTGATGTTTTATCCCACTGGATCAATACCGGCTGACCTTGAAGCAGAGGTCTTGCTAAGCTTAGAGCATTATAAATTTACCCTTAGCTATATTTATGTGGAGAAAAATCTCCAGACTTGATAACACTCCCTGGAAATTTTTTCCTTGTGTGACTGCTCCCCAGCCTCTCGGGCTGGCCTCCGTGGTCACCAACATCCAAAACTGAATGCCGAATCTGCGGCCCTCTAGAAGATGAGCACTCTGTAACCACCACAGGAGAGACACCCTTGTCCTTGGATATAGGGTTATCCGCTGATGCATCTGAAGATGCGATCCGGACCATTTGTCCAGCAGATCCCACTGAAAAGTTCTTGCATGAAATCTGCCGACTGGAATTGCTTCGAAGGAAGTCACCATTTTTTTACCATGGCCCTTGTGCAATGATGCACTGATTTTAGGAGGTTCCTGACTAGCTCGGATAACTCCCTGGCTTTCTCTTCCGGGAGAAACACCTTTTTCTGGACTGTGTCCAGAATCATCCCTAAGCACAGGAGACTTGTTGTCGGGATCAGCTGCGATTTTGGAATATTTAGAATCCACCCCTGCTGTTGTAACAGTATCCGAGATAGTGCTACTCCGACCTCCAACTGTTCCCTGGACTTTGCCCTTATCAGGAGATCGTCCAAGTAAGGGATAATTAAGACGCCTTTTCTTCGAAGAAGAACCATCATTTCGGCCATTACCTTGGTAAAGACCCGGGGTGCCGTAGACAATCCAAACGGCAGCGTCTGAAACTGATAGTGACAGTTCTGTACCACGAACCTGAGGTACCCTTAGTGATAAGGGCAAATTTGGGACATGGAGGTAAGCATCCCTGATGTCTCGGGACACCAGATAGTCCCCTTCTTCCCGGTTCGTTATCACTGCTCTGAGTGACTCCATCTTGATTTGAACCTTTGTAAGTGTTCAAATTTTTTTAGATTTAGAATAGGTCTCACCTAGCCTTCTGGCTTCAGTACCACAATATAGTGTGGAATAATACCCCCTTTTCTTGTTGTAGGAGGGGTAATTTAATTATCACCTGCTGGGAATACAGCTCGTGAATTTTTTCCCATACTGCCTCCTTGTCGGAGGGAGACCTTGGTAAAGCAGACTTCAGGAGCCTGCGCAGGGGAAACGTCTCGACATTCCAAACTGTACCCCTGGGATACTACTTGTAGGATCCAGGGGTCCTGTACGGTCTCAGCGTCATGCTGAGAGCTTGTCAGAAGCGGTGGAACGCTTCTGTTCCTGGGAATGGGCTGCCTGCTGCAGTCTTCTTCCCTTTCCTCTATCCCTGGGCAGATATGACTCTTATAGGGACGAAAGGACTGAAGCTGAAAAGACGGTGTCTTTTTCTGCAGAGATGTGACTTAGGGTAAAAACGGTGGATTTTCCAGCAGTTGCCGTGGCCACCAGGTCCGATGGACCGACCCCAAATAACTCCTCTTCCTTTATACGGCAATACACCTTTGTGCCGTTTGGAATCTGCATCACCTGACCACTGTCGTGTCCATAAACATCTTCTGGCAGATATGGACATCGCACTTACTCTTGATGCCAGAGTGCAAATATCCCTCTGTGCATCTCGCATATATAGAAATACATCCTTTAAATGCTCTATAGTCAATAAAATACTGTCCCTGTCAAGGGTATCAATATTTTTAGTCAGGGAATCCGACCAAGCCACCCCAGCTCTGCACATCCAGGCTGAGGCGATCGTGTCAGCTGGCTCCTTGAGGACGGCCCTATCTATAGACGGTACCGCCACTTGTTCTGATAAGCGTGTGAGCGCCTTATCCACCCTAAGGGGTGTTTCCCAACGCGCCCTAACTTCTGGCGGGAAAGGGTATACCGCCCATATTTTCTATCGGGGGGAACCCACGCATCATCACACACTTCATTTAATTTATCTGATTCAGGAAAAACTACGGTAGTTTTTTCACATCCCACATAATACCCTCTTTTGTGGTACTTGTAGTATCAGAAATATGTAACACCTCCTTCATTGCCCTTAACGTGTGGCCCTAATAAGGAATACGTTTGTTTATTCACCGTCGACACTGGATTCAGTGTCCCTGTCTGTGTCTGTGTCGACCGACTAAAGTAAACGGGCGTTTTAAAACCCCTGACGGTGTTTTTGAGACGTCTGGACCGGTACTAATTGTTTGTCGGCCGTCTCATGTCGTCAACCGACCTTGGCGCGTGTTGACATTATCACGTAATTCCCTAAATAAGCCATCCATTCCGGTGTCGACTCCCTAGAGAGTGACATCACCATTACAGGCAATTGCTCTGCCTCCTCACCAACATCGTCCTCATACATGTCGACACACACGTACCGACACACAGCACACACACAGGGAATGCTCTGATAGAGGACAGGACCCACTAGCCCTTTGGAGAGACAGAGGGAGAGTTTGCCAGCACACACCAAAAACGCTATAATTATATAGGGACAACCTTATATAAGTGTTTTCCCTTATAGCATCTTTTTTATATATTTCTAACGCCAAATTAGTGCCCCCCCTCTCTGTTTTAACCCTGTTTCTGTAGTGCAGTGCAGGGGAGAGCCTGGGAGCCTTCCCTCCAGCCTTTCTGTGAGGGAAAATGGCGCTGTGTGCTGAGGAGATAGGCCCCGCCCCTTTTTCGGCGGCCTCGTCTCCCGCTCTTAACGGATTCTGGCAGGGGTTAAATATCTCCATATAGCCCCCGGAGGCTATATGTGAGGTATTTTTAGCCAAAAAAGGTTTTCATTTGCCTCCCAGGGCGCCCCCCTCCCAGCGCCCTGCACCCTCAGTGACTGCCGTGTGAAGTGTGCTGAGAGGAAAATGGCGCACAGCTGCAGTGCTGTGCGCTACCTTAAGAAGACTGAGGAGTCTTCTGCCGCCGATTCTGGACCTCTTCTCGTTTCAGCATCTGCAAGGGGGCCGGCGGCGAGGCTCCGGTGACCATCCAGGCTGTACCTGTGATCGTCCCTCTGGAGCTAATGTCCAGTAGCCAAGAAGCCAATCCATCCTGCACGCAGGTGAGTTCACTTCTTCTCCCCTAAGTCCCTCGTTGCAGTGATCCTGTTGCCAGCAGGACTCACTGTAAAATAAAAAACCTAAGCTAAACTTTTCTAAGCAGCTCTTTAGGAGAGCCACCTAGATTACACCCTTCTCGGCCGGGCACAAAAATCTAACTGAGGCTTGGAGGAGGGTCATAGGGGGAGGAGCCAGTGCACACCACCTGATCCTAAAGCTTTACTTTTTGTGCCCTGTCTCCTGCGGAGCCGCTATTCCCCATGGTCCTTTCAGGAACCCCAGCATCCACTAGGACGATAGAGAAAAGACGCTTTTTAGAAAGATCACTCAAGAAAAAATATAAAAATAAAATAAGAAAGCTTACGGCTGCTAAAAACCAGCAGCCCTCTGACCATGGTCCAGCTCCTGCCGCACCAAACGAAAAACTGATTTGCCTGAGCCAGGAGGCGGGGATTTATGGACGGGCCCGTTGCATGCTGGGAGGTCGAAAAGCTTTGACCAACTGGGATGTGATGAAGCGACAGCGGATTTGCACCAATGTTATCCTGTGGATAACCTGTGGACCCTGCCAGAGAAAAGCATATTAGCAGCACAAAGGTGAGAATGAGTATTTAAGGATCTAAAAACCATGGCTTTAAAGAATTAGGATAAGATGCATCAAACCTTGGAGAAACAAAGTAGAGAGAGATAACATACCAAACAATCGTCCTTTTTCCAAACAAAGCCTATAAAATGGCAGTTACTGTAGAAACAGATTGGCTGGTACTTTATCTCTCCCCAATGTTTAATACATATCCCCTTAAGCCACAAAGATCACACATTATTTTAGTTAAAATCCTTTATCCAGGAAACTGGACTAAAAGAGAAAATCCATCTTGTCACATGTAACAACTGTAAAACGGGTGTGGATCATAGGGTCGGCAGTAACTAGGTCGACAGTCATTAGGTCGACCACTATTGGTCGACAGTGACTAGGTCGACACGGTCATTAGGTCAACATGGAAAAAAGTCGACATGAGGTTGTTGGTTTTTTGGGGGTGTCAGTCATTTTCTTCATAAAGTGACCGGGAACCCCAATTAGAGCACCATATCCGCTCGCCATGCTTCGGGCAGGTTACTGTTCCCAATCGTAGTTCACGTGGATCATAAAGTATGCAAAAATTAAAAAAAAAAAAATATATATATATTTTAAACAAAACAAACTTATGTCGACCTTTTCATGTATCGACCTTTGCCATGTTGACCTAGTGACCATGTCGACCAATAGTGGGCCACCTAAAGAACGGATCCCGGTAAAAACGAGTTTTATGGTAAGAACTTACCCTTGTTAAAACTCTTTCTGCGAGGTACACTGGGCTCCACAAGTCTGGACAATGGGGTGTAGAGTAGGATCTTGATCCGAGGCACCAACAGGCTCAAAGCTTTGACTGTTCCCAGAATGCACAGCGCCGCCTCCTTATCACCCCGCCTCCCAGCACAGGAGCTCAGTTTAGTTAACCAGCCCAATGCAGTAGCAGGAAAAGAGACGACAACGGTTAGTAGCCACATACAACACACTCTCACGACAAGAGAAGTGTCAGCGGCTAATGCCATATCAACCCAAAGAAGCTAAGTGCGTCAGGGTGGGCACCTTGTGGAGCCCAGTGTACCTCGCAGAAAGAGTTTTAACAAGGGTAAGTTCTTACCATAAAACTCGTTTTCTGCTGCGGGGTACACTGGGCTCCACAAGTCTGGACAATGGGGATGTCCTAAAGCAGTTGCTTATGGCAGGGTACGCACTGTAGCGGGCACAAGAACCCGGCGTCCAAAGGAAGCATCCTGGGAAGCGGCAGTATCGAAGGCATAGAACCTTATGAACGTGTTCCCGGAGGACCACGTAGCCGCCTTGCACAATTGATCAAGGGTCGCACCACGTTGGGCCATCCAAGAAGGTCCAACAGACCGAGTAGAATGGGCCGTAATGTGAACAGGAGCTGACAGACCAGCCTTCACATAAGCATGCGCAATCACCATTCTAATCCACCTGGCCAGGGTCTGCTTGTGAGCAGGCCAGCCACGTTTGTAAAATCCAAACAAAACAAAGAGAGCATCAGACTTTCGAATAGAAGCAGTTCTCTTCACATAGACACAGAGAGCCCATACCACATCTAAAGACCGCTCTTTGGGAGACAAATGCTGGAACCACAATCTCCTGATTAAGGTGGAACGAAGAAACCACCTTAGGTAAATATCCGGGACGAGTCCTAAGAACCGCCCGGTCACGGTGAAAAATCAGATATGGGGAACTACAAGACAAGGCACCCAAATCCGACACTCTTCTAGCAGAGGCAATAGCCAGCAAGAACACCACCTTAAGGGAAAGCCACTTAAGGTCAGCTGAACCAAGAGGTTCAAATGGAGGCTCCTGCAACGCCTCCAAAACCACCGACAAGTCCCAAGGAGCCACAGGCGGGACATAGGGAGGTTGGATACGCAACACACCCTGAGTGAAAGTATGAACATCATGTAAAGTCGCAATTTTTCTCTGAAACCACACCGACAAGGCAGAAATATGAACCTTGATGGAGGCCAGACGCAGGCCTAAATCTAGGCCCTGCTGTAGAAAAGCCAAAAGTTTGGCTGTACTAAACTTGGAAGCGTCATAATGGTTAGATGCGCACCAAACAAAATAGGAATGCCAGACCCGATGGTAAATCCGAGCAGAGGCCGGTTTCCGGGCCCGCAACATAGTTTTAATGACCTCTTCAGAAAAACCCATAGCTCTTAAGATGGAAGCTTCAAGAGCCACGCCGTCAAAGACAGCCGGGCTAGGTCCTGGTAGAAACAGGGGCCCTGAACGAGGAGGTCTGGGCATTGTGAAAGTAGAAGTGGACGCTCTGACGATAGGCCTTGCAGGTCTGAGAACCAGTGCCGTCTGGGCCACGCCGGAGCTATGAGAAGCAGATTTCCTTTTTCTTGTTTGAACTTCCGAATTACCCTGGGCAGGAGTGACACCGGAGGGAACACGTACGGCAGCCGAAACCTCCACGGCACTGCCAGCGCATCCACGAATGGTGCTTGAGGATCCCTTGTCCTTGCTCCGATTACCGGAACCTTGTGATTGTGTCGAGACGCCATCAGATCCACATCTGGAAGACCCCACCTTTCCACGAGGAGTTGAAACACTTCTGGATGGAGGCCCCACTCGCCGGCATGCACGTCCTGACGACTCGCTTCCCAATTCAGGACTCCCGGAATGAATATTGCCGATATTGCCGGTAGATGGCGTTCTGCCCAACATAGAATCCGTGAGGCTTCCTTCATTGCCAAACGGCTTCGAGTGCCGCCTTGATGATTTATGTAAGCCACTGTGGTGGCGTTGTCCGACTGTACTTGAACAGGACGGTTCTGAATCAAATGCTGGGCTAGGTTCAACGCATATATATATTGGTAGATGCTCAATTAGCTTAGTGATATCATTCAGGTGCTCGAAAGGGAGGGGTATTTCTAAGCAAGAAAAAAAGGCATTTGTTTCCCCCAGCACCCTGAATGATTACCGTAACCAGATATAAATTCCACATAATAATAGAATTCAGAGATCTTCGTTACACATATTTGCACAAATGTGTGAATAAGCCTCAAAGCCGCATCAAGGCGTCTCTGTATATTTGGGGTCCCTAGCGCTATATCTAGGTGCAGGGTGTGGCACCCCAAAACACCACCATAAGCCAGAAAGCCCAGCGTAGCATACCAGTGAAAAAACTATAGTGTTAATAAATTAGTATTTAGGAAGCCGAAGCTATAGACCGCCCGCAATTCCAGAATGTTGATCAAGAGGAGAGATTCCTCCTTGGTCCACCGACCCTGCAAGGAGTGCTGCTCCAGCACCGCACCACAATCTCTTAGACTGGCATCTGTCGTCAACAGGACCCAGTTGGATATCCAGAAGGGACGGCCTCTGCACAATTGTCGGTCCTGGAGCGACCAGAGCAGCGACAGACGGACCTCCGGAGTCAAAGAGTTCATTTGATACCTGATCCGGTGAGGCAGGCCGTCCCACTTGGCTAGAATCAGCTTCTGGAGGGGGCGAGAATGGAATTGAGCATACTCCACCATGTCGAATGCGGATACCATGAGGCCCAGCACCTGCATTGCCGAATGTATCGACACTTGCGGACGAAAAAGGAAGCAACGAATCCTGTCCTGAAGTTTCAGGACTATCTCCTGAGACAAGAACAATCTCTGGTTGTGAGTGTCCAACAGCGCTCCCAGGTGCACCATGCTCTGAGCAGGGACCAGGGAGGATTTCTTCCAGTTGATGAGCCAGCCGTGGGCTTGTAGAAACCGGACCGTCATATCCAGATGACGCAGGAGAAGATCTGGGGAATTTGCCAGGATTAACAAGTCGTCCAGATACGGCAGTATCCCGACCCCTTGACGGCGGAGTACCACCGTCATCACCACCATAACTTTGGTGAAGACTCGCGGAGCCATTGTTAAACTAAAAGGTAACGCCCGAAACTGGTAATTGAGGTTGCCAATAGCGAACCTCAGGTATTGTTGATGTGACACTGCTATAGGAATAATAAGAATTTACTCACCGGTAATTCTATTTCTCGTAGTCCGTAGTGGATGCTGGGAACTCCGTAAGGACCATGGGGAATAGACGGGCTCCGCAGGAGACTGGGCACTCTAAAAGAAAGATTAGGTACTATCTGGTGTGCACTGGCTCCTCCCTCTATGCCCCTCCTCCAGACCTCAGTTAGGGAAACTGTGCCCGGAAGAGCTGACACAACAAGGAAAGGATTTGGAATCCAGGGTAAGACTCATACCAGCCACACCAATCACACTGTACAACTTGTGATAACCATACCCAGTTAACAGTATGAACAACAACTGAGCCTCATTTTACGGATGGCTCATAACAATAACCCTTTAGTTAAGCAATAACTATATACATGTATTGCAGAGAGTCCGCACTCGGGACGGGCGCCCAGCATCCACTACGGACTACGAGAAATAGAATTACCGGTGAGTAAATTCTTATTTTCTCTGACGCCCTAGTGGATGCTGGGAACTCCGTAAGGGGCGGGAGAGTGCGGATGACTCTACAGCACCGCATGAGCAAACTCAAGGTGCTCCTCAGCCAGGGTATCAAACTTGTAGAACTTAGCAAACTTGTTTGACCCCGACCAAGCAGCAGCTCGGCAAAGCTGTAAAGCCGAGACCCCTCGGGCAGCCGCCCAAGAAGAGCCCACCTTCCTTGTGGAATGGGCTTTCACCGATTTTGGATGCGGCAATCCAGCCGCAGAGTGAACCCGCTGAATCGTGCTATAGATCCAGCGAGCAATAGTCTGCTTCGAAGCAGGAGCGCCAACCTTGTTGGCTGCATACAGAATAAACAGCGAGTCAGACTTTCTGACTCCCGCCGTTCTGGAAACATTAATTTTCAAAGCCCGGACTACGTCCAGCAACTTGGAATCCTCCAAGACCCTAGTAGACGCAGGCGCCACAATAGGCTGGTTCAAATGAAACGATGATACCACCCTAGGGAGATATTGGGACGAGTCCTCAATTCTGCCCTGTCCATATGGAAGATCAGATAAGGGCTTTTACATGACAAAACCGCCAAATCTGACACACGCCTAGCCGAAGCTAAGGCCAATAGCATGACCACTTTCCACGTGAGATATTTTAGCTCCACGGTCTTAAGTGGCTCAAACCAGTGGGATTTCAGGAAATCCAACATAACGTTAAGATCCCAAGGTGCCACCGGTGGCACAAAAGGAGGCTGAATATGCAGCACCCCCGGAACAACGTCTGAACTTCAGGCAGTGAAGCCAGTTCTTTTTGAGAGAAAAATGGATAGGGCCGAAACTTGACCTTTATGGATCCTAATTTTAGGCCCATAGTCACTCCTGACTGTAGGAAGTTCAGGAATCGACCCCGCTGGAATTCCTCTGTAGGGCCTTCCCGGCCTCACACCAAGCAACCTATTTTCGCTATATACAGTGAAAAAGTCTTGCTGTCACGTCTTTCCTAGCCTTTATCAGCGTAGGAATAACTGCATCCGGAATGCCCTTTTCCGCTATGATCCGGCGTTCAACCGCCATGCCGTCAAATGCAGCCGCGGTAAGTCTTGGAACAGACAGGGCCCCTGTTGCAACATGTCCTGACTGAGAGGCAGAGGCCATGGGTCCTCTGAGAGCATTTCTTGCAGCTCCGGGTACCGAGTCCTTCTTGGCCCATTCGGAGCAAAGAATATTGTTCTCACTCCTCCTTTTATTACAATTCTCAGCCCTTGGGTATGAGAGGAAGAAGAGGGGATACACAGACCGACTGGAACACCCACGGTGTTACTAGTGCGACCGGCTTAAACCTTTTTTTAGCTTTTTATTGAGGTGGGACGCCATCTAGTCCACCTGAGGCAGTTCCCATCAATTTGCAAACTGCGTGAAGACTTCCTGATGAAGTCCCCACTTTCCCGGGTGGAGGTCGTGCCTGCTGAGGAAGTCTGCTTCCCAGTTGTCCACTCCCGGAATGAACACTGCTGACAGTGCGCTTACTTGATTCTCCGCCCAGCGAAGAATTCTGGTGGCTTCCACCCTCGCCACCCTGCTCCTTGTGCCGCCTTGGCGGTTTACATGAACCGCTGCGGTCTGACTGGATCAGAACCGGTTGGTCGCGAAGCAGGATCTCCGCTTGACGTAGGGCGTTGTATATGGCCCTTAGTTCCAGGATATTGATGTGAAGGCAAGTCTGTTGACTTGACCACAGACCTTGGAAATTTCTTCCCTGTGTAACTGCCCCCCACCCTCGGAGGCTTGCATCCGTGGTCACCAGGATCCAGTCCTGAATGCCGAATCTGTGGCCCTCGAGAAAGTGAGCACTCTGCAGCCACCACAGGAGAGACACCCTGGCCCTGGGGGATAGGGTGATTAACCGAAGCATCTGAAGAGGTGATCCGGACCATAAAGCACGGGGAGAATATATAAACTCCACACAGTTAGGGTCATGGTGGGAATCGAACCCATGACCTCAGTGCTGTGAGGCAGTAATGCTAACCATTACACCATCCGTACTGCCATCTTGTCCAGTAAGTCCCATTGGAAGGTCCTCGCATGGAACCTGCCAAAGGGGATGGCCTCGTATGATGCCACCATCCTTCCCAGGACTCGAGTGCAGTGATGCACTGACACCTGTTTTGGTTTTAATAGATTCCTGACCAGTGTCATGAGCTCCTGAGCTCTCTCTATCGGGAGATAAACCCTTTTCTGGTCTGTGTCTAGGATCGTGCCTAGGAGAGGCAGATGAGCTGTAGGAACCAACTGCGACTTTGGAATATATAGAATCCAGCCGTGTTGCCGTTACACTTCCAGAGAAAGTGATACGCTGTTCAGCAACTGCTCTCTTGATCTCGCTTGTATGAGGAGATCGTCCAAGTACGTGATAATAGTGACACCTTGCTTCCGCAGGAGCACAATCATATCCGCCATTACCTTGGTTATGACAATCCCGTACCGCAATTCTGAGGTACGCCTAATGAGGTGGATAAATGGGGACATGAAGGTATGCATCCCTTATGACCCGATTCACGATAAAGTCTCCCTCTTTTTAGGCTTTCCCTGACCGCTCTTAGCGATTCCATCTTGAACTTGAACCTTCTCAGGTATATGTTCAGGGATTTTTAATTCAATATGGGTCTGACCGAACCATCTGGTTTCGGGATTACAACATGGTCGAATAATAACACCCTCTTGTTGAAGGAGGGGACCCTTGACCACCACCTGTTAAAGATACAATTTGTGAATTGCAGTTAACACTGGCTCCCCCTCTTGGGGGGAATCCCGCAGGGCCGTCGGTGAGGGGGCATCTTCTCACAGTCCAGCTTGTATCCCTGAGACACAATATCTATTGCCCAGGGACCCAACAGGGAGTGAACCCACTTGTGGCTGAACTTACGAAGGCGTGTCCCCACCGGGCCTAGCTCCGCCTGTGGAGCCCCAGCGGCATAGGTGGATTTTTGTAGGGGCCGGGGAGGACTTCTGTTCCTGGGAACTAGCTGTGTTGATCCCGGCTCTGACAAGAAAGGACGCACCTCAGACTTTCTTGTTTCTTTATTCGAAAGGCTGCATTTAATAATGTTGTGCTTTCTTAGGCTGTGCAGGAATATAAGGCAAACTAGCAGAATTACCAGCTATAGCTGTGGAGACCAGGCCAGAGAACCCTTCTCCATACAATCCTCAGCCTTCCATATGCCTCTTAAGTCGGCATCATCTGTCCAATGCATATTCTACAGGACACGTCAAGCAGAGATCGACATAGCTTTGACTCTAGGACCCAGTATACTCATGTCTCTTTGGGCATGCTTTATAACTATATATCTATCACTTAAGACAGCATCTTTAATATATTTACTAGGGTCTCAATCTCTGCTGATAAGGTACCTGTCCACGCTGCCACAGCGCTATAAACCCATGCCGACACAATCGCCGGTCTGGGTAATATACTAGAATGTGCACGCTATCTGCAGGATCCCTGAGAATAGCAAGTGCTACCGTCTGTGCAAACAGGACACCCTAGGGGAAGATTCTCAACACATCCTGGCCCTAGTGGGGAAAGGATACAGCCTGAGAATTCTCTTGTGGGAAGCTGCCGCCTCTTGTCTGGAGATTCCCGCTCTTTTTCCTCATGAGAGGAGGGAAATTTACCTCAGCATTCTTCCCCTTAACATGTGTACTCTCGTGTCAGGGACAGATGAGTCATCAGTGATATGCAAATCATCTTTTATTTCAATATCATATATTGAATACCTTCTAGCCATCTTGGCTGTAACTTTGCATTATCGTAGTCGACAGTGGAGTTAAACTCTGTGTCGATACCAGTGTTTGCTATTTTGGATAGTGAGCATTGTGAGACTCTGAAGGTCTCTGTGACATAGGGACAGACATGGGTAGATTCCCTGTCTGTTCCCTAACCATTTGTGCAATAAATTCACCTTAGCACTTACACATATCCAAACAGGTGTCGGCGTTGTCGACGGAGACACCCTCTCACATACATATCCGCTCTATCACCTCCTTAGAGGAGCCTTTTACCTCAGACATGTCGACACACGAGTACCGACACACCACACACACACAGGGGATGCTCTATTTGAAGACAGTTCCCCCACAAGGCCCTTTGGAGAGACAGAGAGAGTATGCCAGCACACACCCCAGCGCTATATAACCCAGGGATTACACTACAACTCAGTGTTTACCCAGTAGCTGCTGTATATACAATTTTTGCGCCTAAATTTATGTGCCCGCCCCCCCTCTCTTTTCACCCTTTGTGTACCAGGATACTGCAGGGGAGAGCCTTGGGAGCTTCCTTCCAGCGGAGCTGTGAAGAGAAAATGGCGCTGGTGTGCTGAGGAAGAAGGCCCCGCCCCCTCAGCGGCGGGCTTCTGTCCTGTTTTTGACTAAAAATGGCGGGGGTTTTACACATATACAGTCACAGACTGTATTATGTGTATTTTTATGCCAAAGGTATTTTTATTGCTGCCCAGGGCGCCGCCCCCCAGCGCCCTGCACCCAACAGTGACCGGAGTGTGTGGTGTGCAGTGGGAGCAATGGCGCACAGCTGCAGTGCTGTGCGCTACCTTAATGAAGACCGGAGTCTTCTGCCGCCTATTTCATCTCCTTCTTCTGGCTCTGCAAGGGGGACGGCGGCGCGGCTCCGGGAACGGACGATCGAGGTCAGGCCCTGTGTTCGAACCCTCTGGAGCTAATGGTGTCCAGTAGCCTAAGAAGCACAAGCTAGCTGCACGCAGGTAGGTTTGCTTATCTCCCCTCAGTCCCACGTAGCAGTGAGTCTGTTGCCAGCAGATCTCACTGAAAATAAAAAACCTAACAAATACTTTCTTTCTAGCAAGCTCAGGAGAGCCCACTAGGAGCACCCAGCTCTGGCCGGGCACAGATTCTAACCGAGGTCTGGAGGAGGGGCATAGAGGGAGGAGCCAGTGCACACCAGATAGTACCTAAAATTTCTTTTAGAGTGCCCAGTCTCCTGCGGAGCCCGTCTATTCCCCATGGTCCTTACGGAGTTCCCAGCATCCACTAGGACGTCAGAGAAATGCAGGTAAGCATCCTGTATGTCCAGGGAGACCATGTAGTCCCCAGGTTCCAAGGCCAGAACTATAGAGCGAAGGGTTTCCATACGGAACTTGGAAACCTTCACAAACTTGTTCAGTGCCTTGAGGTTGAGAATGGGCCGAGAGGACCCATTCGGTTTCGGGACTAGAAACAGCGGAGAATAGTACCCCCGGCCCCTCTGAGCAAGAGGCACCTGTACTACGACTCCTGTATCCAGGAGGGTCTGTACCACCGAATGCAGAGTGTTTGCCTTTGTCTGGTCCGACGGGACGTCTGTCTGGCAAAATCGATCAGGGGGTCGGTTTTTGAAGGCTATGGCGTAACCTCGAGTGACTACTTCCCGTACCCAGGCATCTGAAGTGGTCTTCAACCATTCCTGGGTATACCCTAGAAGCCGGCCCCACCCTGGGATCCCTCAGGGGGAGGTCCGCCCCGTCATGCGGCAGGCTTATCGGTCTTGGCTGCTGGCTGACGGACAGCCCAGGCTCTTTTGGGCTTCGGCTTACCAGGTTTGGAAGTGCGGGCCTGCTTATGGTACGCCTGACCTTTTGCTTTACCTGAAGGACGAAAGGGGCGAAAGGACGTGCCTTTGGCCTTCAACACAGAAGGAGCTGTATTAGGCAGACAGGCAGTTTTGGCAGTAGCCAAGTCAGCCACTATCTTATTTAAGTCCTCCCCAAACAGAACAAGCTATATAGTCAATAGATATAACAGTACATAGTAAGAAACTGGATGTATATCACAGGGTAATTGTACTATAAACCCCTGACTAAATGCACTCTATATAGCTGTGTAAGCTAGTCCAGTGCAGTATTATTGTCTGTAATAACCTCTGCATTGTACAAACTGTGACTATTTGTGTGTGCATTGATAGCTGAGTGGTGTCCATCTCGTGTCTATCACTCAACTTGCTATCCCTATATTCTATAACCTGAGGGGGCTTGGTGCGTCAGGTTTTATCTAATATAGGATTTTCACAAAGATATACTGTATTACGTATTTCTCTAACGTCCTAGTGGATGCTGGGGACTCCGTAAGGACCATGGGGAATAGCGGCTCTGCAGGAGACTGGGCACAGCTAAGAAAGAATTAGGACTACCTGGTGTGCACTGGCTCCTCCCACTATGACCCTCCTCCAGACTTCAGTTAGAATCCTGTGCCCGGCCGAGCTGGATGCACACTAGGGGCTCTCCTGAGCTCCTAGAAAGAAAGCATATGTTAGGTTTTTTATTTTACAGTTAGATCTGCTGGCAACAGACTCACTGCAGCGAGGGACTAAGGGGAGAAGAAGCGAACCTACCTAACTGGTGGTAGCTTGGGCTTCTTAGGCTACTGGACACCATTAGCTCCAGAGGGATCGACCGCATGGAACCGGCCATTGGTGTTCGGTCCCGGAGCCGCGCCGCCGGCCCCCTTACAGAGCCAGAAGCAAGAAGAAATCCGGAAAATCAGCGGCAGAAGACATCAGTCTTCACCAAGGTAGCGCACAGCACTGCAGCTGTGCGCCATTGCTCCTCATACACACTTCACACTCCGGTCACTGAGGGTGCAGGGCGCCGGGGGGGGGGGGGCGCCCTGAGAAGCAATAAATACACCTTGGCTGGCAAATATATCACAATATATAGCCCCAGAGGCTATATATGTGATAAATACCCCTGCCAGAAGCCATAAAAAAGCAGGAGAGAAAAGTCAGCGAAAAAGGGGCGGAGCTATCTCCCTCAGCACACTGGCGCCATTTTCTCTTCACAGTGCAACTGGAAGACAGCTCCCCAGGCTCTCCCCTGTAGTTTTCAGGCTCAAAGGGTTAAAAAGAGAGGGGGGGCACTAAATTTAGGTGCAATATTGTTTATACAAGCAGCTATTGGGGGAAAAATCACTCAGTTATAGTGTTAATCCCTGCATTATATAGCGCTCTAGTGTGTGCTGGCATACTCTCTCTCTGTCTCCCCAAAGGACTTTGTGGGGTCCTGTCCTCAGTCAGAGCATTCCCTGTGTGTGTGCTGTGTGTCGGTACGGTTGTGTCGACATGTGGGATGAGGAAGGTTACGTGGAGGTGGAGCAGAGGCCGATAAATGGGATGTCGTCCCCTGTGGGGCCGACACCAGAGTGGATGGATAGGTGGAAAGTATTAAACGACAATGTCAACTCCTTACAAGGCTGGATGACGTAAAACAGCTGTGGGACAGCCGGCTTCTCAGCCCGCGCCTGCCCAGGCGTCTCAAAGGCCATCAGGGGCCCAAAAAAGCGCCCGTTACCTCAGATGGCAGACACAGATGTCGACACGGAGTCTGACTCCAGTGTCGACGAGATTGAGACATATACACAATCCACTAGGAACATCCGTTACATGATCTCGGCAATAAAAAATGTGTTACGCATTTCTGACATGAACCCAAGTACCACATAAAAGGGGTTTTATTTTTGGGGAGAAAAAGCAGCCAGTGTTTTGTTCCCCCATCAGATGAATGAATGAAGTGTGTAAAGTAGCGTGGGTTCCCCCAATAAGAAACTAGTAATTTCTAAAAAGTTACTGATGGCGTACCCTTTCCCGCCAGAGGATAGGTCACGTTGGGAGATATCCCTTAGGGTGGATAAGGCGCTCACACGTTTGTCAAAAAAGGTGGCACTGCCGTCTTAGGATACGGCCACCTTGAAGGAGCCTGCTGATAAAAAGCAGGAGACTATCCTGAAGTCTGTATATACACACTCAGGTTATATACTGAGACCTGCAATCGCCTCAGCATAAATAGTGCTGCTGCAGCGTGGTCTGATACCCTGTCAGATAATATTAATACTCTAAGACAGGAAAAATAGTTTGCTAACATAGAGCATATTAAAGACGTTGTCTTATATATAAAGGATGCACAGAGGGATATTTGCCGGCTGGCATCCAGAATTAATGCAATGTCCATTCTGCCAGGAGGGTATTAGAAACCCGGCAGTGGACAGGTGATGCTGCCTATAAAAGGCACATGGAGATTCTGCCTTATAAGGGTGAGGAATTGTTGGGGATGGTCTCTGGGACCTCGTATCCACAGCAACAGCTGGGAAAAATTTTTTTTTACCTCAGGTTTCCTCACAGCCTAAGAAAGCACCGTATTTTCAGGTACAGTCCTTTCGGCTTCAGAAAAGCAAGCGGGTCAAAGGCGCTTCCTTTCTGCACAGAGACAAGGGAAGAAGGAAAAAGCTGCACCAGCAGCCAGTTCCCAGGATCAAAAATCTTCCCCCGCTTCCTCTGAGTCCACCGCTTGACGTTGGGGCTCCACAGGTGGAGACAGGTGCGGTAGGGGCGCGTCTCGGGAACTTCAGAGACCAGTGGGTTTGCCCACAGGTGGATCCCTAGGTTCTGCAAATAGTATCACAGGGATACAGGCTGGAGTTCGAGGCGACTCCCCCTCGCCGTTACCTCACCTCAGCCTTGCCTGCTGCCCTCGGAGAAAGGTAGTACTGGCGGCAATTCACAAGCTGCACTTCCAGCAGGTGAAATCTAGGTACCCCTCCTTCAACAAGGCCGGGGTTACTATTCCAAAATGTTGTGGTACCGAAACCAGACGGTTCGGTGAGACCCATTCTAAAATTGAAAGCCTTGAACACTTATATACGAAGGTTCAAGTTCGAAATGGAATCGCTCAGGGCGATTATTGCAAGCCTGGATGGTATCACTGGACATCAAGGATGCTTACCTGCATGTCCCTATTTACCCTTTTCACCAGGAGTACCTCAAAATTGTGGTACAGGATTGTCATTACCAATTCCAGACGTTGCCGTTGGTCTGTCCCCGGCACCGAGGTATTTACCAAGGTAATGGCCGAAATAATTATCCCGTACTTGGACGATCTCCTTATAAAGGCGAGGTCCAGGGAGCAGTTGTTCGGCGGAGTAGCACTATCTCGGGAAGTGCTACAACAGCACGGCTGAATTCTGAATATTCCAAAGTCGCAGCTGGTTCCTACGACGCGTCCGCTGTTCCCGAGTATGGTTCTGGACACAGAACAGGATAAAAAAGGGTTTCTCCCGGAGGAGAAGTCCTAGGAGTTGTCATCTCTAGACAGAGACCTCCTAATACGTATACAGGTGTCGGTGCATCAATGCATGCGAGCCCTGGGAAGGATGGTAGCTTCTTACGAAGAAATTCCATTCGCCAGGTCCCATTCAAGGATTTTCCAGTGGGATCTGTTGGACATGTGGTCCGGGTTGCATCTTCAGATGCATCGGCGGATAACCCTGTCTCCAAGGGCCAGGGTGTCGTGGTTGTGGTGGCTGCAGAGTGCTCATCTTGTAGGGGGCCGCAGATTCGGCATACAGGACTGGGTCCTGGTGACCACGGATGCCAGCCTTCGAGGCTGGGGGGCAGTCACACAGGGAAGAAACTTCCAAGGCTATGGAAAAGTCAGGAGACCTCCCTACACATAAATATTCTGGAACTAAGGGCCATTTACAATGCCCTAAGTCAGGCTAGACCCCTGCTTCAACACCGGCCGGTGCTGATCCAGTCAGACAACATTACGGCGGTCGCTCATGTACACAACAGGGTGGCACAAGAAGCAGGATGGCGATGGCAGAAGCCACAAGGATTCTCCGATGGGCAGAAAATCATGTGTTAGCACTGTCAGCAGTGTTCATTCCCGGAGTGGACAACTGAGAAGCAGACTTTCTCAGAAGACACGACCTCCACACGGGAGAGTGGGGACTTCATCCAGAAGTCTTCCAAATGATTGTACACCATTGGGAAAGGCCACAGGTGGACATGATGGCGTCCTGCCTCAACTAAAAGTTACAAAGATATTGCGCCAGGTCAAGGACCCTCAGGCGATAGCTGTGGACGCTCTGGTAACACCGTGGGTGTACCAGTCGGTGTATGTGTTCCCTTCTCTGCCTCTCTTACCCAGGGTAATGAGAATAATAAGAAGGAGAGGAGTAAGAACTATACTCATTGTTCCGGGTTGGCCAAGAAGAGCTTGGTAACCAGAACTCCAAGAAATGATCTCAGAGGACCTATGGCCTCTGCCGCTCAGACAGGACCTGCTGCAGCAGGGGGCCTGTCTGTTTCAAGACGTACCGCGGCTGCGTTGACGGCATGGCGGTTGAACGCCGGATCCTGAAGGAAAAGGAAATTCCGGAGGAAGTTATCCCTACGCTATTTAAAGCTAGGAAAGAAGTGAACACTAACCATTATCACCGCATATGGCGGAAATATGTTGCGTACTGTGAGGCCAGGAAGGCCCCAAAGGAGAAATTTCAGCTAGGTCGATTTCTGCATTTCCTACAGTCAGAGGTGACTATGGGCCTACAATTGGGTTCCATTAAGGTCCAGATTTCGGCTCTATCGATTTTCTTCCAAAATGGAACTGGCTTCACTGCCTGAAGTTCGGACATTTGTCAAGGGAGTGCTGCATATTCAGCCTCCTTTTGTGCCTCCAGTGGCACCATGGGACCTCAACGTGGTGTTGGGTTTCCTAAAGTCACATTGGTTTGAGCCACTCAAAACCGTGGATTTAAAATATCTCGCGTGGAAAGTGGTCATGCTTTTGGCCTTGGCTTCGGCAAGGCGGGTGGCAGAATTGGCGGCTTTGTCATGCAAAAGCCCCTATTTGATTTTCCATATGGATAGGGCAGAATTGAGGACTAGTCCCCAGTTTCTTCCTAAGGTGGTATCAGCTTTTCACTTGAACCAACCTATCGTGGTGCCTGCGGCTACTAGGGACTTGGAGGACTCCAAGTTACTGGACGTAGTCAGGGCCTTGAAAATTTATGTTTCCAGGACGGCTGGAGTCAGGAAGACTGACTCGCTATTTATCCTGTATGCACCAAAACAAGATGGGTGCTCCTGCTTCGAAGCAGACTATTGCTCGCTGGATTTGTAGCACAATTCAGCTTGCACATTCTGTGGCTGGCCTGCCGCAGCCTAAATCTGTAAAAGCCCATTCCACGAGGAAAGTGGGCTCTTCTTGGGCGGCTGCCCGAGGGATCTCGGCTTTACAACTTTGCCGAGCTGCTACTTGGTCAGGGGCAAACACGTTTGCAAAATTCTACAAATTAGATACCCTGGCTGAGGAGGACCTTGAGTTCTCTCATTCGGTGCTGCAGAGTCATCCGCACTCTCCCGCCCGTTTGGGAGCTTTGGTATAATCCCCATGGTCCTTACGGAGTCCCCAGCATCCACTAGGACGTTAGAGAAAATAAGATTTTACTCATCGTAGTCCGTAGTGGATGCTGGGCGCCCGTCCCAAGTGCGGACTGTCTGCAATACTTGTATATAGTTATTGTTAACTAAAAGGGTTATGGTTGAGCCATCTGTTGAGAGGCTCTGTTATGTTCATACTGTTAACTGGGTATAATATCACGAGTTATACGGTGTGGCTGGTATGAGTCTTACCCGGGATTCAAAATCCTTTCCTTATTGTGTCAGCTCTTCCGGGCACAGTATCCTTACTGAAGTCTGGAGGAGGGTCATAGTGGGAGGAGCCAGTGCACACCAGGTAGTCCTAATTCTTTCTTAGCTGTGCCCAGTCTCCTGCGGAGCCGCTATTCCCCATGGTCCTTACGGAGTCCCCAGCATCCACTACGGACTACGAGAAATAGATTTACCGGTGAGTAAAATCTTATTTTTTCTCTGTGATTTAGGTCACCATATCTCTCCTTTATCTCTGCTGGTGCTGACTACACTGCGCAGGGGTTTGGGTTTAGGGATATAGTGCTGCTAATAATTGTACTGTGTTACCTCATACTGCAAGTTATATCATGTCTGCTTCTGAGGGTAACGGTTCTGGGGCGGAACACACTGCTGGTGTTGCTGAAGCCACAGACCCATATGAGGAGAATATAGCAGCTGTGGGCTCTGGTTCTGGGGGCTCCTTGCCCCCCAGTGGGACTGTGGCAACGGAGGCACATACTGACCCTCCGTGGGCCGCTTTTTCCACGCTTCTGCATACGCTAGTTCATAAACTAACACCCCCTATGGGACCCCGTACAATCCGGGAGAGTAGCCTTGTACCCCGCAGCAGAAACATCTCTTACACTTTTACCCGTAAGCACAGATGAAAGCCAGTAGAATAACATGCATCTGTTCTGCTTCCCACCACCAGCTGCACACTACGTCTGATTTAATATACATATAATGAAACACACATCTTGCTGTACTGTACTGTCATCTGCGTCTAAAAATAAATAACAATGTAACATTCAAACTGAACAACAAGAATTCAATGTGATGCAAATCAGGGCAGGAAAACGCTGTAAAATTAGCAGTCAGTGCAGCTTAGAATGAAATGCCTATGGCTACGGGCTCAATAAAATTATGGGCACGTGTCCTGCTTTTCAAGGTCATCCTTTTCAGGCAAACACCAAAAAATAAACTACTGTATGACTTCATTTTAAAAATGCAAAATGCATTATACTATTTTAAACAGCATGTCTTTGGTATTATGCTCTAAGTATAGGTAAGGATATTTCATTCATGTATAATTCATATTCCACCACTGACAATAAATAAAAATGATCTACAAATAATGTATATTTATTCATTATGCAGCTGCAAACTCCCAATCATTTAAATCTATAGGCTTCTCTGCAATGTTAAAGGTTGATTATTTTAGAGGTAGTGCAACATTATTGCAATACATAGATAAATATATAGGAAAAAAAAATACTAATACCCCTTTCACACCGCACAAATAACCTGGTATCGACCCGGCATATTGCCGGGTCAACACAGGTCAGCGTACGGTGTGAAAGCGCCATAGCTGAAATCCCAGGTCACCTGACACGGCAATTCAACCTGGGAATAAAGCAGTGTTATTCATAGGTTGAATACCGGGTCAATGGCAGTGTAAACGTGTTCCGAGTTGATGCGACCCGGGACCTGTTCACTACAACAGGGAGAGGCGGCGCAGAGATGATCTCATCTCCCAGCGCCGCCTCCGCCCCTCGCTGATATGGCAGCCCGCCCGTCATATTGCCGCGTCGGGGAAGCCAGCAGCATCCACTGCCGGATCCCACCCGGGAAGGACCCGTTTCCAATTCTCGGGTGGGATCCGACATTGGCAGTGTGAAAGGGATATAACTGTGGTCACTGCGGTGAAAGAGAAGAAATTGCACTCGGATTTGTATCTTTTCAAACTGAATAGATAGTTACCGGTCTGCGGACTATAATGTTCCAGGATTTCTCAACACAACCGGTACAGTGCAATGCAAACATCTTGGCCATTACAAAGTAAGTACTCAGCCAGACTGTCCACTACATCCGCTCATCACCCCTGGCCTGTGTGCTCTGAGGTATCCGGTCTCTAGGTCAACAGTAACTAGGTCGACAGGGCTTCTAGGTCGAAAGGTCAAAATTAGTTTTTCACAATATTTTTCTTTTTTTGAACTTTTTCATACTTAATGATCCACGTGGACTACGATTGGGAATAGTAACCTGTGCAGAGCACAGCAGTAGTGGAGCGAGGCACCTTGTCCGAATAGGAGAGGACACAGTGCACTAATTGCGGTTCCTGGTCACTGTACGAAGAAAACTACACCCAAAAATTATTTTTACAAAATCATGTCAACCTTTTAACCTGTCAACTTAGAACACGTCGACCTAGAAACCCTGTCAACCTAGTTACTGTCGACCAATAGTAGTCGACCTTCCATACCACACCCGTGCTCACCAATTTGTCTCCCCAGCACTGTATGGAGCGAATTCCGAGTCGCATGTTGCTGCAACTGCTTTACCAAAGCACGTCTGTGTCATTCTGTAACTTTGAGCATCTATAGACTCCATCATGCGCATTATCAAAACTTGCACAAGCCCTATGGTAGGTGCAGGTTATCCATCTGAGTATGGCCTCTGGAACCAATTACGCATCAACTCAGAAACAGGTCCTAGGCATGGTTTCCAAGCCACGTATAGAGGAGGGGACACCAAATTGTAGCGGGAAGCCGCAAAATATAGACAGTCAGAAGACCAGCAGCGGAATCCGAATGGTCAGAATCCCAACATATCCCACAGGTAAGTACAGGAGTTGGGGTTATGGTTAGGCTGCAGGGGTGAGAGAGTTTAGTGTTAGCCTGCAGGGGAGGAACAATTAGTGTTATGATGTGGGAATGGGAGGTTAGGGTTAGGATGCAGGAGGGGTTGGTTAGGCTGCGGGAGTGGGAGGTTAGAGTAAGGCTGCGGTGGGCGGATAGGTTGTGGGAGGGGAGGTTTTGGATTAGGCTGTGGGCGGGGGAGGTTAGAGTTAGACTGCAGGGGTGGGGGAGGTTAGGGTTAGTCTGCAGGTAGGGGGGTGGGGACGGTTAGGGTTAGCCTGCGGGAGGGAAGGGTTAAGGTTAGGCTGCAGGAGTGAAGAGTTAGGCTACGGAAGGGGGAGATTAGGGTTAGACTGTGGGGGTGGGGGAGGTAAGGGATAGCCTGCTGGAGAAGGAAGGAGTTAGGGTTAGCCTGCAGGAGGGAACTGTTAGGGTTAGGATGCAGAAGAGGGAGGTTTTGGTTAGGTTGCTGGAGGTTAGGGTTAGGATGTAGGAGGGTTGGGTTAGGATTAGGGGTAGGGTATAAATACCAGGAAGTACCAGTAAATGTCGGTCTTCTGACTATCCGGATCCCAACCTGATGGTATTTCGTACTTAACCCATTTTAGGACCTCACCACCTCACACTATTATATGAAAAAGTATAATCTGTATTATAGAGTACAGTAATAACATTTTAACTTTGTGAATAGATACCTTTTTCTCTTACATCCTAGTGGATACTGGGGAATTCTAGAATACCATGGGGTATAGATCGGGTCCACTGGGGCCTGGCACTTTAAGAAACGAATAGTGTGTGCTGGCTCCTCCCCTCTATGACCCTCCTAGCAGACTAAGTTTAGAAAAAGTGCCCATGGAGCTGGGTTAATTCTGTTGCGCTCCAGAGTTTTCTTCAGAAATTTGTTTTAGTTTATTATTTTCAGGCAGCACTGGTTGGCAACCAGACTGCCTGCGTCGTAGTACAAAACCAACTTCCTTAGAGTTAATGGTTCGTCATCCCAGCTGACAGGACATTGAGCTCCTGAGGTGATGTTCTCACACTTCCAGAGGGTGAACCCACGCCAGCAGCATGCCGCCACCCCTTAACAGATGCCAAAGAGGGACCACGACGCGGTGCGGTGAGTGTTACACCGGGGACCCGTGATGGCGGCATGAGGGATAGTGTCTACCTAGCTCCGGGCCGCTGTGCACATTGACTACCCAGACTGGCAAGCAACCGGGGGTTCTGTGCTCTCGTTTTACACAAATATGGAGAGCCAGTATAAAAAAAACTGATGAAGGGAACGCGTGCCATTAGGGGGGCGGGGCTTCCTGGAGAGCGGGAAGAAGGCAAATGGCGTCAGAAGGTAAACGGCGCAATTTCCTGCTACTTCACAGGCTGCACACGGACACTGCTCCTCCAGAACCCACTGAATCACCATTGTAAAAAGGTTCCAGGAGGTTATAGTGAGGGGGAGTGCTAGTTCAGCGGTTTTGCCGCTGTGAGGGAAAAATACACTAAGAGGTCACTCAGCGGGGCACTGCTCAGTCTGTGGTGAAGTGTGCTGGTTCCCATATTTCTCTGTGTCACTCCTTTCAGGGTGGTCTGGGTTAGTGTGCTTATCTCACTAATGTTACTGTGTTTTTCATACTAATCTGTGTACAAGCATGTCTGCAAATAAGTCTGTGTGTACTTTAGGCAAAGCTAAGTTTACAACTTCCTCACAAGGTTCACTGATGTGTACCCAATGCTCTATTCCTTCACAGGGTAGTGAGGAACAAGCACCAGAGTGGATGTAATCATTTAAATCTTTGATTTCCAATATTAATTCAGAGCTAGCTATGGCTAAGCAAGAAAGGCAAGCCCTGAAACAAACCACGGACACGTTTATGGTAACTGCTTCCGACCACAGACAGGCTCCTCAGCCCCCCCCGCTGTTGGTCTCTCACAAACCATCTCTTCCTCAATTATTAAAATCTGACTCTGATTCTGAACTATCTGAGTTTGATGAGGGAGAGATTGAGATGGACGAGGATGATTCCCTGTCCCCGGGTGTAGAAGCCCTCATTTTTGCCATTAGAGAGGTGCTTAACATCCCTCATAAGGAGGAAGAGCAGGCAGAGGAATCCTATTTTAATGTGAAGCCTCCTGTAAGTCTTCTGCTACCTTCCCGGTTTCTAAGGAATTAGATTCACTGGCTAGGGCAGCATGGATTAATCCTGACAAGTAATTACCCCTAAATGGGCGTTGAATTCTTTCCCTTTCCCTGCAGAGGATAGGAAAGTCTGGGAAACCCAGCCGACGGTGGATGCCTCTGTATCCAGGATGTCACATAAGATAGTTTTACCTGTCCTGGGGGCTGTTTCTCTTAAAGACTCAGCTGATCTTAAGTTTGAAACCACTCTTAAATCAATTTATACTGCAGCAAGGGTTGCCCAACGCCCTACGATAGTATGCGCCTGGATTTCTAGAGCCATGGTAAAATGGCCTGATGAAATTTTGAAAAGGTTGCTCACACTACCTCAGGAAGAGATAGTTACGTTACTACAACACATCCAAGATGCTGCAAACTTTATGAGTGAGGCTGTCAAAGAACTTAGTATCATTAACGGCTGTACTACTGCTATGGCCCTGTGGCTACGTCAATGGTCAGCAGATTCTAAAAAAAGGGGTTGAAATCCTTCCTTTTACAGGTGATACCTTGTTTAGGGAAGAACTGAACAAGTGGATATCTCAGGCAACTTCAGATAAATTTACGTATCTGCCGTCTGCTCCGCCACCTGCCAGGCGTCCCTATCCTGGACCCTCCCTGCAGTCCTTTCGGGTGGCCAGATTTAGAGGCAAAGCCAGAGGTGCCTCCAAAGCTGCTAGAGGAACTCGTGGTAAGCCCCATAAACAGTGGTGCAAGTAGAAAAAATGTCTTACAGGTACTATGTGCCCCCAAAAATGGGTGGGGCCACATGGCATGACCAATGAAATGGGGGCATGATACACATAGGGGGGGCAGATACACAAATGACCCCAATACTGACAGATATACGTTGCCCCACAGTGCCAGATATACATTGCCCCACAGTGCCAGATATACAATGCCTCACAGTGCCAGATACACAAATGCCCCCAGAGTGCCAGATATACATTGCCCCACAGAGCCAGATACACAAATGCCCCCAGAGTGCCAGATATACATTGCCTCACAGTGCCAGATACACAAATGCCCCCAGAGTGCCAGATATACATTGCCTCACAGTGCCAGATACACAAATGCCCCCACTGTGTCAGATATACATTGCCCCCAGTGCCAGATACATAAATGCCCCCACTGTGTCAGATATACATTGCTCCCCAGTGCCAGATACACAAATGCCCCCACTGTGCCAGATAAGCCACCAGTGCCAGATACAGAAATGCCCCTAGTGCTAGATACACAAGCCCCCCCAGTGCCAGATATGCCTCCAGTGCCAGATACAGAGATGCCCCCAGTGCCAGACACAGAAATGCCCAGCAGTGCCAGATACAGAAATGCCCAGCAGTGCCAGATATGCCCCCAGTGCCAGATACAGAGATGCCCCCAGTGCCAGATATGCCCCAGTGCCAGATACAGACATGCCCCCAGTGCCAGATATGCCCCCCGTGCCAGATACATATGTCCCCACAGTGCCAGATATGCCCCCAGTGCCAGGTACACATGCCCAATGGTGCTTACCTTGCTGCTGCTTCCTGTGTGTGAGGGGAGGAGAGCGCAGCGTGCGCCTCTCCTGCCCCTCAGTGTCTACCTTGAATTAGCGCCGATCCGTGAGCCAATCAAAGCTTGCGGTCCGGCAGCCAATCAGGAGCTTTGGCTGCCGGTCCGCGAGCTCTTATTGGCTCACGGGCCGGCGCCAAATTGAAGGAAAACACTGAGGGCCGGGGCAGAAAAGGCGCAGGCTGCGCTCTCCTCCCATCATGCAGCAGCAGTGTTGGTGAGCAGCAGGGGAGGGAGGGAGCGGCGGCCCGGCGGCGTACCCACGGATAAATTCTTAAGGGTACGCCAGACCCACGCGTACCCGCCCACTTGCAGCGCTGCCCGTAAACCAGCAGACCTGCCGACCCGACCTCAGGATCCTCTTCCACCAGCAGCAAGGTGACTTTCAGGTAGGTGCTCGCCTTCAACACTTCGCCCACATATGGGCAGAGTCTTGCCGGGATCCTTGGGTGAGGGACCTCATATCCTAAGGTTACCGGCTGTAATTTCAGGAACTCCCTCCTCCCAGATTCTTCAAGTCAGGCTTGCCAGCTTCACAAGAAGCAAGGGTTTCCTTACAGCAGGCAGTGCAAATACTACTTTTTACAGGAGTTACTATTCCAATGCCTCCTCAACAGCACACAAAGGGGTATTACTCAAGTCTCTTTGTGGTTCCGAAGCCGGACGGCTCGGTACGGCCTATCTTGAACCTCAAATCCCTGAACATGTATCTTCGGGTGTTCAAATTCAAGATGGAATCCCTGACAGCAGTGACAGCGAATCTGGAGGAGGGGGAGTTTCTGGTGTCCACGGATATAAAGGACGCATACCTGCATATCCCAATTTGGCCCCCTCATCAGGCGTTCCTCAAGTTCGCGATTCTGGACCAACATTTCCAGTTTCAGGCATTATCCTTCGGTCTCTATACAGCCCCAAGGGTTTTCACAAAGGTCATGGTGGAAATGATGCTGCAGCTGCGCATGAGGGGTGTCCAAATAATTCCATACTTAGACGATCTCCTGATAAAGGCTGTATTCAGGGAACAGCTACTGCACAGTATAGACTTGACTATCCGTGTGCTTACGGATCACAGATGGATACTCAATTTCCAGAAATCTCAGTGGGAACCATCTCAAAGAATTCAGTTCTTGGGGATGATCCTGGATACAGTGACTCCGAAGGTTTACCTTCCTATGGACAAGTCCTCAACTATTTAGTCCATGGTCCGGTTGGTGCTGAAACCTTGCGTGGTCTCAATTCACCTTTGCATCCGTTTACTGGGAAAGATGGTGGGCTCCTATGAGGCGATGCACTTTGGAAGGTTCCATGCGCGACTTATTTAACTGGATTTGTTGGACAAATGGTCGGGTTCTCACCTGCACATGCATCAGCTTATAGCCATATCAGTGAAAGCACAAGTATCCCTGCTATGGTGGCTACAAGTTCCCCATCTGGTGAAGGGTTGGAGTTTCAACATCCAGTCATGGACGCTGTTGACAATGGATGCCAGACTCTGGGGTTTCGGGGTTGTGACTCAAG
The DNA here is from genome assembly GCF_028390025.1 of Pseudophryne corroboree. Lineage (NCBI taxonomy): Eukaryota > Metazoa > Chordata > Amphibia > Anura > Myobatrachidae > Pseudophryne > Pseudophryne corroboree. The sequence continues at coordinate 953,919,947 of NC_086445.1, read as the reverse complement.
GTGCGCAGTTCCAGGGGACGTGGTCCTTTCAAGAATCAGCTCTTCCAATCAACATCATGGAACTCAGGGAAATTTACAATGCTCTAATACGGGCCTCATTCCTTCTTCGGAATCAGGCCATCCAGGTGCAGTCGGACGTCACGGCAGTGGCATACATGAACCAACAGGGAGGAACCAAAAGCAGGGCCGCAATGCAAGAGGTGTCAAGAATACTCCTTTGGGTGGAAGCGAACGCAAGGGCCATCTCCGCGGTGTACATTCCAGGAGTGGACATCCTCAGCAGGCACGACCTCCATCTGGGAGAATGGGACCTCCACCCTCAGGTGTTTCAACAGCTGGTTCACCAGTGTGGTCGTCCACAGATAGACCGGATGGCTTCTCGGCTCAACAGGAAGCTCAGTCATTACTGATCCAGAACAAGGGACCCGCATGCGGTGGACGCTCTGACGACGCCATGGATTTACCAGTTCGTTTACCCGTTTCCACCAATTCCTTTAATCCCAAGAGTTCTCAAAAGACTCAAAAAGGAAAGAGTTCAGGCAATTTTCATTGCCCCGGATTGGCCTCGACGGGCCTGGTATGTGGACCTCCTGACCCTGTCATTGGAGGATCCCTGGCCTCTGCTACCTTCTTCAACAAGGACCGTTTGTCTATCCAGACTTACAGTGGCTACGTTGGACGGCCTGGAGGTTGAGAGGGAAATTATAACCAGGAAGGGTCTTCCCTCCAAGGTGGTTTCCACTATAGTTCAGGCCCGTAAGGTGGTTACCTCCAAACATTACCACCGCATTTGGGAGAAATATGTTCTCCTGTAGAATTTCGTCTGAGCCGATTTCTTCTGTTCCTGCAAGCAGGAGTGGATAAGGGCCTATGATTAGGCTCCATCAAGGTTCAGATTTCGGCTCTCTCCATCTTCTTCTAGAAGAAACTGGCGGTACTTCCTGAAGTACAGACTTTTCTTAAGAGGGTGTTGCACATTCAGCCACCCTTTGTTCCTCCAATGGCTCCATGGGACCTAGATGTGGTTTTGACCTTTCTCCAGTTGGATTGGTTTGAACCCTTGCATAGGGTTGACTTAAAATACTTGACATGGAAGACTTATGTTACTGGCCTTGGCTTCAGCTAGGCGTGTGTCGGAATTGGGGGCCTTGTCCTGGAAGAGCCCTTACTTGGTGTTTCACGAGGATAGGGCGGAGCCCAGAACTCGCCCACAGTTTTTGCAGAAAGTGGTATCGGGTTTTCATGTGAATCAACCTGTTGTGGTTCAGGTCTTATCAGACACTTCAGTTGCTCTAAAGGCCCTGGATGTTGTAAGGGCTTTGAGGATTTACATCAAAAGGACGGCTCGTCACAGGAAGTCTGACTCGCTTTTCGTTCTTTATGATGCTAAGAAAATTGGTCGTCCTGCCTCCAAGCAGTTGGCTCAAATTGACTATCCAACAGACCTAAACTTCAGTGGCCCTGCCCTTTCCAAGTTCTGTTCAAGCCCACTCCACGAGGTCCGTGGGTGCTTCTTGGGCGGCTGGCCGGGGTGTCTCTCGGCCTTACAGTTGTGCCGGGCAGCTACTTGGTTCGGTGTGTACACCTTTGTTAAGTTCTACAGGTTTGACACGTGGGCCGAGGATGACCTTCAGTTTGGCCAGGCGGTTTTGCAGGGGTCTCAGCACTCTCCCACCCGTTCTAGGAGCTTTGGGATGTCCCCACGGTGATATAGAATTCCCCAGTATCCACTAGGATGTAAGAGAAAGTAGGAATTTAATACCTACCGGTAATTCTTTTTCTCGTAGTCCACAGTGGATACTGGGCGCTGGGTTTGCTGTTGCTTTCTCTGTTCCATGTTTGAATAGCGTTGCCATCCTTCTATAGTTAGCATTGCTTTCCTCTGTTTTGGTTAGCTCTGCTATCTTATTGATGTGTGTTGGTTCGTTACCTCACCGCTTTATGTGTTATATATCCTTCTCTCAAAGTATGCCAGTCTCCTCGGGCACAGTTTCCTAGACTGAGTCTGCTAGGGAAGGCATAGAGGGGAGGAGCCAGCACACACTATTAGTTTCTTAAAGTGCCAGGCTCCAGTGGACCCGATCTATACCCCAATCTAGAATTTCCCAGTATCCACTACGGACTATGAAAAAAGGAATTACCGGTAGGTATTAAATTCCTATTTTTTCCCACCTGAAAAGTTATAGCTACAATGGCCTTAGCATAACAGTGAATGCAGCAGTATGTGTGCATGTACTGTGTGACAACATAACCTACTCATTTACAGCAGGACACAATTGTTACACTATTTATCTCAGGTTCACCCTTAAAATGCAAAGCTTGATACATCCTGCCCATAGTGCGCATATTAATTTATTTAATGAAAAACAAAGTGCAGAGGGCTAGCGCCATAAAGGAAGTCATACTTTATTTTATCTTATTTTCATACACTAATTGAGGACCCTTTTACATTTTTGCATAGTACTGTAAACTGTATGTGTACTGTATGCTCAGTTTCCAGCACAGAGTAGAAAGAAAATACATCTCAGGCAATTTACATAAAACTCACTGCTGACTCTGCATGTTGGAATACTGCAAGGCAGAACCAGTTGGTATCGCTTCCTAATCAAAACATATTTTTGCAATGCAGATAAGCATACATTAATGATCGAGGCATTACAGGGGTCTTGTCGGACTCCTTAGTTATTTACAAACTGCTTTTTTAATTTTATTTTTCATATATGCCCTGCCTGGGCACATGTTTTGATGTGTTAACAGACGTACTGTAAGATATAGTCTGCTTATTATATTTGTGTTTCATCTTTCCTTTTTCTATTTATCCCACCTACTGAATGTTTAGATTTCCAGTTTACAAATCTAGCTTGCCCTGTCATGTGACCCGGGGAATGTCACCTAGGGTGTCTGGCCTTCGCCGGCTTGGTGGAATTCCACGCGCTGGACTCAAACTTAGTGTTAGGGACCCACCAAAGATAAAGTCACCTAGATGCTGGTTGGTGGGCTAGTATTTTGTGGCTAAAAAGTATGCAAACACCTCAATGTTGCACTATGTTAGATTGCAGAGTATATTATAATTATTCGCACTAGCATTGCTTGGAATTGTAGTGTGTGCATGGGTACTATATTTCCTCTTTCTCTGTGGTAGTACAAGTCTCAGCATTATAGCACCTCTTACTATATGTGTAATCAGGGTGTGCAGTCCAAGATTCCCCTGCCCCATATACTCAATATTGTGTACATGGGGGTGTATTCCGAGGTGGACGCTAATAAAAAAAACAAAAAACACAGGCAGCCAACTTTCAGCCGTGCTGCAATCGCATTGCAAAGGCTTTCACTATGCGATCACATACCGGAAGTGATTGACAGGCGGCGGGCGTTCGGGGTGGTGACGTAGCATTGGGGGGAGGGGGGTTAGGAAACGCAAACTATCAGCTGTAGGATGGATTTGTGAGGGTAAGCAACATGTCCCCAGTTCTGTTGGCCAGAACTGGAGAATACAACATTTGTGGAACTACACATTAAAATGCTGCAGTCTTGGAAGATAGAAAAATGAAATAATTCATCAGGACTTTCCTCACTTTTCTCAGCAAATCTTTGAAAAAGTAAATCGTGCATAAGCAATTCTTCCACCATACATTACATACATTTATAATCTTTACATTAATGTTCTAAATGCATATAATACAGTACCAATATATGACCGTGAAAAGCACAGTATAGTATACCAGGGATGATAGCTGTGACATCACTGGTCCCAACACTACACCAAACCACCAATCTGCAGCCCATACAGAGTGTTACCAACTCTTCCCCTCCCTCCTAACAACATCCTGTAAAGGATAGAACACAGAGCATGTTATACAGATGTTGTTAGTATAAAGAGATCTGTTATTTAAGGTATATTGTTAAGCTCAGTAATATAGACTTTCTTTCACGCTACTTTCCCACAACTGAACTTACCAATAAAATTGAGATATCCTTCACCTCCGAGAGCGTGCGTTATCAGACGGATCATTTTGTGAAGCTGAATTCCACGGTCAATGACAGAAGTTAGGGGAGACGTCACACTCATATTTGAATACATCTCTGCATCCATTAACCAAAATGCCAATGTTTTGTCTCCAACGAGTGCCTATAAAACCAAGTGTTAAACGATGATTAGCCATAATACTTACAGTATGTACTGTAGTTAGCATACTTACAGTATTAATGCATTTTAGTTCTTCCAGACATGCTTAATGAACAGAATCAGCCAATCAAGCGTTAGAATGTGTTAGAGCTCTCAAACGGACAGCTAATCAGATGCCAGGGATATACAAATATAAACTTGGATGAAAATGTATCCTCCTGTTATAGGTTACACCTGATTTATTGTACAACAAAAGAGGATTGTGTGCGCTAATCAGGAAAAATGACAAACATTAATTACAATAAAAATTGAATTGGTAAATTGTTGTGCAGCCCAATCCGAGAGCAATTCGCTAATTCCTCTTGATTATTGCAAGCAGACAGAGAAATGACAGTATTGATACAATAGATGCTGGGCAACACAACTATATAAACATTACTAGAGACACAAGAAATGATGCAACTCTATATTACAAATCACATGATTAAATTATTCAAATAAAAATAGGAATTTAATAACTACTGATAATTTTTTTCTCCTAGTCCGTAATGGATACTGGGGTCTTGTACTTTAGTACCATGGGGTATAGATCGGGTCCACTGGAGCCTGGCACTTTAAAACTTTTAGTGTGTGTATGTCTGTGCTGGCTCCTCCGCTTTATGCCCCTCATACCAGACTACTTCTAGGAAAACTGTGCCCGAGGAGACGGAAATAATTTGAGAGAAGAAACAATACAACAGCGGTGAGGCCACAAGCCAACACACAACCATAAACGAAAGGAGGGTGCAAACCAGAACAGAGGATAGCAACACCAACCTAACCCTTATAGCACAGCTATCCCAACAACATAATGGGACCGCAACGTTGGTCCAACAAATACTTACACCGGTAAGCAGGGACGAAGCACTGAGGCGGGCGCCCAGTATCCACTGCGGACTAGGAGAAAAGGAATTACCGGTAGGTATTAAATTCCTATTTTCTCTTACGTCCTAGTGGATACTCTGATTTTATACTTTAGCACCATGGGGAAGTCCCAAAGCTCCCAAACGAGTGGAAAAGTGCTGAGACCCCCGTAAAACCGCCTGAGCAAACTAAAGGTCATCCGTGGCCAGGGTATCAAACAGATAGAATTTTACAAACATGTTCGAACCAAACCAAGTAGCAGCCTGGCACAACTGTAGGGCCGCCCAGGAAGAGCCCACCGACCTCATCGAGTGAGCCTGAATAGACGTTGGCAAGGGCAGAGCTGCCATGGTATTGCACCAATGAGCAAAAGATTGCTTAGAAGCTGGCCGACCAATCTTTGAGGCATCATAAAGGACAAACAGCGAGTCAGATTTCCGATGACGGGCAGTCCTTTAGTCCTTTTGACATAAATCTTCAGAGCCCTGACCACATCCAAGGACTCAGGACACACGGAAGCGTCAGATAACACTGGAACCACAATAGGCTGATTCACATGAAAAGCTGACACCACTTTAAGCAAAAACAGGAGGACGGGTCCTAAGTTCCGCCCTGTCTTCATGAAAAATCAAATAAGGGCTCTTACAGGATAAGGCCCTTAATTCAGAGACATGCCTGGCAGACGCCAATGCCAATAACATCACCATCTTCCAGGAAAGAAATTTCAACTTCACCCTATGTAAGGGTTCAAACCAATCTGATTGGAGAAAAGACAAAACCACATTGAGATCCCACAGAGCCGTGGGAGGTACAAAGGGCGGTTGCATATGAAGAACTCCCCTCAACAAGGTCTGTACTTCCGGCAACAAGGCAAGTTGTTTTTGGAAGAAAATAATAGCGCACCGAAATCTGGACTTTGATGGAGCCTAAACGATGGCCCATATCCACTCCCGCTTGCAGGAAAAGTAGAAACCGACCAAATCTAAATTCCACAGGAGAAACTTTTCTACTTTCACACCAGAATTAGTCACACATGTTTGCAAACGCATGTTTAAGCTGCTGAGCCACTTCACGGCTTCTCTGATATCAGCAGTCCTAACACTACATAATAGCAGTGCCCACATAGGGCCTGACCTGGACCATGGTGGAAATAACTGGGAAGGAAGACCTTTACTCGCTAGAATCTCCCTCTCAAATTCCAAGCCATCAAACGTAGCCGCTGTAAGTCTGCATAGACGAACGAACCTTGTTGAAGAAAATCGTCTCGGAGCGGTAGAGGTCATGCATCCTCCAGAGTCATGGTTAGGAGGTCCGAGTACCACGCCTGTTGAGGCCAATCCGGGGCAATTAGAATTGCCTGAACACTTTTCCGTCTTAGCCTTGTAAGCACTCTTGGGATCAGCGGTAAAGGAGAAAACAGGTACACAAACTGGTACACCCACAGCTATGTCAGTGGACAGCCCCACCGGTGAATTAACTGTTGAAACACCAGGGGATGTAGGCCCCACTCCCCCGAATGGAGGACGTGCCTGCTGAGAAAGTCTGCTTCCCATTTGTCCACTCCTGGAATGAATACGGCTGAGATGGCCCTTGCGTTGGCCTCTGCCCAGACGAAAAATCTTGACACTTCCCGCATAGCCGCTCTGCTTCTTGTTCCTCCTTGTCGGTTTATGTACGCCAGCGCTGTGGTGTTGTCCGATTGAACCTGGATCGCCTGAGTCTTCAGGAGATGGGAAGCTTGTAGAAGAGCATTGTAAATTGCCCTGAGTTCCAGGATGTTTATTGGCAAAGCCGATTCCAGAACTGACCATAACCCTTGGAACTGGGCCCCTTGGGTCACCGCTCCCCACCCCAGAGGCTGGCATCGGTTGTCAGTAGAATCCACGAGTGGAGATTGAAACGTCTGCCCTCTACCAGGTGAGGAATTTTAAGCCACAATAATAGAGAAATTCGGGCTTTCGGAGATATGATCACTTCCTGATACATATGAAGGTGACAGCCCGACCATTTGTCTAGCAGATCCAGTTGAAAAGGTCGGGCATGAAACCTGCCGTATTGGATTGCCTCGTAAGCAGCCACCATCTTGCCCAATGATCGGATGCAAAGATGTATAGACACCCTGCGAAGACTGAGTACCGAGCAGACCATCGCCTGGGTAGTCAAGGTCTTGTCCATCAGGAGAAACCCCTTTTGAGATACTATATCCAGTATCATTCCCAGGAACTGAAGACATTGGGTCGGTTCGAGGTGAGATTTCGGAAAATTTAGGATCCACCCATGATCCGTAAGTAGGCAAGTCGTCAGATCGATGCTGTGCAGTAGACGTTCCCTGGACACAGCCATTATTAGGAGATCATTCAAATAGGGGACTATGTTCACTCCCATCATGTGCAGTTGCAGCATCATCTCCGCCATGACCTTGATGAAGACCTTCGGAGCTGTGGATAATCCAATGGGTAAAGGGCCCCATACACTAGAACGATAAGTCTGAGGCTGAAGTCGGAGGCGATTTCCCTTGAACTCTCTCGGGAGCTTCTCGGGAGAGGTTACATACGATTCCAAATGATTTGGTACATTTTGCATGCGATATATCGTATGCGATCCCAGCCATGCCTGCGGGAACAGACATATCACGATCTAGGAGAGCCGATCCGACCCTCACAGGAATGCGCATTAGATCGGAAACACCTCCAAAATGCATGATTTCACCCGAAATATCAGCCCGAATGCCCGAAATTGGCTGAAATCGGGCATTATCATTCTAGTGTATGGGGCCCTTAAGGCCTGAAACTGGGAATGGTCATCCAATATGGCGAACCTGAGGTAAGTCTGATGAGGGGGCCACATGGGAATGTGTAGGTAAGCATCCTTGACATTCAGAGACACCAGGAACTCCTCCAGCACGGACACCACCACATGCAGGGATTTCATCTTGAATTTGAACACCCGCAGATACGAGTTTAGAGACTTCAGGTTCAAGACTGGGCGCACCAAACCGTCTGGTTTGGGAACGACAAAAAGACTTGCGTAAATTCCCCTGTTGCGTAACGGAGGTACAAGAACTACCACCCTTGTCTGCAGAAGCCTTTGAATAGCCTTTTGCAAGGTAACTTTTACTGCGGGTAAAGCTAGTAAGCCCGAAAAACCTGTGAGGAGGTAATGCTTGAAATTCCAGCCGGTATCCCTGGAAATAAGGTCACTCACCTAAGGATCCCGGCAGGAGTCCGCCCACACGTGGGCGAAGTGTTGAAGGCGAGCACCTACCTGAAAGTCGCCTTGCCGTTGGGGCATACCGTCACGCGGAAGGCTTAGCGGCAGGGGATCCGATGGTCTGGTCCAGGAAGACAGCAGGCGCAGGTTTACGGGACTTACCACGAGATCCTCTGGAAGTGGTGGAGACCCCCCTCGGCCTCTGCCTCTGAACCTTGCCACACGAAAGGACTGCAAGGAGGGACCTGTGTAAGAACGTCTAGCAGGTGGTGCAGCCGATGGCAGATAGGTAGACTTACCCGCTGTTGCTTTGGAGATCCACTTATTTAATTTGTCTCCAAACAAGGCATCACCTGTAAAGGGAAAATTTTCTACACCCCTTTTAGAATCAGCGTCTGCCGCCCATGGACGTAACCAAAGAGCTCTGCGTGCCGAAACAGCCATAGCAGTAGTACGGACATTTATCTTACACAACTCCTTAATAGCCTCATTCATAAAATTTGCAGCATCCTGTATATGTTGCAGCAGAGTAATGACCTCACCCCGGGTAGAGAGTCTAAACCATCAATAAGAATATCAAACCACTTGACTACCGCCCTGGAAATCCACCCGCAAACTATTGTGGGGCGTTGTGCTGCGCCTGCTGCAGTATAAATTGCCCTTGAGCGTTGTCTCAATTTTACAGTCAGCTGGCTCCTTCAGGGATATAGCTCCGGGAACAGGCAGTACCAATTTCTTAGACAGTCTGGATACAGATGTATCGACCAACGGAAGGTTTTCCCAGACCTTCCTGTCCTCAGCTGGAAGGGGAAAGGTAGACAAAAACCTCTGAGGAATTTTTTATTTTTTATCAGGGTTTAACCAAGCCTCCCTGGCCAGGGAGTTTAACTCTTTAGACACCGGAAAGGTAGCCAAACTCTTGGGTCTAACATTAAAGTATAACCCCTCATCTGGTTCCGCCTCCTGATCCGGTATGTGGAGGACCTCTCTTACAGCAAAAATGAGAGCCTCCACCCCAGAGGATAGAGAGCTGTCCTCGTCCGTATCATAATCATCATCCATATCAGGCTGATCAGAATCAGACTGGAGCACCTGTGGCAGTGAGCGTTTATGTGAAGCCACTAGAGGGGGCTGAGAAGCCTCCTTGGTATCTGCTGCTTTAGCCACACAATCAATGGAGTACTTTAACACCTGTCTCTCTCTTTTAGCTGCAGCTAATTCAGAGTTTACAATTTGAATCATGCTCTTAAAGCGATCTAACCATTCAGTTGCCTGTGAGCTCCACACAGACCCTAGAAAGCCCTAGAGTGACACTAAGGAGCGGACACCAGCTCACAGAATACAGCGTCATCCCCCGGTCTATGACCCCCTGGTACCAGCTTTAACAATCTGTAACAGCGTGGGTCCTGGAGGAGCAGCGTGCATGCAGCCTTGATGATCCGCAGCAGCAGGAAATGGTGCCTTCCTGCTGCTGGTCCTGCTGCAGGAAGCCCTGCCCCTTGCAATGGCGCACCGTCCCTCACAGAGATTATACTGTGCTCAGTATTAAAACACATGAGAAATGTATTGTACAGTCCACACAAAGCCTTAAAGACAGTAAGCATTGCGGGGCAACAGCCCTGACTCAGTTGGTCCGCGGTGGGCACCGCAGCTCCGGGCCCGTGACCGCCACGTGACTTGCCGCCAAACTGCACCGGGGACCCGCTAAGTGGGCCCCCAGCATAACACTCACCGCAACTGGGTCTTCGGCATCTGTTAGAGGGTGGCGGCTAGCTGCTGGCGTGGGCACACATACTGACGATGTGTGATCAGCACCTCAGGAGCTCAGTGTCCTGTCACCTGGGATTACGAGCCATTAACCCTCAGGACGTTGGTTCGGTCCCCCCTCTAAGTCCCCCAAAGCAGGTAGCCTGGTTGCCAGCCAGAGCTACCTGAAAATAATAAACTAAAAAACAATGAAGAAAAAATAATAATCTGGAGCTCCAGAGAAGTACACCCGGCTCCTTGGGCACATTTTTCTAAACAGAGTCTGGTCGGAGGGGCATAGAGGGGAGGAGCCAGCACACACATATACACACACTAAAAGTTTTAAAGTACCAGGCTCCAGTGGACCCGATCTATACCCCATGGTACTAAAGTACAAGACCCCAGTATCCACTAGGACATAAGAGAAAAAACAAAAAAAAACAAACAAAGTCCAACACAGTAACAGGCACACACACAACACAAAAATGTAGCAAAAAAAAAAACACCCTTCATAAAATCAATTTAAACATTGTCTCAGATCTCCAGAGGTGCGAGATGCTGGCCGATCATAGACATTTTCTTAAAGGGGCAATCGCTTACAAGGCATCGTTTTGCCTTGTGTTTGCCCCTCTAAAAAAACACCCAAGATCGGCTGGCATACTGTACCTCCGGCGATCTCTGGCATCATTACAACCCGCCGGAGAGGTTTCCTGACCAAAAATAAAAATACAAATACTGGACCATTATTGAACCCCTATTACAGATCAGGTAAAAGATATTCATTAGAATAGACCCAGAAGAAATATTAGCTCTCCTAATTCATAACATTAGTGTCACAGACACATCTAACCTTTTGTTATAATAAAGTCAGTGCCTTCTCCAGTGGCGGAGATACTTCCATTTTTAGCTCAGTCAAAGAATTACGGACAATCGACAGAAGTAGCAATCAATATACATGATTAATTAGTCTTATCTGATATAAGTCTCTACAATGGGTAATACAGAAATTGGTTGGCACACCAATACATTGATAACGAGTTACTATGGTAACACTAATCAAGATCTTATGAATGGACGGTGATGGCTATTTCTGCCGACCAGTCATATCTCTGACTGCTGGGTTGACTACCATACTAAAGCAATTTCAAATTTGTTAACTGACATTACTAACTCATCTGCCCCATGCTCTCATTGCTATAAAGATGACTTTACAAGACAAGATTAATCGAGATGATATAAACTCTTTGGATTATGCCAGTAGGGGATTAATAATAGTCCAGTATTTGTATTTTTTTTTTTTTTTTGGGGGGGGGGGGGTGAGGGAGTAAGACTATTATAATTAAATTGACCTTATGAAGTTATTCAATTCGTTTGCATAATATACAGTATGTCAACACTCATGCAATTAATCGCTACATTCTTTATGTGTGTGCCTGTTCTTCTATTACATATTTTTTATATAATATATTAAATCCTGTGTTTTATGATATCGAGTCACATCATAATTTTTGTCTATAGTAATTATTATACTTTTTTTTTATTTAAGTGCTTACCAATCACTTCTTTTCTCTTTTGTCTAAAGTATTTATTCAGTAAACATTAGGTAGTTTTATGTCCCAATGAATTTGTGTTAAGGATTCCATGCATGTTGCAGTATGCAAGTGAGTATCATTAATTTGTAACCACCACGCGTTTTACATAATCGCCTTATCCAGGCAAAAAAAAAAAAAAAAACTTTGCAGGGCACAAAAACTGCATATTACAGGAAAAGTTTGATATAAGCCTCAACTTTTAAACATTTAATTTGCTTTTAAATTCATTTAGCTGAACATATCTTAACTCATCTCATTTTTAAACATGCATTTGATGTTACAACAACAACAGAAAAGTTCATAACTTTCTATTACTAATTGTGCATTCAGTTGTGGTGGGGAGTATGGAGCTTAAATGGCTCATTATGCAGTTTTATAATTATCAAAGTTTTCTTTTTACACTTTGCACATTGTCATTGTCTCAAAGCCACAGGCTCCTGTAATTAGCACAGCACCAAATTATTAACTGGGAGATACATAAAAAGAACGGTGGACAATATTCATATTTGGACATAAGCCAGTAACTTCCGGACAGGGTGGAAATTGTGGGCGCTCTATTCAATGAGTTCAATACCTGGAGTACAGCCAAGGACAGGTTAAATATGTCTAGGATCGGGAACATAAAAATGTACAGCTACTTTAGAATTACTTATCCCAGTTGAGCAATTATATCAAGGACATCAGACAAATTTGTGAGCGTGCATAAAAATATGTTTTCTTATCCACACAGATATTAAATTATCTTGCATTCATTTTAGAAAAGAAATAAAGAAAATGCTGGAACTGCATCACATATATAAAATACTTTTAAGTTCTTTGATCTTAGTATCTGTGAAGCACTGTAGATGACGGTACCTACAGTATAAAGAACATTACAATGTTAAAGTACAAATAAACATTGTGCATAAATTAATGTGTTTTTATCGGGATGCGGTCATGTGACTGCCGCTCAGGATCCGGATGGTCACCATGCCGATGCCGGGTTCCCGAGCGATCAAACGCCCGACAGTCGGTATGCCGACTAACAGGGACTATTCCCACGACACCCCATAGAACCTGTTGAGAGCGCAGCGAGTCACCAAGCACGCAATGGGCTCTGTTGCGCTCACCCACACCCCTTCCCGCCAGCATTCTGCGACTGGAATCCCGGGGTCGGTATGCCATCGCTGGCATGGTATGGCTCCTGGATCCCCACCGCCGGTCTCACAGCCCCAACCCGTTTTTATCAAGGAATCTATGGAAAAGGGGGTTGAGTTTTGAATTCAGACACACATTAAGGGTTGTTGTTTTTTTTTTTTATTTCAGTGGACGGAATGTACTAATTGATATTGTGGTGATGCTAATCGCACATGCACTTACAAATGCAATTACTATTGTGAAAGACAGTTCTTCCGATAAGAGCAGTCCTTTGCAATCTCCAACGGGCCCTGGGCTTCCAGGTTTATGACCTGGTAATCGTTCTGCGCATGCGCAGAGTGATGCGGCACCACTGGGCATGGTGGGAGGGATCCGATCAGATCCCTCACAACAGTGTTGCGGAGAGAAGCCCACAGGCTTCTATGGGATAACACCAGCAAAAGGTGGCGTTCCCCTCTGCGGTGGTGCCCTGGAGGACAGCAGTTAGTACATTCTGAAAATGCGGTAAACGGGGGATTTACCGTATATTCCATTAATTACATCCTTCCGCCCAGTAAATTTTAGCTATCTAAATGTGGACCCTTACCTCCCGGAATTTTTTTGAATATGGCGGTGTTTCACAAACTCCGCCATTATATAGTCCAGGTTTTAAGAATATCCTTTAAAAGTCCAGCATGGTAAATCAAATTGACTGACTTACTAATTAAGTCAACTGTGCTCGAGCATGGATATGCTTAAAACCTGGAGTCTGGGAAACTCTGAAGTATGGGATGCAGAGTTACAGCTTTCCAAAAGCCGTCATAGAATAGATTTAACATTTTTTAATTGCTTTTGCTAATGTTAAAAAGAAAATTAGAGAATGGATTTGGTTAGACATTCAGCAGTCTCTTTAAAACGATTAGCGATTCTGGTTTGGGCAACTGTTATGCAATTTTACCATTTTATATAATAAACGCACCAGTAGATGGCACGGTGTTATCTTGTGGATATGATCTAATTATCCAACCAGAATGAACATAAAGTCAGTTGCAACTCAAATGAATTAAGAAAAATATAGAGAAAAGACTCTATAAAACATTTGACTATAAATTGAAGCAATAAAATAATAAATCTGGTTGAATTTGTTGTGCTTTAGTTTAGTCTAGCACGTACTGTACATATGCTCAACAACTTGGCAGGTATAAGGTATTCTGATTGACAATGTCTAGTAAATATAAATATATAGACATATTACTTGGTCATGACTTTCTGCATAGGCAATGTACTTTTCATTAAATCTTCTATTTGTAAGAGTATGCACTATATTTCCCATATTCCAATCTTCATCTTTCAGCTCTTTCAAGATCTGCATTGGAAAAACAAAACATGTCTTTTACATCAACAGATTTTACAATTTATTAATGTACAATTTTCTAGAACAGACTGATCATTTAAAGTTAACCATATAATAAGCAGTCTTGCATGGAAGATGGCAAAAAGCAGGTTTCATTACCTCAATCCACTTATCGGGCACAGCCATCGCTAGCCGGTAATCAAATCCAACGCCGCCGTATGACGTAGGGCAGCAGAGAGCCGGCATCCCAGAAACATCCTGAATAAGGATAAATAAATATATGAATTATGGTATACCCTTTCTGTTACACAGATATAAGGGCACAAACAGTGACTGCAGATGTAAAACTTTTCCCCCAAAGATTTTATTTGGTCTCTAGATATATTACTTTTGCACCAATTTACGCAGTCCTAGCTTTAATCTAATATACTGTAATTCTCACTGACACGTACAATTAAACACAGAGGGGCTCAATTCAATTAGAAGCTATATAAATCTGTGAACATACTCCAAAGAGCTAATTGAGCAACACTGTAAAAGAATCTCGTCATTCACGCATTTCGCCTATGCTCATGTGATTACATTATTAGCTAATTCTTCCAATTATTTGCTTGGTGCATTGTGCTTTCTCTATTAATTTAATTATACATTATTAATAATAATAATAATAATAATAATAATAATCTTTGTGGAAAAACAGCGCCATGCTGAATGACAATGTGACAGAGGGAACCTAATGTTGCAAAATATAGCAGTGGCACCCAGGGGTGCATTGGAGCACTTGCAGGGGGGGTGCCCTGCATTAGTGGTCCATTAGCAATTCAATTATATGTGGTCAATGTGATAGGCAAAACCATTGCTTGTAGCTTCCAATCATAATATAGGTAGACAAACAGAAGTGAACCCTGTCCCTCACCACTGAAGCTGAACTTATGGACAACATGTAAATACAATTTAGTAAATAAAATAAAAAATCTGAATTTACAATGAAGACATTTTTGGCCTAAGGGTGTTGTAAATAAAATTCTGATACTCTAGGGTGCAGTTATTCACAATTGTTTGGTGACCACTGCATAAGAGCGTTACCAGCCCAACATTGTCATAAACTGGTGCTTCCAGTTGGTTTTTCAGGGGAACCCTATCATGCTTGTTCCCCAGATTTTGCCGCCACCATCCTAGTCTAAACAAATATAGAGTGGATTTCCCACGCTCTGAGCAAGCAGAGTGAACCTGAACTGCATTGAATAGAAGCGAACAGGAAGTAGTCCATCAATTGTATTGAGGCTCTGCTAAGTGCATGTTCTCTTCTTTCCATATTCTTACCCCCAATGGATTTCCCATCCTGAAGGAAGATAACAACTGGCCCTCACAAATTAAGTGAGAAATACAGGTGTGTGAGAGTGTTGACTTTTAATAAAGTGTTTTTTAAAGTGTGTTTTTTTTTTACACTCACCCACTTCCCCAGAGGTATGTACCATAGTACTAAGGCAATTTTCTTCTAGCGGGGACCAGGTCCTCATACAGAATTTAGGGGGTCATTTCGAGTTGATCGTAAATTTAGCACAGCTACGATCTTCTTCCCTGACATGCAGGGGGACGCCCAGCACAGGGCTAGTCCGCCCCGCATGTCAGTCCGGCCCCCCCTCGCAGAAGTGCAAAGGCATCGCACAGCGGAGATGCCTTTGCACTTCAAGAGTAGCTCCCGGCAAGCGCCGCTGCAGCCCCGCCCCCGGTCACGCCTGTGTTTTGTGGACCAAACCCACGAAACGGCGGGTAAACGTTACGCCCCCTCCAGCCCAGCGATCGCCTCTGCCTGTCAATCAGGCAGAGACGATCGTATCCCTGCTACGGCCTTCAGGTCCCGTTCACTCTGCTGCGTTAAAACGCAGCGAGCGAACAGGTCAGAATGACCCTCTTAGTCTGGTGTGGACACTACAAAAAGGGGGGGGGGGGGTTGGGCTAACTGCAGCTTTCCCATTAAAGTATCATCAGACAAGACTATTTGGGGAACTACTACAGGGCCACGAGACAGCTGGGAGGGCCCCCCCCCCCCCCCTTCCTTCCCCATGTTAGTACCACTGAATGCCTATGTTACCTGTCCCCAACCTTCGCCTTTTTTTACATCATTGCTTGGAACTTTTTTATTTTTTTGCAGTTATGTATTATAACTTTTTTTTTTTTTTTTTTTTTAAACACTGCAAAGGACTGCATACACGCAAAACATGACCCATTCCATTAGGCACAAAGTGCTATGTTCCTGGACTTCCTTGCCAGTGGCAGAATCAGAAAACGGATTTGCCTGAGCCAGGAATATATGTACAGCCACGTTGCATGCTGGGAGACCGAAAGCTTTGACCGTTTGATGCAAATCCACTGTCGCGTCATCATATCCCAATGTTATCCTCTAGATAACCTGTCGACCCTGCCGGAGAAAAGGGGAGTCACACCAACTGCCACCCCAAACACTGCCAAACTTTGCCGTCACGACTCCCTGGCAGTTGGGGTGATGCCCATATTTAATTTTTGGACCATGCTGCAGCCCCACCACTGCAACAGTCACTGACAAGGAAGTCCAGGAACAGAGCATTTTGTACCTATTGGAATAGGTCACGTTGGAGGTGATGGGGCTGTGTCCCCCCGCAGGTATGCATCTCCCACTGTACTTGGTTGTTGTTTACATGGCCCTTCCCTCCCCATCCCACACAAGTGTCAGGTGCGAGCACCTGCACAACCCACCGCAAACATTCATGTATTCTGTTTGTGGGAAAGCACAGTGCAAAGAACAATCAGCTCCATATTATGTGTGCGTGGGTGTTCATATTTCCAGAGTTGTACTATACTTTTAACATGACATTAAAAACAACTTACTCAGCTCCATGTGCTTTATAATAATGCCATAATGTACTCATTACTCATCAATTCTTTGATTGCATTCAGTTTGCAGCTTGGCATATGAATTCAATAGGAAGCATGCACTAATAGATAATTTCCCCCAAAAGACTAGTTCTCAGAAAATTAATATCGCCTGCTTGCACAGCGAGAACATCGAAATGCTTTCCAATTTTTTTTTTCTATTGCAAAGCCGTAGCAGTAGGAAACAAGGTTATTTCAATGACCATTGATTTCAGACATTACAATGCATCTTACCCAGCATGCTAAAATTAAAATGTTATGGTCACAAGTAAGCAGCACAAACAATGTTTTAAAATCCGTACTTATTGTCTTTCAGTGAACACCATTTATCAAGGGCAATCCAGGACGGTACTGTATGTGCAATTACCAAAATAAACAGAAACATCTCATTCACGATTGCGTCTTTTACACTTCCATATTTAGTATAAATAGCACAGTACAGGGCATTTTATGCACGCGTTCCCTCTGCATAAGAAGCAGGTTCATGACCAACGCTTTGCACAATTAAAGCAGGTATTTAAATGTGGCTCAAACGCCTGTGGTTTGCAAATGTTAAAATGTCAAGTGAGGTGAAAGCTGCCCATTACAGTACTTGGCCTTCCCTCTCAATTTGAATGTTACCCGTTTTCCCAATGTAATGCTTGTTTGACCCGCATTTAGCCATCAGAACTTAAGATGGAAAAGGGGCATAAGGCTACCTTACATGTATGTATCATTTTCTGATTTTAAATATGTTCCTTTTTGTGTAATTACTTTATTTATCTACAATAGCTGGGGAAATGAATGCAGTTAAAATGAGTGATTATTAGAGATGTGCTGTTCGGTTCTCCATAAATCCGAATCCACACGAGTTTTGTGGATCCGAACTGAGCCAAAGCCCGGTCCCAGTTCGGTTTCTTTGCAGTTCGGAATCCAGATTTTAAGTCCAAATTTCGGGTTTTGGATTGCAAAAATGACTTTTAGCTGTTTTCATTGATTTTTATCAATGATTATTGATTTTTTTTTTACCAAACCAAAAACTGAATCCGAACCAAAACATTTTAAACCCCGATGATGAATTGGAACCAAAACAAGGGGGTCTGTGCACATCTGTAGTTAGTATGGGCGAATCAAAATCAGGGATTTTGGCACAGTTAAACAGTTAAGCAAAGTTTCTCCAATTTGAAAGTACAGATGTATCCTCCTACAGTGTTGCTGTGGGAGGCAACATATCCCGGCGCTGACGCATTGTAATGCGGCCTTCCACAGCCTGCCCCTACCCCATCAAATGATATGGGTAGCGGGAGCATAGCTTCTCCCTACCCCTGCTGGATGTCCAATATACAGTATCCACTCCCTACCAGTTTTCCGCTACCACTTAGTCATCAGGCATCAGAGCAGAGAACTAGTTGGGAGCAAACTCCAAAAAGGTTATTAAGATCCAACCTCAATGTTTTTGTAACAATATTGTGCCATTTTACTATTTGATGTTTTATGTATTCTTTTGCTATATTTTTAGATTTTCTATCAACTTGAATCCATACATACACTCATACTGTACATGCCAAGCGTGTTGCAAATTAATATGCTCTAGCACCTGATTTCATATTGCAGCAACTGTAAAAAAAAAAGTAATAATGATGCTGTATACAGTAAATTCCTTGGTACGGCCTCATCTGGAATACTGTGTCCAGTTCTGGAGACCATATCTCCAGAAGGGATTGTCAGGATTCCCACAGTCGGAATCCTGACACCGGTCACCAGCCTGAATTTGGCTCTCTAATTCCGCTTTCAATAGGTATCTGCAATTATGACATGCTCTCGGTACCCAGTTTTGGGTCCATAATTTGGATTTCCTCCGTCAAACGTGCATTGCTAATATTGGTGCAGTGTAAACTGTTTTCTATGTTATATTCCATTCTTAATGCCTCGGTTTCCCCACAGACTTCTAGTCTTGGTGGTATATTTACTTAAGTGCGTTTTTTTTTTTTTTTTTTAGAAGTGGTGATGTTGCCCATAGCAACCAATCACATTCTAGCTATCATCTTCTAGAATGTGCTAGATAAAGTAGAATCTGATTCGTTGCTATGGGCAACATCCCCACACTTTAGTAAATATACCCCTAAATCCCCTAGTTCCCCAATAGACACAGTGGTCTTGGAGAGAGATAAAGTGGATGGAGATAAAGTACCAGCTAACCAGCTCCTAACTGCTATGTTACAGGCGGTGTTTGAAAATGCCAGGGAGCTTGTTGGTACTTTATCTCGCTCCAAAGCTTAGTAAACAAACCCCATAGTTTCCTTCGAAAACAGAAGGCAGGCAGTTGATCCAGAAATCTGGCAACATATGCTAGACTCTAGAGAGTACCTGTGATGCTACTTCCTGTGTCCACTTTCACAGGGTGTACCACTGCCTTAAAAAGTTTGTTCTACATGGGAGTTACGTCAGTCTCAAATTTCCCTAAGTATAAAGGGGGTCATTCTGAGTTGATCGCTAGCTGCTTTCGGTCGCTGCGCAGCGATCAGGCAAAAAAATGGCACTTCTGCGCATGCGTATGTGGAGCAATGTGCACGAGCGTCGTACTATTACAACGAATGATGTAGTTTCACACAAGGTCTAGCGAAGCTTTTCAGTCGCACTGCTGGCCACAGAGTGATTGACAGGAAGAGGGTGTTTCTGGGTGTCAACTGACCGTTTTCAGGGAGTGTTAGAAAAAACGCTACCCTGAAACTACACAAAAATATTTTGTAGCCGTTCTGCGATCCTTTCGTTCGCACTTCTGCTAAGCTAAAATACACTCCCAGTGGGCGGCGGCATAGCGTTTGCACGGCTGCTAAAAACTGCTAGTGAGTGAACTCGGAATGACCCCCAAAGTCCTTTTTGTACATTTTGGCATATATTGTGGGACTATGATGCTGTGTTTCAATTTTGGAAGCAGGAGTACATCCAAAACACTTTGCCAGTGCCTGCTCTTTTGGTCCCCATGATTTGTTTGTTTGGGATTTCCCTAGAGAAATATCTTAATAATTCAATGTGCCGCTATATTTTTAGTTTGGCAATACTGGTGAAAGTTATTATTGCCCAACCAACTTTTCAAACAATTGAATATCCCCTCATGTATACCCAGCTTAATACTAAGATGATATTTAAAAGTCCACTCAGAGCAATTTTGCTACCTTTTTAAGTTCAAGTTGAACCCAGGTTTATTATAACTGAAAGAGTCCTATAAATCTATAGGAGAGAATTGTACAGGAATACATGTATATAAATGTTTGTTTTATAATGTCAGTATATAAACGATGAAACACTGTTAATTTCTTAAAATTTGTTGCCTCCTAAAATGTGTGTCTTCTTTGCACCATGGATGCAGCGACTGTCCACTTGGGATACAAACAATATTCCAGTGGGCGGAATGCCAGCTGTCACTATAACCGGCAGCGATGCAGCAAGTCCCCTCGCAGACTTGCTGCGATCGCCACGCTTCAGGCCTGGTAGCTCGAAGCGCTCGCCACAAGTTGTATTCCCACTCGGCTGGTGACATAGATCCATCAACCGAGTTGGAATACTGGTCCGTTGTTGGTATTCCGGCTGTCAGTTTATCGATGGGTGTCGGATTTCGGCGTAAATTAACCCCCCCCCCCTCTCCCCAAGCCCTCATTTTGGATAGGGTTAAACCTAGTTTCACCTAGTTCACTCATAAACCCCCCCGACTATTTCGGAGTGATTTTTTTGGGGAAAAATGGTCAGTTAAGTGGTTAACTACTATTTCATTATATTAATAAAACATATGTTTTTATAACTATAACCACAGAGCAGTAC
Source organism: Pseudophryne corroboree (assembly GCF_028390025.1). Taxonomy (NCBI): domain Eukaryota; kingdom Metazoa; phylum Chordata; class Amphibia; order Anura; family Myobatrachidae; genus Pseudophryne; species Pseudophryne corroboree. The sequence continues at coordinate 953,899,189 of NC_086445.1, read as the reverse complement.
ACCAAAAATTTTTTCCCGTATTGTAGCTGGAAATTATTACAGCCAAACAAGTTGCAGGCACAGATTTGTTAGTCTGATAGTCTTTACAGAAAGCTTCATGCAGTGTCCAGTACATTCCCCTGAACACGCCATGGTGTAAGATCAGGTCAAGAGATAAAGGGCGGTATCCTATTAGCAGCGGTACTGTACTGCTGCTAATAGGATTTGCCAGGGACTATCCTATTACCCCCGATGGCGGCGTCCTTTTCCCCTGATGCCGGCATTTATCGGGGATTATGCTTCATGTGCCCGAGCATAATCCCTGAAAAACAACTGCAGAGGCCGCGAAAAGACATGGAATCGGGAATTTATCCTCAATCCCATATGTTATTGTGTAAACAATTTTGGATGTCTTTAACAGCCTCTAATTGGATACCACGATAATGACCACCGGTCATTGATTGCGATATCCAGCCGTTTTTTCACGGCTGACATTGTATCGGGGCTAAAAGGATACCTCCCGTAGTCTCCTGGGATAAACAGTCACAGTCTGCATGCAGCAGCCAATCAGTATCACACCAATATTTGAAGGGAAATGGGTAGGGGGAAGACTTGAGCACAGGTGTATCAATTAGGGTGTGAATCAATTGCTAAGAAAATATTGTTCCATAGTGTAATATAAGTACCATGGTTTTATCCAGTAGAATTCCACTTAGAAATGTCTAGGGTGGAAGTACTACTGAGAGTATGATGAACGTATATACAAGAAGGGGCAGAAGAAACTCTCTTTTTCTGGGGGTTATAAAATGTAACTTTAATTACTGTACTTTAAAAACAATAAGTATTGTAATCACATACAGATAGACAAACATCACATATAACATTTAGTTGTAGATAATAGCAGAGATAATAAGATTTTACACTTACCGGTAAATCTATTTCTCGTAGTCCATAGAGGATGCTGGGACTCCGTAAGGACCATGGAGAATAGACGGGCTCCGCAGGAGGCATGGGCACTTTAAGAAAGACTTTGGACTCTGGGTGTGCACTGGCTCCTCCCTCTATGCCCCTCCTCCAGACCCCAGTTAGTGAAACTGTGCCCAGAGGAGATGGACAGTACGAGGAAAGGATTTTTGGGAATCCCAGGGCAAGATTCATACCAGCCACACCAATCACACCGTATAACTTGTGATAACTACCCAGTTAACAGTATGAACAAACAACATAGTCTCGGTCTAAACCGATGAAACTATAACATAACCCTTATGTAAGCAATAACTATATACAAGTCTTGCAGAAGAAGTCCGCACTTGGGACGGGCGCCCAGCATCCTCTACGGACTACGAGAAATAGATTTACCGGTAAGTGTAAAATCTTATTTTCTCTAACGTCCTAGAGGATGCTGGGACTCGGTAAGGACCATGGGGATTATACCAAAGCTCCCAAACGGGAGGGAGAGTGCGGATGACTCTGCAGCATCGCTTGAGCAAACAGGAGGTCCTCCTCAGCCAGGGTATCAAATTTATAGATCTTTGCAAAGGTGTTTGACCCCGACCAAGTAGCTGCTCGGCACAACTGTAATGCAGAGACCCCTCGGGCAGCCGCCCAAGACGAGCCCACCTTCCTAGTGAAATGGGCCTTAACCGATTTAGGCAATGGCAATCCTGCCGTAGAATGCGCCTGCTGAATCGTGTTACAGATCCAGCGAGCAATAGTCTGCTTTGAAGCAGGCGCGCCAACTTTGTTGGCTGCATACAGAACAAACAGCGCTTCAGTTTTCCTAACCCTCGCTGTTCTGGCCACATAAATCTTCAAAGCCATGACCACATCAAGGGACTCGGAATCCTCCAAGTCCCGTGTAGCCACAGGCACGACAATAGGTTGATTCATATGAAAAGAAGAGACCACTTTAGGCAGAAATTGAGGACGAGTCATCAATTCTGCCCTATCCACGTGGAAAACCAGATAGGGGCTTTTATGTGACAAAGCCGCTAATTACGAAACATGCCTCGCAGAAGCCAAGGCCAACAACATGACCACTTTCCAAGTGAGATATTTCAACTCCACTGTTGTGAGTGGTTCAAACCAAGGTGACTTGAGGAAACTTAATACCACATTAAGATCCCACGGCGCCACCGGAGGTACAAAAGGAGGCTGAATATGCAGCACCCCCTTCACGAATGTCTGTACTTAAGGAAGAGAAGCCAATTCCTTTGAAAGAAAATGGATAAGGCCGAAATTTGGACCTTTATGGACATTAATTTTAGGCCCAAAGTCACTCCCGTTTGCAGGAAGTGAAGCAGACGACCCAAATGGAACTCCTCCGTAGGAGCAGTCCTGGCCTCACACCAAGAAACATATTTTCGCCATATACGGTGATAATGTTTCAATATCACATCCTTCCTAGCCTTGATCAGGGTAGGAATGACCTCCTCCGGAATACCTTTTTTAGCTAGGATCCGGCGTTCAACCGCCATGCCGTCAAACGCAGCCGCGGTAAGTCTTGAAACAGACAGGGCCCCTGCTGCAGCAGGTCCTGTCTTAGAGGAAGAGGCCACGGATCTTCTGTGAGCAACTCCTGCAGATCTGGATACCAAGTCCTTCGTGGCCAATCTGGAACAATGAGGATTGTTCTTACTCTTCTTAGTCTTATTATTCTCAACACCTTGGGTATGAGAGGTAGAGGAGGGAACACATAGACCGATCTGAACACCCAAGGTGTCACTAGAGCGTCTGCCGCTACCGCCTGAGGGTCTCTTGATCTGGCGCAATACCGCTTTAGCTTTTTGTTGAGACGGGACGCCATCATGTCTATCTGAGGCAGTCCCCATTGACCCACGATCTGTGCGAAGACTTCTTGATGAAGTCCCCACTCTCCCGGATACAGGTCGTGCCTGCTGAGGAAGTCCGCTTCCTAGTTGTCCACCCCCGGGATGAATACAGCTGATAGGGCGCTTACATGTCCTTCCGCCCAGCGAAGAATCCTGGTCGCTTCTGCCATGGCCGCTCTGCTCCTTGTGCCGCCTTGGCGGTTTACATGAGCCACTGCTGTGACATTGTCTGACTGAATCAGAACTGGTTTGTCCCGAAGCAATGCCTCCGCCTGGCGTAGGGCTTTGTATATGGCCCTCAACTCCAGGATGCTGATGTGGAGACAAGTCTCCAGATTCAACCAGAGACCTTGGAAATTTCTTCCCAGTGTGACTGCTCCCCAACCTCGGAGGCTTGCGTCCGTGGTCACCAGGATCCAGTCCTGAATTCCGAACCTGCAGCCTTCTAGGAGGTGAGCACTGTGCAGCCACCACAGGAGAGATAACCTGTCTCTGGGAGACAGGGTGATTCTCTGATGCATTTGTAAATGGGACCCGGACCATTTGTCCAGTAGATCCCATTGAAAGGTCCTCGCATGGAACCTTCCGAAGGGGATGGCCTCGTACGATGCCACCATCTTCCCCAGGACACGTGTGCAGTGATGCACTGAAACCTTTTTTAGCTTTAATAGGTTCCTGACCAGGGCTATGAGCTCCTGAGCCTTTTCCATCGGAAGAAAAACCTTTTTCTGGTCTGTGTCTAGAATCAGACCCAGATAGGTCAGGCGCGTTGTAGGGACTAGCTGGGACTTCGGTATATTGAGAATCCAGCCGTGCCCCTGCAACATCCTCACCGACAGCGACACGCTGTCCAGCAACTTCTCCCGAGATCTTGCGTTTATGAGGAGATCGTCCAAGTATGGGATAATTGTGACACCCTGCTTGCCCAGGAGCACCATCATTTCCGCCATTACCTTGGTGAAAATTCTCGGGGCTGTGGAAAGCCCAAACGGCAACGTCTGAAATTGGTAATGACAGTCCTGTACTGCAAATCTCAGGAACATAGATTATAAAACTCACACTAATTTTACTTAGAAAGAGGCAATCAGGCGCACTTATTACCAACTTTAAATAACCTGGATAAGGAAGATCTACAATGCTGCTCCCAATGAATAATCTGCAATTATTCAAACCGAACAAGAAATTCCAATAATGTATACTTACATGTGTACACAGGGAGTGCTAAATATTCATAATTATCCAATTTATTTAGACAATAAAAAATAGAATGACAATGCACAATTTAATAATAATAAGATATATCAATTAAAAAATTAAAAACCATATTAAATGGACATCTCTCGTGGAAATAAACAACTCAGTTGCTGGTGTTAAAGGGTCCAGATTAGGCTATTTAGCCAATAATTACTGAGCAAGTCCAGAATCCTAGTGTATCGTTAGTGTCACCAGCAAGTAGCTTTTAACTGTTAAAAGATGTACTGTAGCAGTCCAATGCCACTTAAATTTAAGCTCACCGCTGTTGGAAGTGTTTCCAAACTCCCATCTATTGCTGTTCAGCGGTGTCCCAGTCTCCCCTGCAGGCTTACCAGTGTGCGCTGATGAACCGTGGCCGCACAGCCGGACGTCTCCGGCAGTGATGTGGAGCCTGATTTGCAGACTGGGGGAGAGAGCTGGATGCAGGCAGCACGGAGCAAAGTGGTGACGGATAGATATAAGTTGATTTCCACAGAGAAATTGTAGGTTCCTTGACGCGTTTCTCCGCTATAGGTAGAGTAGCGGTTTCATCAGAAGGTATACTCAATGTCCACTTTGGAAGATATTTATACAGTGGCCATCCAATCAAAAGGCATTGTCCATTAAATAACAGGTGTAGAATAAACAGGTAATTACTTTGGTGCCTTATCCAGGATTTTGAAACACAATCAGTGTAAATAGAAATAAAACAACCTTTTTTATCATCAATCAAAAAGTCTCCTTATGAGGAGCTCCATTAAATTAAAAAAGAAAGAATGTTTAAGATATTAAGAGCATAAAAATATAGATTAATATTCTATATATGGCATCGATCTGGAACATTGCGCAATATACTTCAAGGGCAACCTAATATGATCATTTTGATCCAAGAGCTCTGATAGTCTAGTGGGCTAATGCTGGAGAGCACCAATCTAGACAGATCAACCTCATAGGTTCGATTCCCGTGACATTTTCTTAAAAACAAATGTGGGTAATCTTTTTTTGTTTTTTTGTTTTCTTATCTTATTATTTTGTTAACCCAAAAATTACTTCCGAGGAAAAATAAGATTTTACTTACCAGTAAATCTATTTCTCGTAGTCCGTAGTGGATGCTGGGGACTCCGTAAGGACCATGGGGAATAGACGGGCTCCGCAGGAGACAGGGCACTTCAAGAAAGAATTTGGATTCTGGTGTGTTCTGGCTCCTCCCTCTATGTCCCTCCTCCAGACCTCAGTTAGAGAAACTGTGCCCGGAAGAGCTAACAGTACAAGGAAAGGATTTTGGAATCCAGGGCAAGACTCATACCAGTCACACCGTATAACTTGTGATAAACATACCCAGTTAACAGTATGAACAACAACGGAGCATCAGATCAACCCTGATGCAGCCATAACATAACCCTTATTTAAGCAATAACTATATACAAGTATTGCAGAAGAAGTCTGCACTTGGGACGGGCGCCCAGCATCCACTACGGACTACGAGAAATAGATTTACCGGTAAGTAAAATCTTATTTTCTCTAACGTCCTAGTGGATGCTGGGGACTCCGTAAGGACCATGGGGATTATACCAAAGCTCCCAAACGGGCGGGAGAGTGCGGATGACTCTGCAGCACCGAATGAGCAAACACAATGTCCTCCTCAGCCAGGGGATCAAAATTGTAGAACTTTGCAAAGGTGTTTGAACCCGACCAAGTAGCCGCTCGGCAAAGCTGTAATGCCGAGACCCCTCGGGCAGCCGCCCAAGAAGAGCCCACCTTCCTTGTGGAATGGGCCTTAACTGATTTAGGCAGCGGCAACCCAGTCGCAGAATGAGCCAGCTGAATCGTGTTACAGATCCAGCGAGCAATAGTTTGCTTTGAAGCAGGCGCCCCAAGCTTGTTGGAAGCATACAGGATAAACAAAGATTCTGTTTTCCTGACCTTAGCCGTTCTGGCTACATAAACCTTTAAAGCCCCGACTACCTCCAGTGACTCGGAATCCTCCAAGTCAGTAGTAGCCACAGGCACCACAATAGGTTGGTTTATATGAAAGGATGAAACCACTTTCGGCAGAAATAGTGGGCGGGTCCACAATTCTGTTCTATTTGCATGGAAAACCAGATAAGGACTTTTATGTGACAAAGCCGCCAATTCTGACACACGCCTAGGCGAAGCCAAGGCTAATAGCATGACCACCTTCCACGTGAGATATTTTACTTCCACCGTTTTGAATGGTTCAAACCAGTGTGATTTCAGGAAACTCAACACCACGTTAAGCTCCCAAGGTGCCACTGGTGGCACAAAAGGGGGCTGAATATGCAGCACTCCCTTTACAAACGTCTGAACTTCAGGCAGAGAAGCCAGTTCTTTTTGTAATTAATTAATCTTTTTGTAATTAAGTAATTAAAATCCTATTTCTGCTGTGGGGTACACTGGGCTCCACAAGTCTGGACAATGGGGTGTAGAGTAGGATCTTGATCCGAGGCACCAACAGGCTCAAAGCTTTGACCTTCTTCCCAAGATGCATAGCGCCGCCACCTATATCACCCCGCCTCCCAGCACAGGAGCTCAGTTTGTCAGTTGGTGTTGCAGTAAGCAGGCACTTAACAGAGAAAATCTTTTTATGAGGTAAAAAGTGAAGACTTCAAGGGCAGCAGCGGTGGGAAATGTCTTGTGACATTCACTGCTGCAGCTCCAGCTCTCTCCAGCGGCGCTGTACACTCCCGAGCCCTGGTTGCCGGGTACCTACAGCGGAGGCTCCGGTTTTCTTCATGTTAGACACACACGGCTTGGGCTCTCCAGGATCGCGTGGCCGCGCTGCGGGAGGTGGTAAGTAAGTGGGTCCCGCTCGATCCGGCGCGGTCAGTGGGAGGCGGGCCGCGCGCGCTGGCGGTGGACACTGTGGATACAGGCGATCGATCCCACTAGATCACCAGGGCATGGGGGCGCAGTTCAGGTTCTCTCTCTAAACCGATTTTAATATCGCCCACAGTACCCGGTGGTTTTGCCAGCAAGGGGGATAAAGCTTAGACCTGAAGCCCCTCCCTCAGCCCCAGGGCGCCATTTCCAGCAAGTGTTCCCACCCTGGAGCTGCATCTCTGTCTTTTCCTCACTCCCTTGTCAGTGTCTGCGGCGCCATTACTCCTCAGCTCACTGTTCCTGGGACTGCTTGGGCAAATCCTCCTATGTAAAGCCGCCTGGTTGTCAGCGCTGTGCCTTTACATGACACTTAAGTATTCTACCTGCCTTTTTAGTCAGTGTTAGTAAGAAAGAGTGCACTTAGTCAGGGTTTATAGCACAATTACCCTGTGATATACATCCAGTTTCTTACTGTATAGTGTTATATCTATTGACTATATAGCTGTGTAAGCTAGTCCAGTGCAGTATTATTGTCTGTAATAACCTCTGCATTGTACAAACTCTGACTATTTGTGTGTGCATTGATAGCTGAGTGGTGTCCATCTCGTGTCTTTCACTCAACTTGCTATCCCTATATTCTATAACATGAGGGGGCTTGGTGCGTCTGGTGTTATTTAATATAGAATTTTCACAAAGATATACTGTATTACATATTTTTCTCTGTGATTTAGTCACCATATCTCTCCTTTAGCTCTGCTGGTGCTGACTACATTGCGCAGGGGTTTGGGTTTAGGGATATAGTGCTGCTAATAATTGTACTGTGTTACCTCATACTGCAAGTTATATCATGTCTGCTACTGAGGGTAACGGTTCTGGGGCGGTACACACTGCTGGTGTTGCTGAAGCCGCAGGCACATATGGGGAGAATATAGCAGCTGTGGGCTCTGGTTCTGGGGGCTCCTTGCCACTCAGTGGTACTGTGGCAACGGAGGCACTTACTGACCCTCTGTGGGCCACTTTTTCCACGCTTCTGCATACGCTAGTTCATAAACTAACACCCCCTATGGGACCCCCAATGCCGGTACAACCGTATGTGGTCCCTGCAGCTAACCCGCCGTTGGTGGACGATTTAGCTGCTCAATTAAAGAAGTTGAACCAGTCCCTGACTACTAAAAAGTCTGACCAACGCTTGCCTAAGTCCAAGAGGTCCTCTAAGCGAGCGCTTGTCTCCTCACAATCCACTGCCGTCACTGACATCTCGTCTGATGAAGACAGCACATACACTGACCCCACACTCAGATACAGCTGATGGGGAGGGTAGTTTACATGTGGATGTTCCTGATCTTTTGGAGGCTATTAAGTTAATTCTGCAGATTACGGATGATCCTGAGACATCCGTTCCTCCTAAGAAACCAGATAGGTTCAAGCGTCAGAAGGTGATTAAACAAGTTTTACCTCACTCACCACCTAGTGGATATACGTCAGGAACCCTGGAAAAGCCCGGGTACGAAGTTTGTGCCTCAAAAGAAGATGCTGGCTCGCTATCCCCTTGCGCCAGAGCTGTCTAAGAATTGGGAAACGCCTCCTCCAGTAGACTCACATGTGGCTAGGATGGTGGTTTCCTCAGCTCTACCTGTCACTACCGTCACGTCTCTAAAAGAGCCTACGGATAAACAGGTCGAGGGTTGTCTAAAAGCGATTTACACCCTCACAGGTGCTGCACAAAGGCCCACTATTGTAGCTACATCGGCAGCAGAGGCTATTGAAACATGGGCCTTGGAGTTAGAAGCTGAAATCTCCTCTGACCATGCTAGACAATGCTTGTCATATATTGTCACAGCTTCTCGTTATATTAAAGAGGCGGCTTCTGATGCCGGTATCCTAGCAGCCAAGGCCTCTACTACGTCAGTCCTGGCTCGCAGGATATTGTGGCTGAGATCCTGGTCTGTGGTTCTGGACTCTATAAAAACCCTGGAGGTACTCCCTTTCAAGGGGGATATTCTGTTTGGGGAGGACTTAAATAAGATAGTGGCTGACTTGGCTACTGCCAAAACTGCCTGTCTGCCTAATACAGCTCCTTCTGTGTCGAAGGCCAAAGGCACGTCCTTTCGCCCCTTTCGTCCTTCAGGTAAAGCAAAAGGTCAGGCGTACCATAAGCAGGCCCGCACTCCCAAACCTGGTAAGCCGAAGCCCAAAAGAGCCTGGGCTGCCTGTCAGCCAGCAGCCAAGACCGATAAGCCTGCCGCATGACGGGGCGGGCCTCCCCCTGGGGGATCCCAGGGTGGGGGGCCGGCTTCTAGGGTATACCCAGGAATGGTTGAAGACCACTTCAGATGCCTGGGTACGGGAAGTTGTTACTCGAGGTTACGCCACAGCCTTCAAAAACCGACCACCTCATCGATTTTGCCAGACAGATGTCCCGTCGGACCAGACATAGGCAAACACTCTGCATTCGGTGGTACAGACCCTCCTGGATACAGGAGTCGTAGTACAGGTGCCTCTTGCTCAGAGGGGCCGGGGGTACTATTCCCCGCTGTTTCTAGTCCCGAAACCGAATGGGTCCTCCTGGCCCATTCTCAACCTCAAGGCACTGAACAAGTTTGTGAAGGTTTCCAAGTTCCGTATGGAAACCCTTCGCTCTATAGTTCTGGCCTTGGAACCTGGGGACTACATGGTCTCCATGGACATACAGGATGCTTACCTGCATATTCCTATAGCAGTGTCACATCAACAATACCTGAGGTTCGCTATTGGCAACCTCAATTACCAGTTTCGGCCGTTACCTTTTGGTTTAACAACGGCTCCGCGAGTCTTCACCAAAGTTATGGCAGTGATGACGGTGGTACTCCGCCGTCAAGGGGTCATGATACTGCCGTATCTGGACAACTTGTTAATCCTGGCAAATTCCCCAGATCTTCTCCTGCGTCATCTGGATATGACGGTCCGGTTTCTACAAGCCCACGGGTGGCTCATCAACTGGAAGAAATCCTCCCTGGTCCCTGCTCAGAGCATGGTGCATCTGGGAGCGCTGTTGCACACTCACAACCAGAGGTTGTTCTTGTCTCAGGAGAAAGTCCTGAAACTTCAGGACAGGATTCGTTGCTTCCTTTCTCGTTCGCAAGTGTCGATACATTTGGCAATGCAGGTGCTGGGCCTCATGGTATCAGCATTCAACATGGTGGAGTATGCTCAATTCCATTCTCGCCCCCTCCAGAAGCTGATTCTAGCCAAGTGGGACGGCCTGCCTCACCGGATCAGGTCTCAAATGATCTCTTTAACTCCGGAGGTCCGTCTGTCGCTGCTCTGGTGGCTCCAGGACCGACAATTGTGCAGAGGCCGTCCCTTCTGGATATCCAACTGGGTCCTGTTGACGACAGATGCCAGTCTAAGAGGTTGGGGCGCAGTGCTGGAGCAGCACTCCTTGCAGGGTCGGTGGACCAAGGAGGAATCTCTCCTCTCGATCAACATTCTGGAATTGTGGGCGGTCTTCAATGCGTTGAACCTAGCCCAGCATTTGATATCAGAAACGTCCTGTTGAAGTACAGTCGGACAACGCCCCCACAGTGGCTTACATAAATCATCAAGGCGGCACTCAAAGCCGTTTGGCAATGAAGGAAGCCTCACGGATTCTACGTTGGGCAGAACGCCATCTACCGGCAATATTCATTCCGGGAGTCCTGAATTGGGAAGCGGACTTTCTCAGTCGTCAGGACGTGCATGCCGGCGAGTGGGGCCTCCATCCAGAAGTGTTTCAACTCCTCGTAGAAAGGTGGGGTCTTCCAGATGTGGATCTGATGGCGTCTCGACACAATCACAAGGTTCCGGTCTTCGGAGCAAGGACAAGGGATCCTCAAGAAGCATTCGTGGATGCGCTGGCAGTGCCGTGGAGGTTTCGGCTGCCGTACATGTTCCCTCCGATGTCACTCCTGCCCAGGGTAATTCGGAAGTTCAAGCAAGAAAAAGGAAATCTGCTTCTCATAGCTCCGGCGTGGCCCAGACAGCACTGGTTCTCAGACCTGCAAGGCAAATCATCAGAGCTTCCACTTCTAATACGCCCAGACCTCATCGTTCAGGGCCCCTGTGTCTACCAGGACCTAGCCCAGCTGTCTTTGACGGCGTGGCTCTTGAAGCTTCCGTCTTAAGAGCTAAGGGTTTTTCTGAAGAGGTCATTAAAACTATGTTGCGGGCCCGGAAACCGGCCTCTGCTCGGATTTACCATCGGGTCTGGCATTTCTACTTTGTTTGGTGCGCATCTAACCATTATGACGCTTCCAAGTTTAGTACAGCCAAACTTTTGGCTTTTCTACAGCAGGGCCTAGATTTAGGCCTGCGTCTAGCCTCACTCAATGTTCATATTTCTGCCTTGTCGGTGTGGTTTCAGAGAAAAATTGCGACTTTACCTGTTGTTCATACTTTCACTCAGGGTGTGTTGCGTATACAACCTCCCTATGTCCCGCCTGTGGCTCCTTGGGACTTGTTGGTGGTTTTGGAGGCGTTACAAGAGTCTCCATTTGAACCTCTTGGTTCAGCTGACCTTAAGTGGCTTTCCCTTAAGGTGGTGTTCTTGCTGGCTATTGCCTCTGCTAGAAGAGTGTCGGATTTGGGTGCCTTGTCTTGTAGTTCCCCATATCTGATTTTTCACCATGACCGGGCGGTTCTTAGGACTCGTCCCGGATATTTGCCTAAGGTGGTTTCTTCGTTCCACCTTAATCGGGAGATTGTGGTTCCAGCTTTTGTCTCTCCTTATTTGTCTCCCAATGAGCGGTCTTTGGATGTGGTACAGGCTCTCCGTATCTATGTGAAGAGAACTGCTTCTATACGAAAGTCTGATTCTCTCTTTTTGTTTGGATTTCACAAACGTGGCTGGCCTGCTCACAAGCAGACCCTGGCCAGGTGGATCAGAATGGTGATTGCGCATGCTTATGTGAAGGCTGGTCTGTTAGCTCCTTTTCACATTACGGCCCATTCTACTCGGTCTGTTGGACCTTCTTGGGCGGCCCAACGTGGTGCAACCCTTTATCAATTGTGCAAGGCGGCTACGTGGTCCTCAGTGAACACGTTCATAAGGTTCTATGCCTTCGATACTGCCGCTTCTCAGGATGCTTCCTTTGGATGCCAGGTTCTTGTGTCCGCTACAGTGCGTCCCCTCCCATAAGGAACTGCTTTAGGACATCCCCATTGTCCAGACTTGTGGAGCCCAGTGTACCTCGCAGCAAAAAACGAGTTTTATGGTAAGAACTTACCCTTGTTAAAACTCTTTCTGCGAGGTACACTGGGCTCCACAAGGCGCCCACCCTGAAGCACTTAGCTTCTTTGGGTTGATATGGCATTAGCCGCTGACACTTCTCTTGTCGTGAGAGTGTGGTGTATGTGGCTACTAACCGTTGTCGTCTCTTTTCCTGCTACTGCATTGGGCTGGTTAACTAAACTGAGCTCCTGTGCTGGGAGGCGGGGTGATATAGTAGGCTGCGCTATTCATCTTGGGAAGAAGGTCAAAGCTTTGAGTCTGTTGGTGCCTCGGATCAAGATCCTACTCTACACCCCATTGTCCAGACTTGTGGAGCCCAGTGTACCTCGCAGAAAGAGTTTTAACAAGGGCAAGTTCTTACCATAAAACTCGTTTTTCTCTATCATCCATAAGGAATATTGGGGAGACTTAGTACAATGGGGACATCCCAAAGCTTCCAGGACGGGAGGGAATGTGCGGAGACTTCTGCAGCCCCGCCTGCCCAAACTGGGTATCCTCTTTGGCCAGGGTATCAAACCTGTAGAACTTCACAAAAGTGTTCTTCCCCGACCAGGTAATAGCTCGGCATAGTTGCAAGGCCGAGACTCCACGGGGCAGCCGCCCAGGAAGACCCCACTGATCTTGTAGAGTGGACCTTCAGAGACCGTGGAACAGGTAAGGCTGCCGACACATAGGCCTGTTGGGTAGGTAAGCCTAAGCCAACTAGCAATGGACTGCTTAGAAGCAGGGCAACCCTTTTTCTGTGCATCATATAGCATGATCAAAGAATCAGTCTTTCTGATCCGAGCCGTTCTCTTGACATAGATCTTCAAGGCTCGCACAGCATCCAATGCCTCCGGACGAGCAGAAGTGCCAGAACCTGACGGAACCACAATAGGTTGACTCAAGTGGAACACAGAGACAACCTTCGGCAGGAACGGCTGCCTAGTCCTGAGCTCCGCTCTGTCCTCGTAAAAGACCATGTAAGGACTTTTACACAATAAGGTCCCAAATTCTGAGACACACCTAGCAGAACAGACAAAGGCTGATATCATTGGCCAACGATATACTAACAACCTCTTATGATAGATTATATTTTATTATATTGAAATATAATGATCGCATAGTGCATCTGCCCCCCCCCCCTTGTCTGTGTATACTACTTTATTCTCAGCAGCATAGCACCTTTCATTACTGGAGGGGGTGTAATTTAGAGCCATTTCCCCCTACTATGTATATGTGTAGAAATGCACACCTGAGGTTTAAGAATGCCTCTATCTAGATTGGCACCCCTCCCCCCAACCACCCTCTATATTTTTAAGCAGGGAACCAGCAAGGACTGCATTGTGACACAGGCATAATTCTAAGTAGTCCTATTTATTTGTATACAGCGGCAGAAAATTTGGGGTTGGCATTTGGACGTGGGGCCCCCCGGGCAGTTCTGGCTGGGCTGTCCCAGGGCATCACCATTTAATACACAGCCACTTTTATATCATGTTTGTCTATTATTCATGCATGCACATTTTTTTTTACATACTCTTCATCTTTGAACACTTTGTAGTGACCTTCACACACCTATACCTTTTATTACTTTACTATCACTATCTTTTAGTATGATGCCCTGGGGGGGGCCTTTGCTGGACCATGTTTCGGGGTTCCCTGCGTTCCAGATGTTGGCCCCATAGTGTTAGGGACCTGCTCGACAAGAGGTGACCTGGACGATTGGTGGGCAGGCAGATATCATTGGCCAACGATATACTAACAACCTCTTATGAAAGATTATATTTTATTTTATTAAAATGTAATGATCGCATAGTGCATCTGCACTCCCTTTGTCTATGTATACTACTTTATTGGAACAAGGGGTGCAGGTGCACCATACACCATTAAAATTATTACAACCATAATATAATATTCAAGGTTCTTGGCATATATTGGCCAGTATATGAGCCTGCCCACCTACTTCACGGTGACCTCATCAGACAGGTCCCTAAAACTATAGGGGTTCACCTCTGGGGTGCAGAGCACCCCCAGACTACCCCAGCCACACCACCCCAGGGCACCACACAGAAAAAGGATAGGAGTGAAAGATCAGTGTTAAGCAAATGGAAGAGGCTGCTGGTAGACCATCCGGTAAGGCCAAGGCGACGTCACTGCATCTACTGCCCTTGCCTGAGGGTCCTTGGTTCAGGAGCAATACCAACAAAGCTTCTTGCTGAGTCGAGAAGCCATCATGTCTATTTGTGGGCAGCTCCACTGGTCGATGATCTGCTGAAACACCTGATGGTGGAGCCCCCATTCTCCCGGGTGGAGATCGTGAAGACTCAGGAAGTCCGCTTCCCACTTGTCTACTCCCGGAATGAAGATTGCTGACATTGCTCTTGCATTTCTTTCTGCCCAGAGGAGTATCTTGGACACCTCTCACATGCAGGCTGTGGTGTTGTCCGACTGTACCTGGATCACGTGATCCCTGAGTAGAGGAGAGGCCTGAAGCAGAGCATTGAATGTTGATCGGGAGGTGGGCTTTGTGGGCCGACCAGCTGCCCTGGAACTGAGCCCCTTGGGTGACAGTTCCTCATCCTCTCAGACTCGCATCCATCGTGAGGAGGATCCAATCCTGAATCCCGAAACTCCGGCCTTCTAGGAGATTGGAAGACTGCAGCCACCACAGGAGGGAAATCCTGGCCTGAGATGACAGCTATATCATCCGGTGCATCTGAAGATGTGATCCGGACCACTTGCTCAGGAGATCCAATTGAAATGTTCTGGCATGGAACCTCCCATATTGGATCGCCTCGTATGAGGCTACCATTTTCCCCAACAATCTTATGCAAAGATGGATGGATATTCGAGCTGGTCGGAGAACGATGGGGACCATCTCCTGAAGTGTTCTCGCCTTGTTCTCTGGTAGGAACACCTTCCGGGCCACAGTATCCAGTGACATCCCCAGGAACAGGAGCCGTTGAGTTGGCTCCAGGTGGGACTTCTGTAAATTGAGAATACACCATGGTGTGACAGAAGTTGGATAATGCGGTTGATATGGAGCAATAAAAACTCCCTGAATCTTGCTTTTAATCAGGAGATCGTCCAGGTAACACTGACCCCCTGGACCCGGAACATCAGCTTTGCCATTACCTTCGTGAACACCCTCAAAAGATGTGGACAGGCCAAAGGGTAGCACCTGGAACTGGTAGTGATCATTCAGTAGGGCAGACCTCAGATAAGCCTGATGAGGTGGCCAAATTGGAATATGGAGCTAGGCGTCCTTGATATCCAGGGAGACTTCCTATTCTTCCAGGCTCGCAATCACTGCACGCAAGGATTCCATTTTGAACTTGAATACCTTTAGGTAAGGGTTCAAGGACTTTAGATTCAAAATGGGCCTTACCGAACCGTCCGGCTTCGGTACCACAAACAGGTTGGAGTAATAACCATTTCCTCGTTATATTGGTACTGGAACAATGACGTGGGACTGGACCAACTTTGGATGGCCTGCTGCAGCATAACTTGTGTATCCCCCGAAGCTGGTAAGCTTGATTTGAAATATTGTTGGGGAGGAGCACCATCGAACTCCAGCTTGTAGCCCTGAGAAATGAGGTCCTTGACCCAGGTATCCTGGGAGAAGCTCTCCCAGACGTGGCTGTATTGATGCAGTCGAGCTCCCATCTCGAGATCCCCTCGGGGTGGGTGGGCACCATCATGCTGAGGACT
This sequence comes from Pseudophryne corroboree, assembly GCF_028390025.1. Lineage (NCBI taxonomy): Eukaryota > Metazoa > Chordata > Amphibia > Anura > Myobatrachidae > Pseudophryne > Pseudophryne corroboree. Next base: position 953,883,367 of record NC_086445.1, on the reverse strand, counting down.
TAGTGGAAGCAGAACTGGTGCTCTGTTCCTGAGAACCGGCGTTTGCAGGTCTTCTTGACCTCTGGTGCCTCTACCCGCATTGGAGGCCCCTCTGGCCCTAAATCGAAATCGGTTAGACTGAAAGGACTGAACAGATGGCCCTGGGTAGGAACACCTAGCCGGTGGGGCCCCAGAGGGGAGAAATGTGGATTTCCCCGCAGTAACCTTAGAAATCCACATATCCAACTCAACCCCAAAGAGCCATTCCCCAGAAAAGGGGAGATATTCCACACTGCGCTTGGACTCTGCGTCCGCTATCCATTGACACAACCACAAGGCCCTGCGCTCCGACACTGCCATGGCAGAGGTCCTAGCATTAATATTGCCCATCTCCTTGAGTGAGTCACACAGGACACGTGCAGTGTCCTGAATGTGCTTCAGGAGAGTCACCATAGTGACCCGAGGTATTTCCCCGGAGAGGCCCTCCTGAATTTGAGTAGCCCACGTATGAATGGCATGGGTCATCCAGCAACCTGCTGTGACCGGTCTTTGTAATATACCTGCTGCTGTGTAGATAGACTTTAGAGTAGTCTCTATTTTTCTGTCCCCGGGTCCTTTATGGTAAAGGAGCCCGGGGCAGACAGCACCGCCTTTTCAGACAGTCGAGAGACTGATACGTAAATCCCCAGGGTTCTTCCCAGAATTTCCAACCTTCAGGAGCAAATGGTAAAGTGTGCAAAAATCTTTTTAACACTTAAATAGGTCATCTAACTCTGCATAATCAGGAAAAGTGACATTAGGCTTGTTCTGTGTAAAGAAAAAATACTGCTGTGATGCAGTGTCCTCTACAGGGAGTTTTAACACAGCACGTAAAGCCAGAATGAGGGGTTCAATACCCTGAGCAGAAGTGGAATCCCCACTAACGGGATCCAAGTCCTCCCCATCCTCCTGTATAGCTTCATCTGGATCAGAGAGTAAAGCAGGTAAACCACGCTTTTGTGGTCCTGAGATAGAGAGGGGGGGCTGTGTTGAGCATTAGCAGTGAGTTGTGATGACATATCAGACATCATAGGTTTAATGGCACCTAGCCAGGAAGGCTCTTGACCCTCTCCCCCAGCCCCCTCATTGAGTTGAGAAGATTGGCTGCATTGTTCACATGATACAGAATCAGATTATAAGGGAGAGAACCTGGCGTGGCATACGCTGCATAGTTTGTGTTTGCCCATGATCACAGTAAAGCACAATTACATACACACAGACAAGTAATAACTTAGCAAGGCTGCCCTTACTGTATGTGTGAGGGAGATAGAGAGAGGAGACCAGCACACCCCAGCTACACAGCCCCAGTGAGGCTGTAAGTGGTTATATCACAGTGAAACCCCTATGATTACTGTCCTTTATAGGACACAGATTGTGTACAATAGCGGCTCTCCCCCTTTGCTACACCCTGTACCAGTTTTCCAGCATTTTCTGAGTGTCAGGAGGAGCTGTGTGTGCCTGCTGCTGCAGCTGTAAGCAGAGGAAGGCACCAACATACCGCTGGTCCCGCTCAGAGGTAGCTCCCACCCCCCCCAGTGGCGCAGGAGCTACAGTTTTTATACTGGCAATGTCTCCCAATTAGCTTAAAAACATCACACAAGTAGTTTAAGCCACCGCTAGCCAGTGTACACAGGGGGCTACAGCGGGTCCCCCAAAGGAGGGTCTCGTATGCCTCCCCTGCGTATAAGCCGCATAATGAACCGGGGGACCCCCCTAGTGGGGCCCCCAGTTTGTACTCACCACTGTCACCATCAGGCTATTGCTAGGGGTGTGCGGCATGCTGCGATTGCGACAGCAAAGGCGCAGTGCCCCGCTGTACAAACAACCTCTCAGGACGGTGGTCCTGCAGCAGGGAAGCAGCTCTGACACTTCGTAAGGCCGGTGACCGCCCTTCCCCCCCCAAACAGCATACCGAAAATAACAAAGAGTTAAAATAAATTGAAAAAAACTCTCTAGAGCTCCAGAGATGTGCATCCTCTCTTGAGGACCTGGGAGGGGACATAGAGGGGAGGAGCCAGCACTCCCAGTGAAGAAATTTAAAGTTCACCGGCTCCTTTGGACCCTGTCTATACCCCATCGTACTAAATGTCCCCAATATCCCGTATGGATGCTAGAGAAAATTAGTCTCTTTTAACAACCTCTCTTAAACTTGAGACTTAAAATCCATTTGAAAGTGCTGTCTGGCAACCAAGGGTTAACTTAGACACTATTTATGCATAACCCGACAATGGTTGCTAAGATACAGCTGACCATCCAATCATAGATCCCCTTTTATCTGCTATGTCTTGTCCAATGGGAGCCACCACTTAAGAGGTATCAGTGTGTTATAGGTGCTCTTATTGGATGCTGTTAGAGATAAATTCGCTTCTGGTGTCCCAGACAAACTGAGAGTCTCACTGATGAAGCATCACTGCAAAACAGCTGTCTGAGAAGCCGGTGCCCGCGAGTGCTCTAGTGGGACACTGCACCACCAGTACAGCCGGACTGACTAGAGCAGATTCAGCGCTGCGATACCCATACTCCGAACAGGTACCGCCTTGCTTTCAGGGCGCTGTGAGAAGTGCTGCGGGGCATGGTTAGAGACTGTGCAATACCATTAGGTACCAGGGACTGGCCAGCCATCGGGGCACGGAATAATGCAGCTGACCTTTCTGCTTTCCACACACACCACAATAGGTCAGAGTATCGCTCACCCTACACCAATACCAGTGACATATGCAGGGAAGCAGCATACTCTGAGGGCAGCCCTTGTGTCTGTAATCTACATCTTTTCTGACACTCTATCATCTTCTACGTCGGCGCTCTCTCATTATGGTTAATGATCTACTGAGTCCCCTGCGCGGAATACAACAGAGCACTCAGGTCGTTACACTACAACAGCAGAAGCACCAAATTAACCTCCTTCTAAACCCTGTGACACTGAGGGAAGCGCGCACTCACTATAAATGCCCCTGCACACAGTGAGCAGCAGCTGCCCCAATTAGTGTCATAACACAAGCTTGCCTGTTACTACCCCTCCACTCATGCAAGGAATGTTACCTTTATCCTGCGCGTCACACCCTCACATTGCAGGTTATTAATCAGCAATATTGACATTAAGGACTGATATCATCAACTATTTGGCAATTTTGTGAGAGATTCTGTGGTGCAGACTCATTGGTGATTGTTGTTGGGAGGCATTATTTTTATTTTACGGCTGTATACAGTATCTGCACTGTGAACCGAGTTACCTACTGTATCAATAGGAATTATCTGAGACCTTGAAAATATGGAACCAGTTTTGAAAAAGAAAAATAATTATTTAGCTTAAGCTTTGTGAATTATCAGTGAACTACACATGGTCTATTTGAAGCATTTATTACAGCAAGAACATTTATTATCTCTGCTATTATCTACAACTATATGTTATATGTGATGTGTGTCTATCTGTATGCAATTACAATACTTGTTTTTAAAGTACAGTAATAAAAATAAGATTTTACTTACCGATAAATCTATTTCTCGTAGTCCGTAGTGGATGCTGGGACTCCGTCAGGACCATGGGGAATAGCGGCTCCGCAGGAGACAGGGCACAAAATTTAAAAGTTTGACCACTAGGTGGTGTGTACTGGCTCCTCCCCCTATGACCCTCCTCCAAGCCTCAGTTAGGATACTGTGCCCGGACGAGCGTACACAATAAGGAAGGATTTTGAATCCCGGGTAAGACTCATACCAGCCACACCAATCACACCGTACAACTTGTGATCTGAACCCAGTTAACAGTATGACAAACGTAGGAGCCTCTGAACAGACGGCTCACAACAATAACAACCCGATTTTTTTGTAACAATAACTATGTACAAGTATTGCAGACAATCCGCACTTGGGATGGGCGCCCAGCATCCACTACGGACTACGAGAAATAGATTTATCGGTAAGTAAAATCTTATTTTCTCTGACGTCCTAGTGGATGCTGGGACTCCGTCAGGACCATGGGGATTATACCAAAGCTCCCAAACGGGCGGGAGAGTGCGGATGACTCTGCAGCACCGAATGAGAGAACTCCAGGTCCTCCTTAGCCAGGGTATCAAATTTGTAGAATTTTACAAACGTGTTCTCCCCTGACCACGTAGCTGCTCGGCAGAGTTGTAATGCCGAGACCCCTCGGGCAGCCGCCCAAGATGAGCCCACCTTCCTTGTGGAATGGGCCTTGACAGATTTAGGCTGTGGCAGGCCTGCCACAGAATGTGCAAGTTGAATTGTGCTACAAATCCAACGAGCAATCGTCTGCTTAGAAGCAGGAGCACCCAGCTTGTTGGGTGCATACAGTATAAACAGCGAGTCAGATTTTCTGACTCCAGCCGTCCTTGAAATATATATTTTCAATGCTCTGACAACGTCCAGCAACTTGGAATCCTCCAAATCGCTAGTAGCCGCAGGCACCACAATAGGCTGGTTCAGGTGAAACGCTGAAACCACCTTAGGCAGAAAGTGAGGACGCGTCCGCAGTTCTGCCCTGTCCGAATGGAAAATCAGATATGGGCTTTTATACGATAAAGCCGCCAATTCTGACACTCTCCTGGCTGAAGCCAGGGCCAGTAGCATGGTTACTTTCCATGTAAGATATTTCAAATCCACCGATTTGAGTGGCTCAAACCAATGGGATTTGAGAAAATCCAAAACTACATTAAGATCCCACGGTGCCACTGGGGGCACAACCGGGGGCTGTATATGTAGTACTCCTTTTACAAAAGTCTGGACTTCAGGAACTGAAGCCAATTCTTTCTGGAAGAAAATCGACAGGGCCGAAATTTGAACCTTAATGGACCCTAATTTGAGGCCCATAGACAATCCTGTTTGCAGGAAATGTAGGAATCGACCCAGTTGAAATTCCTCCGTCGGGGCCTTCCTGGCCTCACACCACGCAACATATTTTCTCCAAATACGGTGATAATGTTGTGCAGTCACCTCCTTCCTGGCTTTTACCAGGGTAGGGATGACCTCTTCCGGAATGCCTTTTTCCCTTAGGATTCGGCGTTCAACCGCCATGCCGTCAAACGCAGCCGCGGTAAGTCTTGGAATAGACACGGTCCCTGCTGAAGCAGGTCCCGTCTTAGAGGTAGAGGCCACGGATCTTCCGTGAGCATCTCCTGAAGTTCCGGGTACCAAGTTCTTCTTGGCCAATCCGGAGCCACGAGTATCGTTCTTACTCCCCTTTGCCGTATAATTCTCAGTACTTTTGGTATGAGAGGCAGAGGAGGAAACACATACACTGACTGGTACACCCATGGTGTTACCAGAGCGTCTACAGCTATTGCCTGAGGGTCTCTTGACCTGGCGCAATACCTGTCCAGTTTTTTGTTGAGGCGGGACGCCATCATGTCCACCATTGGTCTTTCCCAATGGACCACAATCATGTGGAAGACTTCTGGATGAAGTCCCCACTCTCCCGGGTGCAGATCGTGTCTGCTGAGGAAGTCTGCTTCCCAGTTGTCCACTCCCGGGATGAACACAGCTGACAGTGCTAACACATGATTTTCTGCCCAGCGGAGAATCCTTGCAGCTTCTGCCATTGCCCTCCTGCTTCTTGTGCCGCCCTGTCTGTTTACGTGGGCGACTGCCGTGATGTTGTCCGACTGAATCAACACCGGCTGACCCTGAAGCAGAGGTTTTGCCAGGCTTAGAGCATTGTAGATTGCTCTTAGCTCCAGTATATTTATGTGAAGAGGCGTCTCCAGGCTTGACCACACGCCCTGGAAGTTTCTTCCCTGTGCGACCGCTCCCCAGCCTCTCAGGCTGGCATCCGTGGTCACTAGGACCCAGTTCTGTATGCCGAATCTGCGGCCCTCTAACAGATGAGCACTCTGCAACCACCATAGCAGAGACACTCTTGTCCTTGTGGACAATTTTATCCGCTGATGCATCTGCAGATGCGATCCGGACCATTTGTCCAGCAGATCCCACTGAAAAGTTCGTGCATGGAATCTGCCGAATGGAATCGCTTCGGAAGAAGCTACCATTTTTCCCAGGACTCTTGTGCATTGATGCACAGATACTTTTCCTGGTTTTAGGAGGTTCCTGACTAGATCGGATAACTCCCTGGCTTTCTCCTCCGGAAGAAATACCTTTTTCTGAACAGTGTCCAGAATCATCCCTAGGAACAACAGACGTGTCGTCGGGATCAGTTGGGATTTTGGAAAATTCAGAATCCACCCGTGTTGTTGGAGCACTACTTGGGTTAGTGCTACTCCGACCTCCAGCTGTTCTCTGGATCTTGCCCTTATCAGGAGATCGTCCAAGTAAGGGATAATTAAGACGCCTTCTCTTCGAAGAAGGATCATCATTTCGGCCATTACCTTGGTAAAGACCCGGGGTGCCGTGGACAATCCAAACGGCAGCGTCTGAAACTGATAATGACAGTTTTGGACCACGAACCTGAGGTACCCTTGGTGTGAAGGACAAATTGGAACATGAAGGTAAGCATCCTTGATGTCCAAGGACACCATAAAATCCCCTTCTTCCAGATTCGCTATCACTGCTCTGAGTGACTCCATCTTGAACTTGAATTTTTGTATGTACAGGTTCAGAGATTTTAGATTTAGAATCGGTCTTACCGAGCCGTCCGGCTTCGGTACCACAAATAGCGTGGAGTAATACCCCTGTCCCTGTTGTAGGAGGGGTACCTTGACTATCACCTGCTGAGAATACAGCTTGTGAATGGCCTCCAATACCGTCGCCCTGTCGGAGGGAGACGTTGGCAAAGCAGACTTTAGGAAACGGCGAGGAGGGGACTTCTCGAATTCCAACCTGTAACCCTGAGATACTACCTGCAGGATCCAGGGGTCCACCTGCGAGTGAGCCCACTGTGCGCTGAAATGTTTGAGGCGACCCCCCACCGCCCCTGAGTCTGCTTGTAAGGTCCCAGCGTCATGCTGACGCCTTTGTAGAAGCCGGGGAGGGCTTCTGCTCCTGGGAAGGAGCTGCTTGTTGCAGTCTCTTACCCTTTCCTTTGCCTCGGGGCAAATAGGAATGTCCTTTTGCTCGTTTGTTCTTATAGGAACGAAAGGACTGTGGCTGAAAAGCCTGCGGCTTTTTCTGCTGGGAGGTGACCTGGGGTAAAAAGGTGGATTTTCCGGCCGTTGCCGTGGCCACCAGATCCGATAGACCGACCCCAAATAATTCCTTCCCCTTATACGGCAATACTTCCATATGTCGTTTGGAATCCGCATCACCTGACCACTGGCGCGTCCATAAACTTCTTCTGGCAGATATGGACATCGCACTTACTCTTGATGCCAGAGTGCAAATATCTCTCTGTGCATCTCGCATATAAAGAAATGCATCCTTTAACTGCTCTATAGTCTGTAAAATACTGTCCCTATCCAGGGTATCAATATTTTCAGACAGTGACTCCGACCAAGCCACGCCAGCACTGCACATCCAGGCTGAGGCGATTGCTGGTCTCAGTATAACACCCGTATGTGTGTATATACTTTTTAATGTATTCTCCAGCCTCCTATCAGCTGGATCCTTGAGGGCAGCCGTATCAGGAGACGGTAACGCCACTTGCTTTGATAAGCGTGTGAGCGCCTTATCCACCCTAGGAGGTGTTTCCCAGCGCGCCCTAACCTCTGGCGGGAAAGGGTATAATGCCAATAACTTCTTTGAAATTAGCAGTTTTCTATCTGGGGTAACCCACGCTTCATCACACACTTCATTCAGTTCCTCTGATTCAGGAAAAATTATCGGTAGTTTTTTCACACCCCACATAATACCCCTTTTTGTGGTACTTGCAGTATCAGAGATATGCAAAGCCTCCTTCATTGCCGTGATCATATAACGTGTGGCCCTACTGGAAAATATGTTTGTTTCTTCACCGTCGACACTGGATTCAGTGTCAGTGTCTGGGTCTGTGTCGACCGACTGAGGTAAAGGGCGTTTTACAGCCCCTGACGGTGTCTGAGACGCCTGGACAGGTACTAACTGGTTTGCCGGCTGTCTCATGTCGTCAACCGACTTTTGTAGCGTGCTGACACTATCCCGTAATTCCATAAACAAAGCCATCCATTCTGGTGTCGACTCCCTAGGGGGTGACATCACCATTACAGGCAATTGCTCCGCCTCCACGCCAACATCGTCCTCATACATGTCGACACACACGTACCGACACACAGCAGACACACAGGGAATGCTCTGATAGAAGACAGGACCCCACTAGCCCTTTGGGGAGACAGAGGGAGAGTTTGCCAGCACACACCCAAGCGCTATAAATATATATAGGGACAACCTTAATAAGTGTGTTCCCTTTATAGCAGCTCAAATATTATAAATATCGCCAATAAGTGCCCCCCCTCTCTGTTTTTACCCTGTTTCTGTAGTGCAGTGCAGGGGAGAGTCCTGGGAGCCTTCCTCGCAGCGGAGCTGGGCAGGAAAATGGCGCTGTGTGCTGAGGAGAATAGGCCCCGCCCCCTTTTCGGCGGGCTTCTTCTCCCGGTTTTTTTGGAACCTGGCAGGGGTTAAATACATCCATATAGCCCCAGGGGCTATATGTGATATATTTTAGCCAGAATAGGTATATTACATTGCTGCCCAGGGCGCCCCCCCCAGCGCCCTGCACCCTCAGTGACCGCTGGTGTGAAGTGTGCGGAGAGCAATGGCGCACAGCTGCAGTGCTGTGCGCTACCTCATGAAGACTGAGACGTCTTCTGCCGCCGGTTTCTGGACCTCTTCTCTATTCGGCATCTGCAAGGGGGTCGGCGGCGCGGCTCCGGTGACCCATCCAGGCTGTACCTGTGATCGTCCCTCTGGAGCTAGTGTCCAGTAGCCTAAGAAGCAAATCCATCCTGCACGCAGGTGAGTTCACTTCTTCTCCCCTAAGTCCCTCGTTGCAGTGAGCCTGTTGCCAGCAGGACTCACTGAAAATAAAAAACCTAACAAACTTTTTCTAAGCAGCTCTTTAGGAGAGCCACCTAGATTGCACCCTGCTCGGACGGGCACAAAAACCTAACTGAGGCTTGGAGGAGGGTCATAGGGGGAGGAGCCAGTACACACCACCTAGTGGTCAAACTTTTAAATTTTGTGCCCTGTCTCCTGCGGAGCCGCTATTCCCCATGGTCCTGACGGAGTCCCAGCATCCACTAGGACGTCAGAGAAAGTTAAATGTTATAACTATAAGAGTGCCCCCAGAAAAAGAGTTTCTTCTGCCCCTTCTTGTATACAGTATCACACCAATCCAGGTCCTTGGTAGAAGAAGCCACAAATAGTTTATTTTGGCAGCAAAATAAAACAAAGCTAAATGTGATCCTCTTGGCTCTAACGTTACCGATATAATTCCCTCTATTGGGTGGAAGGACCTAGTGTGCAACTCACAAAACAATAACGTAGCCCAGTACTTATGTCAAGCAATACAGTCACTCTCAGCGTGCCTTTAACCTGCTCCCCAGGCAGTGAAAGAGACTGGATAGAGAAATTGACACACCTTTTATCAGCCTCTCACAGATGGTCTGTTAATCAAGGTTCATAACAAGCGGACTGTCTGCTAGACAGACCTGGGGCACATATATCTCCCATCAACAACTTCTCCTGTGCTTTTATTGTATCACAACCTCTAAACGTGAAAGTAAAGCATCCAATTGAAAAGTTCTAATGCTGCTTAGCTTAAAATGCTTCATAGAACACTAGAACTGCGTCAGCTTTCTCCCATCAACATTACGGTGTCGTCATTTTAACTATTGACAACTTATTTGTCGACTAACTACATCCCAAAAAGTTAGTGCTGCCAGAAGAAAACAGGGTATTGGTCGTTGGGTCGACACAACTTAGGTCGACAGTCATTAGGTCGACCACTATTAGTCGACATGCATTAGGTCGACAGGGTTACAAGGTTGACATGGTTATTAGGTCGACATGTACTAGGTCAACAGGTCAAAAGATCGACATGAGGGTTATTTTTTTTTACTATTTTTGGTGTCGTTTTCTTTGGAAAGTGATGGGGAACCCCAATTAGTGCACCGTGTCCCCTCTTCAGGCAAGGTGCCTCGCTCTTCTACCGCTGCGCTTGGCACATGTTGCTATTCCCAATCGTAGTCCACGAAGATCGTAAAGTATGAAATAGTCAAAAAAACATAAGTGAAAAACTCATGTTGACCTTTTGAACTGTCGACTTAGTACATGTCGACCTAATGCATGTCGACGAATAGTGGTCGGCCTGATGACTGTCGGCCTAAGTGGTGTCGACCTAATGACCATATCCCAAGAAAACAATAATTTTAAAGAATTGCATTGCTTACGAAAAACAAAATAATATAAAGTAAACTAAAATATTATTACCCAGTTGTCTCGCTCGGTGGTAGACAGTTTGTCACTTATCACTCTATTAATTTTCGTTTTCCAGTACTTTACACCCTCATCTTAGAAGGCTCTACTGTTTTAATTAAAATTCAATTAGCAATATATTACATCTACAGTGCTGGGCAGAATACATCAAGGTCTCATATGCCACTTTTGGACGACAAAATGTAATTATATGTTAGGTTTTGATATCCTGGTTCAAACTGACATTTTTACATTGCCTATCTGCCAGTTTTGCAATGGCATTAAACATTTTCTTTTGTAGCAAAATCCAATCACGGGCCTGTATTGAAATGTGTTAAAGTAGTTGGCTTCTGTACAGTATTACCTAAGCAAGCAAACACACTCATTACTTGGCTGCCAGTCAATATTTTTCTTCTCACTGATTTCTAAATATCCCAATTAATAAAAACAGCAATGTACAATACCTCCGCCACGCTAATGCAGTCTGGATACAAAGAATGAATCATATGATTTGCCAGCATGAGGTAGACAAGCGAATCTTCATCCACGTGTAAGCCAAAATATTCGTTATAGTCACCACTGAATCCGCACCCTAGAACACAAATGAGGGCAGGTAAATCATTTTTGACAGAGCACTTGACATTTATATTAGAGCTATATTTACATTACTTTTAAACATAAAAACTATTTTCCTAAACATTTGTGAAATCAAACCACAACCAAGTTTATCAATCAAGGAGCCCAAATGGAGTCTCAAGTTTAAATAAATACACAGGGGGAATTCAATTAGCGACAAAATGCTGTTTTCGCAGTAAAAACTGAGATATTATTGCGACCCACGATAAGACCCTTTTCGATTGTCCGCAAAAAATTATCGGCGATCATTCTACATAGGTTTACCGTAAATTTCCCTTTATCACCTCTTTGCGGGTGATAAGCTTGGGGAAAATCCTATTTTAAAGGTAAAAATTTTGTTATTTGGTTCAGAACCTCTGGGACACCCACTGAATGACTAGTTATGTACTTAGAAGTTTTTAATTATTTTTTATTAGCCAATGATGATGCCATTTTTGAGGACAAAAAGTGCAAACTGATCGAAATGGGGGTGCAAGGTATGGGACAGATATACTGGGGTGCTTTAAGAGTGGGATAAGTATTTTTAGGCCAGCAGATGGGAGTAATCTTTTTTTTTTACTATTTTGAAATTGGCTTAAAATGACCCAAATATATATTTATCCCCTTTTTACGTACCCCCAATTCAATTTGAGCACTTATTTTGCTTAAAAACACTTGCCTTTTTTAATACTAATTTAAATTTTTTAGAAATGTATAGAACAGCCATTTGATACAATTTAAGAACCCCAAATATGACCACTAATACAATTCTATACTGTTTTCCTATATTAGTTCAGCTTTTTTTTTGGGTGCAGACAGATTTCCCCATTTCCTCCTACACTTTTCTAAATTTCCTGTTTTCGTGAATTTACAATAGGATAGGTAAAATCAGAGAGCACAAAACCACGTTAATCCATTGTTTATGGCGGTGTCCCCAAAAAGTTCAATCGTGGTAAATGACCGAGCAATCGCGGCTGACTGAATACCCCCCCCCCCCCCCACCACCTCCATTTTTCCAGTTTTTATTGAAATTTATGCAATTCACGCCTAGTGAATAATCTGTTATGGTACAAAGGTAAGCGATCATGAGCTAGAAGTTAATTTAAAAAAAAAGTTATGTTAGCAAAAACTGAAAAACAATGATAATTTCAGAATCATTAAAAAAAAATGCCTTTTTCAGGGAATAATGGTTTAAAAACTTGCAGCAATGAAAAAGAGGCATGCCGCTGCCACAAAGAACTGCTAGTAGACTACTGAAGACTGGAAAAAGGTTCTATGGACAGATGAATTAAAATTTTAAATATCTGATTCATAACACATCAGTTTGTATATAATTAAGTAGGCAAAAAGATTCCTCAGCATGTGTGATTTATTTACTCACCGCCACTTCCTGGCATGATTAAGCACAAAATGTAAAAAGGCAAGGATATTAATAAGCAAACAGCCCATATAAATAATCCACCTTGACACCAACAGCTACACAAAGGGGGAATTCAATTAGCCACGTTAATTTACTGTGGGCTAAATGAAGCAGTGGAGCTATTCAATTTGTCCTGAAGACAGCCCACAGGCTTTCATTTAACAGGCTCCCCCTCCGAGTCTGAGCAGGTACAAAAAGAAATCTGTGTTAAATAGCCTATTTCCAGGTGCAGCAACCATGTCAACTAATAGGTCTGGGAATTTAACGGATGAGAAAAATGGTTCTAACTGAATAGCCCTGGAAGTTAAAGCCCACGACTACCACCCCTTTTTAACCTGCTGTAAATTACCGCTGCTAACTGAATTCCCCCATAAACTGTATTCAGTAGAAGAACAGGGCTAATATAGCTAAATATTCTGCTTAATTTGATTAAATTAAAATTGAATCACATAGTAGATTTGTTAACTTAATTATTTTAAAAAATACTTACCAATCCCATGGTGGTGGTAAAGCATAGATGTAATACCGTCAAAGCGGAAACCATCAAATCCATATTCTTCAATCCACCACCGTAAATTTGATAACAGAAATCTTAACACCTCCCAACTGTAAAAAACATTTTAACATATTGTAATCTCTGGCTGCACCAAACGCATTTACTAAAAAGCTGTATTCTAAATCTCAATGCACGTAGTCCAAAGAACTTTACATTGGCAGCTAACGCCAAAGCATATCTCCATGAAGAATCTGAGACAACAGCCGGGATTTAAAGAGGTCCAAGTTTGTCGTCCGTGCGGGATGCCGGTCGAACTCTGACTATTTTTAAAGGGGCAATCATGTACAAGGCATGGTTTAGCCCTGTAAATGTTTGTCCCTTTAAAAAAAAACACATTTGCACATTTGCCCTCTTTGAAGACGTTAAACTCCTCCTGGCACTTGACCCCCCTCAAATCTATCCCTGCCATTTGTTGTATTATTTCTCAGTTGAACTAATTTGCAGATTACAAAATTAACATGAATGAATTAGAGATGATTCCCCTTTCACCCCATTTGACTTTTTATCATATCACCCAGATATAGCGTCAAAATTTACATTTATTTGCTTATATAAGATTTCTCACATTGCCAACCCTTTTCCGTCTTACCATCTAAAGTGACTGCTGTTCCAATAGTACAATAGGATGTATGTCCAGGCCAAGGTTAATATTAAAACAGACATAAGGTATAAAATAAAAAGAGCTTTATATTGAAAAAGCTCCAATAGAGCAGCTTAACACAAGTGAACCACTACAATGCTTCCACTCGCTATCATATCAATAAAAGAAGAACTGCCTATATTACTCCTTGTTTAAAGATCTACCTACTGTTCATGGCTCTTAGTTGCTGACCTACTTAGACATACCTACTTTACATACTATATTTCATATACTCAACAGGCTTCATGTCTCCATAGAAGGGAGGGAAAAAAGCTCTTAAATCACTGTGATAACTATAAGAATGCAGCAGTACTGTCCTGCTGCTTGCTACCGCTCGTGTTTAAAAATGACTCTATATTACTATGTAGTGTATAGGCTTTTTTGTTTTGTCTTTTTCATGCCTTTCTTTAAACTGAGTCTTTGCCTTCCCTCCAGCAACTAACTTCACTTCTCCACTTTGCTCCTATTATTAACCGGAGTTAAATTAATGTTCTTTCTGGCATTTCCAACCTTGACAGTTTCTCTGAAGTTTTCCTTTTCATTTCCCAAATGTCATTGTACTTTGTGAGGTGTACTGTGAAATGTGTGGGCATACTGTTGCTTGAAAGATACTTCTTATAAAACAATTACTTTTTTATTTAAGTGTTTAACCAATCAACACTGAGCACCATATTGCCATGGGCTTAAAACTAGAGATAATCATTTAAAGTGGATAAGTTAAAAGGTAAATCTTGAACAGGCTGTGCGCTGCAAAACGAGAAAAGAATATTATGTTTTATACAGCGATAATCTGGTTGCAAAATCTGTTCCCCACCAGCGATTAGGTTCTCTTTCCTAGAATATTAATTAATAAAATGCTAACACACAAGGTGACATTGAGTATAATAGAAGAGTTTCATGCCAAAATGTGACAATTATATGGCTTATATTCATAGTGGGCAATATATAATTACTACCCCACACATTCTGCTGCGTTTAAAATTCAGAAATATTGAATATATCATTATGAAGCATAAATATATATATGGATTTTCAAGGTCTTACAATAGGGGTTGAAACATATATATTTTAGGTTCAGACTTTGTACATAAAAGTAGCCTTTATAAAAAAAGTATTTTCAACACTGTGACTGCAACAGGTTTATGGTAAGCATGGTAGGCAGATAATCAATGAGAGAGCAAGGCACGCTCCAGTCTTGCGGATTTCCTATTATGCATTTATAGTAAAGGGTCTGACTCGGAGTCACAGAAGCACAAGTAGAAGTGGCAGTCACGTATCTGCAACTTTATGCAACTGCCGAAACAAACTCCTGCCCTCTGTGCGGCTGAATGCATGCTGTAATACTGAATGGTGCGTCCATTGGTGGCAACGGGTGTGGTGTGGAAGGTAGATGGTAACTAGGTCGTCAGTGTCTAGGTCAACAACTATTGGTCGACAGTAACTAGGTCAACAGGGTCTAGGTCGACAGGTCAACAGGTCGACATGAGTTTTTTATGTTTTTTTGGTGTTGTTTTCTTCGTACAGTGACCGGGAACCCCAATTAGTGCACCGTGTTTGCTCGCCATGCTTCGGGCAAGGTGCCTCACTCAGTTCCAACCGTAGTCCACGTGGATCGTTAAATATGAAAAGGTACACAAAAAGAAAAAAACTTATGTCGACCTAGAAACCCTGTCGACATAGTTACTGTCGACCAATAGTGGTTGACCTAGACACTGTCGACATAGTTACTGTCGACCTAGAGACCGGATCCCGCTGGCAACAGCCCTACAGTTTCTCCGGCTGACCATGGCCTGTTATGCCTGCAGATGGGCATCTGCGAATGCAGCCACTGCATTGCATGCCCACAAGATGCCCAATGAAAAGGACCATTCTTGCGTACATTACTAGATACCTATAACAGCTATTCAGAAACCGCAGCATTGGATTGATGAGGACAGCAGACAAAATATATTTTCCTGTACAGTAGTTTTTAATATGGTAAAGGTTTACATATGTCACTGCTTCTGATTGTGCCCAACATCAGGATTCGCAGCAGCAATTGCTGACAATCAGTGAGATTAATCTACTTTCCACGGAGGCCTCCCAATATCCCTGTTCTCTCCTGGACATTCCCGGGAAAGGTAGGCATCTAGGTCTAAAGTTTAGTTGTTTCTTCATAAAATAGCACACCCAACTATTAATGTGGGTGCCTGGTGCTAGCAGAGAGCAGCATCTTCACAAAATAAACAGCGTGGATGAATAAAGTCTTGCATACAGGTATCAGTTCACCTGATGGGGTATGACTACTGTTGCAAGCACAAGAAATAACACTGCAATCTAGAGGGGTTCCTCTTTCATCAAGCATTGATAATCAATAAACATTCTTTAGGAGGGTGAATCACTTCCAAACACCTGTATGTAGCATTTTGAATTTTTATCTTTAAGGACTTGTACACACACAAAAAAAGGCTACTAGAACAAAAGCACATCTTTCAGACTTCCCTGCAGCTTAGGGATATATGAACAAGCCTTGGAGAGAGATAAAGTAGACACAGATAAACTGCCAGCCAATCGGCTCCTAACTGCCATGCCACATACTGTGTTTGAAAAATGACAGGAGGTGATTGGCTGGTACTTCTATCTCCACTTTATCTCTCTCCAAAGCTTAGTACATAGGCAGTGTTCCATGTACTGTACTTAATGAGAACTCTATCATATGGTACAAAATGTGCCTAAAATGCTGCAGCCTATACGGAATGTTTATCAGTTAGCTATTTATACAAATTTACAGACTATGGGCCTTAGTCAGGTTGGATCGCAGGTGTGATGCGATAGCATTTCCTCGAATATAGGGCCAGTGCACAGGGCCTGTTCTGCGTAGGGGTCTTCACTGGGCAGCGACGAGGCATTGCGGGGAGCATGGCACTGAAAACGCGGTGGTTCTGGACCATTTTTGGGGCACCCACTGCGACGGGAAAGATGGCCATGCTGCGCAAGCAGGGAGTATCTTATTTTGCTGGGTCTGCGATGCCGGCTAAATTATCAAAACTGCAACTGAAGCTGAATAAAGTCCATGAATAAAGCGCCATGAGGCACGCCAGCATGCCACGGCACCCAGTATGGAACCACTGTCATAGGGAAGATTCAACTAGCTACTAGGTTCTGTCAGAACCATGTGCTATGCATCACTGTGCATATTTCAGGGTATTACTATAGGTAAGCATCATTTATTTTTGCTCACACCTCAATGGGATGTAAGCAAAAATTAAGAATTTACTCACCGGTAATTCTATTTCTCGTAGTCCGTAGTGGATGCTGGGAACTCCGTAAGGACCATGGGGAATAGACGGGCTCCGCAGGAGACTGGGCACTCTAAGAAAGAATTAGGACTACTGGTGTGCACTGGCTCCTCCCTCTATGCCCCTCCTCCAGACCTCAGTTAGGGAAACTGTGCCCGGAAGAGCTGGCATTACTAGGAAAGGATTTGGAATCCAGGGTAAGACTCATACCAGCCACACCAATCACACCGTACAACTCGTGATACTATACCCAGTTAACAGTATGAATAACAACTGAGCCTCACGAACAGATGGCTCATAACAATAACCCTTTAGTTAGGCAATAACTATATACAAGTATTGCAGACAATCCGCACTTGGGATGGGCGCCCAGCATCCACTACGGACTACGAGAAATAGAATTACCGGTGAGTAAATTCTTATTTTCTCTGACATCCTAGTGGATGCTGGGAACTCCGTAAGGACCATGGGGATTATACCAAAGCTCCCAAACGGGCGGGAGAGTGCGGATGACTCTGCAGCACCGAATGAGCAAACTCAAGGTCCTCCTCAGCCAGGGTATCAAACTTGTAGAATTTTGCAAACGTGTTTGATCCCGACCAGGTAGCAGCTCGGCAAAGTTGTAAAGCCGAGACCCCTCGGGCAGCCGCCCAAGAAGAGCCCACCTTCCTCGTGGAATGGGCTTTGACTGATTTAGGATGCGGCAGTCCAGCCGCAGAATGTGCAAGTTGAATCGTGGAGCAGATCCAGCGAGCAATAGTCTGCTTAGAAGCAGGAGCACCCAACTTGTTGGTTGCATGCAGGATAAACAGCGAGTCAGTCTTTCTGACTCAGGCCGTCCTGGAAACATAGATTTTCAGGGCCCGGACTACGTCCAGCAACTTGGAAGCCTCCAAGTCCCGAGTAGCCGCAGGCACCACAATAGGTTGGTTCAAATGAAACGCTGATACCACCTTAGGGAGGAATTGGGGACACGTCCTCAATTCTGCTCTGTCCATATGGAAGATCAGATAGGGGCTTTTACAGGACAAAGCCGCCAATTCTGACACCCGCCTAGCCGAAGCCAAGGCCAAAAGCATGACCACTTTTCACGTGAGATATTTTAATTCCACGGTCTGAAGTGGCTCAAACCAATGTGATTTTAGGAATTCCAACACAACGTTGAGATCCCAAGGTGCCACTGGGGGCACAAAAGGGGGCTGAATATGCAGCACTCCCTTAACAAACGTCTGAACTTCAGGCAGTGAAGCCAGTTCTTTTTGAAAGAAAATAGACAGGGCTGAAATCTGGACTTTAATGGAACCCAATTTTAGGCCCATAGTCACTCCTGACTGTAGGAAGTGCAGAAATCGACCCAGCTGAAATTCTTCTGTGGGGGCCTTCATAGCCTCACACCAAGCAACACATTTTCGCCATATGCGGTGATAATGCTTTGCTGTCACATCTTTCCTAGCTTTTATCAGCGTAGGAATGACTTCAACCGGAATGCCCTTTTCCATCAGGATCCAGCGTTCAACCGCCATGCCGTCAAACGCAGCCGCGGTAAGTCTTGGAACAGACAGGGCCCCTGCTGTAGCAGGTCCAGTCTGAGAGGCAGAGGCCAAGGGTCCTCTGAGATCATTTCTTGTAGTTCCGGGTACCAAGTCCTTCTTGGCCAATCCGGAAAGATGAGTATAGTTCTTACTCCTCTCTTTCTTATTATCCTCAGCACCTTTGGTATGAGAGGAAGAGGAGGGAACACAAACCGATTGGTACACCCACGGTGTCACTAGAGCATCCACAGCTATCGCCTGAGGGTCCCTTGACCTGGCGCAATATCTTTTTAGCTTTTTGTTTAGGCGGGACGCCATCATGTCCACCTGTGGCCTTTCCCAACGGTTTACAATCAGTTGGAAGACTTCTGGATGAAGTCCCCACTCTCCCGGGTGGAGGTCGTGCCTGCTGAGGAAGTCTGCTTCCCAGTTGTCCACTCCCGGAATGAACACTGCTGACAGTGCTATCACGTGATTTTCCGCCCATCGGAGAATCCTTGTGGCTTCTGCCATCGCCATCCTGCTCCTTGTGCCGCCCTGTCGGTTTACATGGGCGACTGCCGTGATGTCTGACTGAATCAGCACCGGCTGGTTTTGAAGCAGGGGTCTTGCCTGACTTAGGGCATTGTAAATGGCCCTTAGTTCCAGAATATTTATGTGTAGGGAAGCCTCCTGACTCGACCATTGTCCTTGGAAGTTTCTTCCCTGCGTGACTGCCCCCCAACCTCGGAGGCTTGCATCCGTGGTCACCAGGACCCAGTCCTGTATGCCGAATCTGCGGCCCTCTAGAAGATGAGCACTCTGCAGCCACCACAGCAGAGACACCCTGGCCCTCGGGGACAGGGTGATCAGCCGATGCATCTGAAGATGCGATCCGGACCACTTGTCTAACAGATCCCACTGAAAGATCCTTGCTTGGAACCTGCCGAATGGAATTGCTTCGTAAGAAGCTACCATCTTTCCCAGGACTCGCGTGCAGTGATGCACCGACACCTGTTTTGGTTTCAGGAGGTCTCTGACCAGGTATGACAACTCCTTGGCCTTCTCCTCCGGGAGAAACACCTTCTTCTGTTCTGTGTCCAGAATCATACCCAGGAACAGCAGACGCGTCGTAGGAACCAGCTGCGACTTTGGAATATTCAGAATCCAGCCGTGCTGTTGTAGCACTTCCTGAGATAGTGCTACTCCGACCAACAACTGCTCCCTGGACCTCGCCTTTATAAGGAGATCGTCCAAGTATGGGATAATTATAACTCCCTTCTTTCGAAGGAGTATCATCATTTCGGCCATTACCTTGGTAAATACCCTCGGTGCCGTGGACAGACCAAACGGCAACGTCTGGAATTGGTAATGGCAGTCTTGTACCACAAAACGGAGGTACACCTGGTGAGGTGGGTAAATGGGGACATGCAGGTAAGCATCCTTGATGTCCAGTGATACCATGTAATCCCCTTATTGCAGGCTTGCAATAACCGCCCTGAGCGATTCCATTTTGAACTTGAACCTTCTTATATAAGTGTTCAAGGATTTCAAATTTAGAATGGGTCTCACCGAACTGTCTGGTTTCGGTACCACAAACATTGTGGAATAGTAACCCCGTCCCTGTTGAAGGAGGGGAACTTTTATTATCACCTGCTGGAGGTACAGCTTGTGAATTGCCGCCAGCACTACCTCCCTGTCCGGGGGAGTAGCTGGCAAGGCTGATTTGAGGTAACGGCGAGGGGGAGACGTCTCGAATTCCAGCTTGTATCCCTGAGATACCACTTGTAGAACCCAGGGATCCACCTGTGAGCGAACCCACCGGTCGCTGAAGTTCCACAGACGGGCCCCCACCGCACCTGGCTCCACCAGTGGAGCCCCAGCGTCATGCGGTGGATTTAGTGGAAGCAGGGGAGGATTTCTGTTCTTGGGAACTGGCTGTATGGTGCAGCTTTTTCCCTCTACCCCTGCCTCTGGGCAGAAAGGACGCGCCTTTAACCCGCTTGCCTTTCTGGGGCCGAAAGGACTGTACCTGATAATACGGTGCTTTCTTTGGCTGTGAGGAAACCTGGGGTAAAAATGTCGACTTCCCAGCTGTCGCTGTGGAAACGAGGTCCGAGAGACCATCCCCAAACAATTCCTCACCCTTGTAAGGCAAAACCTCCATGTGCCTTTTAGAATCCGCATCACCTGTCCACTGCCAGGTCCATAATACTCTCCTGGCAGAAATGGACATTGCATTTATTCTAGATGCCAGCCGGCAAATATCCCTCTGTGCATCTCTCATGTATAAGACTACGTCTTTAATATGCTCTATGGTTAGCAATATAGTGTCCCTGTCAAGGGAATCAATATTATCAGACAGGGAATCAGACCACGCTGCTGCAGCACTGCACATCCATGCTGAAGCAATAGCAGGTCTCAGTATAGTACCTGAGTGTGTATATACAGACTTCAGGATAGCCTCCTGCTTTCTATCCGCAGGCTCCTTTAAGGCGGCCGTATCCTGAGACGGTAGTGCCACCTTTTTTGACAAGCGTGTGAGCGCTTTATCCACCCTCGGGGATGTCTCCCAACGTACCCTGTCCTCTGGCGGGAAAGGGTACGCCATTAGTAACTTTTTAGAAATCACTAGTTTTTTATCAGGGGAAGCCCACGCTTCTTCACACACTTCATTTAACTCATCTGAAGGGGGAAAAACCACTGGTTGCTTTTTCTCCCCAAACATAATACCCTTTTTACTGGTACCTGGGTTAATGTCAGAAATATGCAACACATTTTTCATTGCCGTAATCATGCAACGGATAGCCCTAGTGGAATGTACATTAGTCTCGTCGTCGTCGACACTGGAGTCAGACTCCGTGTCGACATCTGTGTCTGCCATCTGAGGTAGCGGGCGTTTTTGAGCCCCTGATGGCCTTTGAGACGCCTGGGCAGGCACTGGCTGAGAAGCCGGCTGTCCCACAGCTGTTATGTCATCGAACCTTTTATGTAAGGAGTTGACACTGTCGGTTAATACCTTCCACATATCCATCCACTCTGGTGTCGACCCCGCAGGGGCTGACATCACATTTATCGGCACCTGCTCCGCCTCCACATAAGCCTCCTCATCAAGCATGTCGACACAGCCGTACCGACACACCGCACACACACAGGGAATGCTCTGACTGAGGACAGGACCCCACAAAGTCCTTTGGGGAGACAGAGAGAGAGTATGCCAGCACACACCACAGCGCTATATAAACAGGGATTTACACTACACAAAGTGATTTTCCCTATAGCAGCTATAATACACAGTATTGCGCCTAAATTTAGTGCCCCCGCCCTCTCTTTTTTACCCTATTGAGCCTGGAAACTGCAGGGGAAAGCCTGGGGAGCGTCCTTCCAGCGGAGCTGTGAAGAGGAAATGGCGCCAGTGTGCTGAGGGAGATAGCCCCGCCCCTTTTTCGGTGGGCTTCTCCCGCTCTTTATAGTAATATTATGGCAGGGGATTTTCTCTGACGTCCTAAGTGGATGCTGGGGACTCCGTCAGGACCATGGGGTTTTGCGGCTCCGCAGGAGACAGGGCACAAAAGTAAAATCTTTAGGATCAGGTGGTGTGCACTAGCTCCTCCCCCCATGACCCTCCTCCAAGCCTCAGTTAGATTTTTGTGCCCGGCCGAGAAGGGTGCAATCTAGGTGGCTCTCCTAAAGAGCTGCTTAGAGTAAAAGTTTGTTAGGTTTTTTATTTTCAGTGAGTCCTGCTGGCAACAGGCTCACTGCTACGAAGGGGGGGGGGGGCGCCCTGGGCAGCAATGATAGTACCTTATTCTGGCTAAAAATACATCACATATAGCCCCTGGGGGCTATATGGATGTATTTAACCCCTGCCAGGTCTCAGAAAAACGGGAGAAGAAGCCCACCGAAAAGGGGGCGGGGCCTATTCTCCTCAGCACACAGCGCCATTTTCCCTCACAGAAATGCTGGTGGGAAGGCTCCCAGGCTCTCCCCTGCACTGCACTACATAAACAGGGTTAAAACAGAGAGGGGGGGCACTTATTTGGCGATATGTATATATATATTAAAATGCTATAAGGGAAAAACACTTATATAAAGGTTGTCCCTGTATAATTATAGCGTTTTTGGTGTGTGCTGGCAAACTCTCCCTCTGTCTCCCCAAAGGGCTAGTGGGGTCCTGTCCTCTATCAGAGCATTCCCTGTGTGTGTGCTGTGTGTCGGTACGTGTGTGTCGACATGTATGAGGACGATGTTGGTGAGGAGGCGGAGCAATTGCCTGAAATGGTGATGTCACTCTCTAGGGAGTCGACACCGGAATGGATGGCTTATTTAAGGAATTACGTGATAATGTCAACACGCTGCAAGGTCGGTTGACGACATGAGACGGCCGGCAAACAAATTAGTACCTGTCCAGGCGTCTCAAACACCGTCAGGGGCTGTAAAACGCTCATTTACCTCAGTCGGTCGACACAGACACAGACACGGACACTGACTCCAGTGTCGACGGTGAAGAAACAAACGTATTTTCCTTTAGGGCCACACGTTACATGTTAAGGGCAATAAAGGAGGTGTTACATATTTCTGATACTACAAGTACCACAAGAAGGGTATTATGTGGGGTGTGAAAAAACTACCTGTAGTTTTTCCTGAATCAGATAAATTAAATTAAGTGTGTGATGATGCGTGGGTTTCCCCCGATAGAAAATTATTGGCGGTATACCCTTTCCCGCCAGAAATTAGGGCGCGTTGGGAAACACCCTTTAGGGTGGATAAGGCGCTCACACGCTTATCAAAACAAGTGGCGGTACCGTCCCCAGATAGGGCCGCCCTCAAGGAGCCAGCTGAGAGGCTGGAAAATATCCTAAAAAGGTATATACACACATACTGGTGTTATACTGCGACCAGCGATCGCCTCAGCCTGGATTTGCAGAGCTGGGGTGGCTTGGTCGGATTCCCTGACTGAAAATATTGATACCCTTGACAGGGACAGTATTTTATTGACTATAGAGCATTTAAAGGATGCATTTCTATATATGCGAGATGCACAGAGGGATATTTGCACTCTGGCATCAAGAGTAAGTGCGATGTCCATATCTGCCAGAAGATGTTTATGGACACGACAGTGGTCAGGTGATGCAGATTCCAAACGGCACATGGAAGTATTGCCGTATAAAGGGGAGGAGTTATTTGGGGTCGGTCCATCGGACCTGGTGGCCTCGGCAACAGCTGGAAAATCCACCTTTTTTACCCCAAATCACATCTCAGCAGAAAAAGACACTGTCTTTTCAGCCTCAGTCCTTTCGTCCCCATAAGGGCAAGCGGGCAAAAGGCCAGTCATATCTGCCCAGGGATAGAGGAAAGGGAAGAAGACTGCAGCAGGCAGCCCATTCCCAGGAACAGAAGCCCTCCACAGCTTCTGCCAAGTCCTCAGCATGACGCTGGGGCCGTACAAGCGGACTCAAGTGCGGTGGGGGGTCGTCTCAAGAGTTTCAGCGCGTAGTGGGCTCACTCGCAAGTGGACCCCTGGATCCTACAAGTAGTATCCCAGGGGTACAGACTGGAGATTCGAGACGTCTCCCCCTCGCAGGCTCCTGATGTCTGCTTTACCAACGTCTTCCTCCGACAGGGAGGCAGTATTGGAAACAATTCACAAGCTGTATTCCCAGCAGGTGATAATCAAAGTACCCCTCCTACAACAAGGAAAGGGGTATTATTCCACACTATATTGTGGTACTGAAGCCAGACGGCTCGGTGAGACCTATTCTAAATGGGAAATCTTTGAACACTTACATACAAAGGTTCAAATCAAGATGGAGTCACTCAGAGCAGTGATAGCGAACCAGGAAGAAGGGGACTATATGGTGTCCCTGGACATCAAGGATGCTTACCTCCATGTCCCAAAATTGCCCTTCTCACCAAGGGTACCTCAGGTTCGTGGTACGGAACTGTCACTATCAGTTTCAGACGCTGCCGTTTGGATTGTCCACGGCACCCCAGGTCTTTACCAAAGTAATGGCCGAAATGATGATTCTTCTTCAAAGAAAAGGCGTCTTAATTATCCCTTACTTGGACGATCTCCTGATAAGGGCAAGGTCCAGAGAACAGTTGGAAGTCGGAGTAGCACTATCTCAAGTAGTTCTACGACAGCACGGGTGGATTCTAAATATCCAAAATCGCAGCCGTTTCCGACGACACGTCTGCTGTTCCTAGGGATGGTTCTGGACACAGTCCAGAAAAAGGTGTTTCTCCCGGAGGAGAAAGCCAGGGAGTTATCCGAGCTAGTCAGGAACCTCCTAAAACCAGGAAAAGTGTCAGTGCATCATTGCACAAGAGTCCTGGGAAAAATGGTGGCTTATTACGAAGCGATTCCATTCGGCAGATTCCACGCAAAAACTTTTCAGTGGGATCTGCTGGACAAATGGTCCGGATCGCATTTCAGATGCATCAGCGGATAACCCTATCTCCAAGGACAAGGGTGTCTCTCCTGTGGTGGTTACAGAGTGCTCATCTTCTAGAGGGCCGCAGATTCGGCATTCAGGATTGGATGCTGGTGACCACGGAGGCCAGCCTGAGAGGCTGGGGAGCAGTCACACAGGGAAGAAATTTCCAGGGAGTGTGATCAAGTCTGGAGATTTTTCTCCACATAAATATACTGGAGCTAAGGGCAATTTACAATGCTCTAAGCTTAGCAAGACCTCTGCTTCAAGGTCAGCCGGTATTGATCCAGTGGGACAACATCACGGCAGTCGCCCACGTAAACAGACAGGGCGGCACAAGAAGCAGGAGGGCAATGGCAGAAACTGCAAGGATTTTTCGCTGGGCGGAAAATCATGTGATAGCACTGTCAGCAGTGTTCATTCCGGGAGTGGACAACTGGGAAGCAGACTTCCTCAGCAGGCACAACCTCCACCCGGGAGAGTGGGGACTTCATCGGGAAGTCTTCCACATGATTGTGAACCGTTGGAAAAGACCAAAGGTGGACATGATGGCGTCCCGCCTGAACAAAAAACTGGACAAGTATTGCGCCAGGTCAAAAGACCCTCAGGCAATAGCTGTGGACGTTCTGGTAACACCGTGGGTGTACCAGTCGGTGTATGTCTTCCCTCCTCTGCTTCTCATACCCAAGGTATTGAGAATTATAAGACGTAGAGGAGTAAGAACTATACTCGTGGCTCCGGATTGGCCAAGAAGGACTTGGTACCCGGAACTTCAAGAGATGCTCACAGAGGACTCATGGCCTCTGCCGCTAAGAAGGGACTTGCTTCAGCAAGTACCATGTCTGTTCCAAGACTTACCGCGGCTGCGTTTGACGGCATGGCGGTTGAACGCCGGATCCTAAGGGAAAAAGGCATTCCGGAAGAGGTCATTCCTACCCTGGTCAAAGCCAGGAAGGAGGTGACCGCACAACATTATCACCACATGTGGCGAAAATATGTTGCGTGGTGTGAGGCCAGGAAGGCCCCATGAAGAAATTTCAACTCGGTCGTTTCCTACATTTCCTGCAAACAGGAGTGTCTATGGGCCTCAAATTGGGGTCCATTAAGGTTCAAATTTCGGCCCTGTCGATTTTCTTCCAGAAAGAATTGGCTTCAGTTCCTGAAGTCCAGAAGTTTGTCAAGGGAGTACTGCATATACAACCCCCTTTTGTGCCTCCAGTGGCACTGTGGGATCTCAACGTAGTTCTGGGATTCCTAAAATCACATTGGTTTAAACCGCTCAAATCTGTGGATTTGAAATATCTCACAGGGAAAGTGACCATGCTGTTGGCCCTGGCCTCGGCCAGGCGAGTGTCAGAATTGGCGGCGTTTGTCTCAAAAAAGCCCATATCTGATTGTCCATTCGGACAGGGCAGAGCTGCGGACTCATCCCCAGTTTCTCCCTAAGGTGGTGTCAGTGTTTCACCCGAACCAGCTTATTGTGGTACCTGCGGCTACTAGGGACTTGGAGGACTCCAAGTTGCTAGATGTTGTCAGGGCCCTGAAAATATAGTTTCCAGGACGGCTGGAGTCAGGAAAACTGACTTGCTGTTATCCTGTATGCACCCAACAAACTGGGTGCTCTTGCTTCTAAGCAGACGATTGCTAGTTGGATGTGTAGTACAATTCAGCTTGCACATTCTGTGGCAGGCCTGCCACAGCCAAAATATGTAAATGCCCATTCCACAAGGAAGGTGGGCTCATCTTGGGCGGCTGCCCGAGGGGTCTCGGCTTTACAACTTTGCCGAGCTGATACTTGGTCAGGGGCACACCCTGACTGAGGAGGACCTGGAGTTCTCTCATTCGGTGCTGCAGAGTCATCCGCACTCTCCCGCCCGTTTGGGAGCTTTGGTATAATCCCCATGGTCCTGACGGAGTCCCCAGCATCCACTTAGGACGTCAGAGAAAATAAGAATTTACTTACCGATAATTCTATTTCTCGTAGTCCGTAGTGGATGCTGGGCGCCCATCCCAAGTGCGGATTGTCTGCAATACTTGTACATAGTTATTGTTACAAAAATCGGGTTATTATTGTTGTGAGCCATCTTTTCAGATGCTCCGCTGTTATCATGCTGTTAACTGGGTTCAGATCACAGGTTGTACAGTGTGATTGGTGTGGCTGGTAGGAGTCTTACCCAGGATTCAAAATCCTTCCTTATTGTGTACGCTCGTCCGGGCACAGTATCCTAACTGAGGCTTGGAGGAGGGTCATGGGGGGAGGAGCCAGTGCACACCACCTGATCCTAAAGCTTTTACTTTTGTGCCCTGTCTCCTGCGGAGCCGCAAAACCCCATGGTCCTGACGGAGTCCCCAGCATCCACTACGGACTACGAGAAATAGAATTATCGGTAAGTAAATTCTTATTTTTACACATATATAGTTTATTAGACTATATTATGTGTTTTTAGCCATTTTAAGGTAATCTAATTGCAGCCCAGGGTGCCGGCGCGCCCCCCCCCCCCCCCCCGCGCCCTGCACCCATCAGTGACCGTAGTATGTGGTGTGCATGGGGAGCAATGGCGCACAGCTGCAGTGCTGTGCGCTACCTTAATGAAGACCGAAGTCTTCAGCCGCCGATTTCCAGGACTTTCTTCTTGCTTCTGGCTCTGCAAGGGGGACGGCGGCGCGGCTCCGGACGACCGAGGCTGGGCCTGTGTTCGATCCCTCTGGAGCTAATGGTGTCCAGTAGCCTAGAAGCCCAAGCTAGCTGCAAGCAGGTAGGTTCGCTTCTCTCCCCTAAGTCCCTCGTAGCAGTGAGTCTGTTGCCAGCAGATCTCACTGAAAATAAAAAACCTAATAAATACTTTCTTTACTAGGAGCTCAGGAGAGCCCCTAGTGTGCAACCAGCTCGAGCCAGGCACAGATTCTAACTGAGGTCTGGAGGAGGGGCATAGAGGGAGGAGCCAGTGCACACCAGTAGTCCTAATTCTTTCTTAGAGTGCACAGTCTCCTGCGGAGCCCGTCTATTCCCCATGGTCCTTACGGAGTTCCCAGCATCCACTAGGACGTCAGAGAAATAAGCAATGTTTTCCTACTCTAATTATCATATGGAACGCCATTATGGACTAATTAAATCTGCTCTATACTGTAGTCTCCAATCACATATCAATCATCATCAGTCTAATTTCATGAAAACACGTTTTCAATATAACATTCACCCAAATATAAGATTTTTGTTAGTTTTAAGAAAACTTGAACAAAATCTGGTGCTCTTAAGCTATGGATCAGGATTTCAAATTTGGCTTTGCAGTACCAATTAATAAAAACACCAATCTGCATTAAGCATTTTGCATTTCTTTAGAGAAATGATTATTCAGTGTTCGGAAAATTGAGTATGCAAAATATCCCCTCTGGCATGCCAAACCTGCCTGATGCTTAAGTGCCATCTACATTATGTTGACCTTATGTTAGCATCCAGAGTCTTACCTCCGGTTCTGGTCCCTGCGGCCTTCCTGTTAGCTGGCTGGTGCGGCTGCGGCGGATAGGAGCTGCGGCAACAAGGTGCTCCGGTGCGGCTGCCGGATGTCTGGAGGACGGGGTCCGGGTCCTGGGGAGCGGAGCTTGGCAGCCGGAGGTGTCTGTTTCCAAGTGTTCTGTTGCTGGAGTGCGGTGTCTGGGAGGCATATGCCTGAGGTAGTGGCGGTGTGCTGGTTCCACAAGTGTCCTCTGTGCAGGGAGCCGCCATGTTGGAGACCAAGCCAAGCCAATAAATATCCCAGTTCGCATCCAGCCAATCCGGTGCAGTCTTCCCTTCTAAAAAGGGGTTGATGCTTAGTCATGGTGCCAGTGCTTCAAGTTACTTGCTGCTGTAAGGTGCTCAATCTCTGTGCTCCCAGGTTAATCCCTGGTATCCTGGTTCTGTTGTGGCTGCCCGGTGGTCAGTTCTGTTATTGCAGTCCCTTGCTCCCGGTCCACCTGCTATTGCAGTTTAACTGCTGGGTCCTCTATCTGGTAGAGGGTCTTCACTGGTTGACGGTGCTCACAGCGATCCTTTCTTCAATATCATTCTTCAAGTCGTCTCTTCATTTACTGTTCTTCAGCATCGTTTACAAATCACTAGTCATCTCTTCATTCAGAGTTCTTCAGCATTGTTTACAAATCACAAGTAACTTCTTTATTCAGTATTCTTCAGCATCGTTTACAAGTCACGAACATTTCGCCTTTCAGAATTCACTCAAACTTATCTCCTACTCGTTGTGTATGATTGAGGTCTCAGTAAAGCTGAATTAATCTTTCTTCAGTGTATCGTTCTCGTTCATTGTCATCATTGCCTACCCCTCTACATCTTCGGGGCTAAGTTGTCAATCCATGAGTCCATAAGAACTACATTCAGCCACCTTGTTTCCTTCCTTTGCCGATAGCTGCTCCCTCAGTCAATTATCAGTCGTCAGATCCCCAACTCAAGCCAAGCGTGACACCTTAGCCTGACAATGGTAATGTTGCTAAATCTGTTCCCTCCTCTTCTATGTCTGCACCACATTGTTTTGAGATATAAGGGCTTTA
This sequence comes from Pseudophryne corroboree, assembly GCF_028390025.1. Lineage (NCBI taxonomy): Eukaryota > Metazoa > Chordata > Amphibia > Anura > Myobatrachidae > Pseudophryne > Pseudophryne corroboree. The sequence continues at coordinate 953,854,060 of NC_086445.1, read as the reverse complement.
GGGAACAAGCACACGGTGTATAAACTATTAGTGAGTGTGCACAACTAAAATCTGAAATCTCTCTCTCTGCTTGTAGCTTTCCATCACTGTTCATGCATGCAGTGATTACTCCCATTTAAAAAAAAAAAAAAAAAAATATGACCCTAACTCTCTCTATCAAACTACCATCCCACCTCTCCGCTCCCATGGCCCTCCAAGCTACTCGAGAGATTTGCCAACACACGCCTCACACACTTTAACTCGCACAGCTTACTGGATCCACTTCAGTAAGGCTGTCGTTCCTAACACTCCACAGACACAGCACTGACTAAAGGCCATTACTCACTTCTTAAAAAGGTGCCCTAATTGAATAGCCAAAGGCATTACAGGCCGAGGCTACCACCCTTTTTCACACCCAGTAAATTATCATGTCTAATTGAATTCCCCCCTTAGTCTATACATATTCCCATATCTTAAAAGTTACATGTGAGGTTAGCATCACTTTTTGGACAATCAGCCCACTTTTGGCAAATGCTGCCGATTATCCAGGAATCTCACATACAGTCCTTTGATTGCGGTCTAAATGTGGGTATCCTCTTGAATATAAATGTATATACATCCCATTTTTAGAGATTATATTTTTATATATCTGGCCAGTAACCATATCAATGGATTCCTGGCCCAGTGTCATCACTTACTAAAATGCACACGTCCTATACAACTGATTCAACTAAGGGGACTAAGGTATCTACAGTGGAAATAAAAACAAAAAGAACTAAGAATTCCGAGGTTGCAGCAGTGTTGTTCTTATAGGTCACACAGACATATAAAGGGCTTTTTCAGATCACGTGACTGCTCTGCTGTCATCCTGAACTCATTACAAGAACAAAAAAGACAGAGAATGTAAATATGTAAACGACAATCAATGATAATAAGAGAATATAAAGGTGCTCTAAAGCCCAACCCATGTACTATATGTAGTTCTTATATCTTACTTATTCATTGCAAATAATAAATAATTCTGACACCTAAAAACCATGCTTGGAGTAAGCACATTAATAAATGATCCAACAGATTAACTACATAAATGTGGTATATTCAATTTTTCTATTAAGTCTGCAATCTTTCAAAGCTCAAAAATGATTTATCCAATAATACGTTCCTTGTAAAATGTCTTATAATGATCACTACTTGAGCCTTAATGTGCTATATTCCTATTCAATTAGTATAGCTGGGACGATAATGCATTTTAAAATGAAAAGCTTCTGAACGATCATCAACAGCATGAATTTTGCTTCTAGGTTCAATTACACAGAACTGTAAAAGGACATACAGTCCACATGGAGACTGGAACAAAGATGCATTAAAATATATCATTTAAGAATAAAATCACCTAAATAGACATCTCTCATAGGGTCTGTGATACATTTTTGTTGCATGACATAAGAGAAATGATGCGATCTTTGACACCTAGGGGCAAATCCAACTGGCCGCAATAATTTCACTGCAAAATTTACGCTATTGCGCCAGGGGCCTAATTCAGATCTGGATTGCAACAGCACAATGGTTCTCTAATGGGCAAATATACATTATGGTAAGAACTTACCGTTGATAACGGTATTTCTCCTATGTCCACAGGTTCCACAGGATAACAATGGGATATGATGGAGCGATAGAGGATTGGCACCAAATGATCACAAACTTTCAGTCCTCCCAGGATGCAACGGGCCCGTCCATATATCCCCACCCACTGGCTCAGGCAAATCAGTTGGATTCCAAAGCATTTAGGCAGGAGCATCATGTAGAGCCCTAATCAGGCGATAAGAACACATATGCACACCCTTCCGTACAAGAAGGAAGAGTTTAGTGAGTAGAAAGATCCTCAAATCAGGTGCGTCAGGGTGGGATCCCTGTGAAACCTGTGGACATAGGAGAAATACCGTTATCAACGGTAAGTTCTAACCATAACGTATATTTCTCCGGCTGGGTCCACAGGTTATCCACAGGACAACAATGGGATTTCCCAAAGCAATTTTTAGTGGTGGGGATGCTCCTGACTGGACAGGAGAACCCTTCGCCCGAATTCATCGTCATGAGAGGCAAAAGTATCAAAGGCATAATGTCTATTGAGTGTGTTAATGGAAGACCATGTGGCTGCCTTACATATCTGTTCTGCTGAAGCACCATGCTGTGCTGGCCATGAAGTACCTACCTTACGGGTAGAGCAAACAGAGACATTAGCCGGAACAGGGAGATCAGCTCGAGAATATGCTTCTGAATTCGTAATTCGAAGCCATCTTGCCAGCGTCTGTTTAGTAACAGGCCATCCTCTCATGTGAAATCCGTAGAGAATGAAGATATAATCTGTCTTTCTGATGGCACTGGTACGATCCACATAGATCCTTAATGCACGGACTATGTCCAGCAACACATCTTCCGCATAAAGTCCAGATACCTAAAAAAACGGGACTACAATTTCTTCATTAAGGTGGAATCTAGATCCCACCTTAGGAAGATACCCAGACCTAGTTCTGAGTACTACTTTATCTGGATAAAACATCAGACAAGTAGATTCACATGACAACGCTCCTAAATCTGACACTCTTCTAGCTGATGCCATAGTCAGTAGAAAGAGAGCTTTAGCTGTCAACCATTTAAGATCCACTTTATTTAGTGGTTCAAACGGAGCAACTTAAAGGGCTCTGAGGACTAGACTTAAGTCCCAAGGCACTGTAGGAGGAACAAAAGGAGGTTGAATGCGCAGCATTCCCTGGAAAAAGTGCGCACATCCTGCAATTTGGCAATTTTCTTTCGGAACCATACAGTCAATGCTGACACTTGCATTCTCAAGGAAGCCTCCCTTAAACCTTTATCCATTCCTGCTTGAAGGAATGCTAGAACCCTGGAAACTGAAAGATTTCGGGTCCATATCTCTTCCATTGCACCAATGAACATAGGCTTGCTATATTTGGTGATAAATACAAGCCGAGGAAGTTTTCCTTGCTCTGAGCATTGTTTGATTTACCTGTGAGAATCCTCTTGACTTCAGGATATATATTTCAAGAGCCACGCCGTCAAGACAGTCGATCCAGATATCTGTGATAATAAGGACCCTGCATTAGAAGAGGAGTGTGAGGTATCTTATTTTAATGCAAGATATGACCCTGCATATCTGTGATAATAAGGACCCTGCATTAGTTGAGGAAGCAGAAATGGCATTTGACATTTTCTGCGGATCTGTGCACCAACGCCTTCTGGGCCAAGCCGGAGCTATTAGAATCTCTGCACTTTTGTTGTATTTTCCCCAATATCCTGGGTAGCAGGATGATTTCAGAAAACACATAAGTGAAATTAAATTCCCACTGAAAATACGTCCACAAAGATTACTCCCTGATCCTTTGTTCCTGACCCGATTATGGGCTCTTTGTTGTTCAGATGGGACTCCATGAGATCTCTCTCTGGCCAACCCCACTTGTCTATCCGAGTCTGAAACGACTTTTGGGTGCAAAGCCCATTCGCATACCTGAATGGCGTGTCAACTGCGAGTCTGCTCTCCAGTTTAGGACTCTCGGAACGAACACTGCGGACAAGGCTGGAAGATGGAGTTCTGCACACTTTAGTATGTGACTTACCTCCTTCCTTGCTGTTTAGCTGCATGTTCCTCTCTGAGGTTGAGGTACACTACTGCCGTTGCCTTGTCCCTGCGGATCTGGACTGGTTTTCCTTTAGGAGTGTCCCGTGCCTGAATCAGGACCATGTATATGGCCCGAAGTGCTAACAGGTTTATTAGCAGGCAACTTTATTCTGTGGTCCATAGTCCACAGAATCATAATATTCCGGACAATGCCCCCCCTCCAGCCCCGAAGAATGGCATTTGTTGTCAGGATCTTCCAACCTGATATCCAAAAGGGTGTCCCCTGGTCTAGATGGAATGTCTGTAGCTACCAGGCTACTGACTTTCTTACCTTTTCTGACAGAACCACATACTTGTTTATCATCCATCTAGCCCACCTACACCACCTGGTATTCACAGGTGGTCTCTTATCAGAGAATTTAACCAGGCACAACACTGCTTAACTTCCAACATCAGATGAGATTGGACATATCCAGTGTGATGCGGCTGTAGATAGAAACACATGCTGCTGAGGTCTTGAGTGGAATTGTGCACACTCCACCATGTCTATTGTTGACACCATCAAAACCATCATTCGCATTGCTGCGTGAATTGATATTGTTTGACTGTGTAACAACTCCCCTGACTGTACCTTGGATATCTTGTTCTGAGGTAAATATTTTCTGCAGACTTGAATTCAGTACAGCCCCACCGTGAGTCATCCGTTGTGACAAAACCAGAGATGACTTTGCCAATTTATAAACCACCGTGCCTCTGAAGACAAGTTATTGTGTGTTGGAGATGGCACAGAAACCTTTCCTGTAATTGTGCCAAGATAAAAAAAAAGGTGGTCAAGGTATGGCAATTTACTTTTCCCCCGCGTGCGGAGATAGGCAGCCATAATAATTTTGGTAAATACTTTGGGGCTGTGGCTAACCCAAAGGATAAGGCCTAGAACTGAAATGTTGCTGAAGGATGGTAAACCTTGAGATAATACTAATGGACAGTGCTATAGGAGCCTGTAGGTAAGCATCCTGACTTATCCAGGAATACTATGTAATCACTGGCTCCCTGCCAAAACTATGGAGAGCAATGTTTCCATGTGAACCGTGGTACCCAAACTTATCTGTTTAGACTTTTTGAGATTGAGAATGAAGCGAAGGATCCTTCTGACTCAAACCAAGGTTGGAGTAGAAGAAACCCCACATTGTGCATGGGTTACTGGAATGACTATTCCTGACAAAAGCAATTTCTGAACTGCTTCATGCAAATCCATCGCCTTCGCCTCTACCAGCGACGGGCTGGAACAGAAGAACCTTCGAGGAGGATGCTTCTTGAAAGGAAAGCATAAACTAGAGATACAAGCTTCTTGCACCCATCTGTGCAAACTGAAGAAGTTGGCCCGCTACCTAGGATCCCCCCAGAAGGAGACCTGCACCATCATGCTGATGGCTTATCTTCTTGTTTGGAAGCTGGCCCCCTGGTCGCTGTTACGATCCTTTTGCTTTTCCTTTACGACCGACAAGGCCGAAAATCAGACCCCTAACCAGGGGCAATATGTGGAAGGAAACGTGACCTTCTTGGAGTCTGCTTCTGACTCCCGAATATCTGTTAATTCTTTACTCAACAGAGAGTTCCAGCCAAAGTTAAGTTCCCAGAACCTTCTTTGATTCTGAATCAGCTTCCCATGTATGTAAGCAAACTGCTCTGCGAGCAGTTATTGTGAAGGGTGACGCCTCCATGAAGCATTACCCATATCTATTTCTGCCTGTTACAAGCCCAGGCAGTTATCTTGCTTCTTTCCATGAAAGCTGAAGTCATGGCTGGCCTTATGACTGCCTCAGACAGAGACATTATGTTTTTTTTGAAAACCATTCCTCTTTTGACGTTGACGGCAGAGGCCATATAGATTTTTGCACTATAAAATGACACGCGTATCTATTTTGGGAGGCACTTCCCTATTTTAAACAGTCCCCAGCTGGAAAAGGATATTGGAATCCCATTTACTGGGAATTCTATTTTATTGGGTGTAGCCCAAACCTTTTCCATAAATTCTGCCCTCGAGAGGAGGCCCTATTATTGTTTTGGGATGTTTAAACACAGGTGCCTTTTTAACCCAGGCTCTGCTGCCTCTAATGACAGACTAGCCTTTTCTGCTCTCATTAATTCAGCTTATTCATTAAGCTGATACCTTTTACCTGTTCTTCGTATGGTGAAGTAGAGTATATAGAGCTTTCATTATCCGAGGAACATCATGTGTAGCCTGTGAAGTCGATGATTTATTCGGTTCATCAGCTTGTCTTATTGGAGAAGCTGTTGGGGATATACCGTAGGTAGGGAGCTGCATGTATGGGTTAATAGTGAACACTATTCCTGGTATTGAAGCTGTAAGAATGACATTTTCAGCTAAACTGGTCAAGGTCTGTGCAAACATCGCCCCGATGGGTCAATCTATACCTGATGTAGATCAGGGACGTATTATGCTGAACATCAAACCATCTTACACATAAACCATCCTGTACCAGATCATAGAGGATAATACAGTTTTTACAAAACAACATGATGAGTGTTGATGTTACTGTAAGTGTACCCTCATCACTTTTGCCGCTCTTAGACATGATAAATAATCAGCACTTTCACAGTGTACTACACAATTTGTGACTGTAACCACTTTATCCCTCTAAAGTGATATCAATCTGACCCTACCCATGCATTGAGGATCAGAAGATCAACTGACAAACATATATTAAAGTCAGCAATCACACTAGCAGTCAGTCACATATTATAAATTAGTCATATGAGCATAATATCAGCTACCAACACATTTTAAAGTATGTAGGAGTACATATTACTGAATTCTGTTCTATACAGATCTTAACGTATTCAGACGTAATGCAAAGAAAACCACAGTAATGCACACAGACTCGTATGCAATAGGCACTAAAGTTAACTATTCATACTAACAAAAGTAGATAGAAATTTAGTGCTGTATAACCCGTACTCAGTAGAATGGGGTACAGGGAGACTCACCTCACTTCCAAGATCGATCAATACGTTAGCGAATGCTGAGTGGATCCAGATGCTACTAGTGTACACTGCGCTCCGGCAACTTTAAGTGAACACAGACGCACTGTGCGTACAGATGCACCGGTCATACAGACGCCTGTACTGCAACCGGGTCTCCTCGCGGTAAAGTTTAGTGATCACAGACGCAGCGGCCTATGCTGCGACCGAGATACCTCGTGTTAGCATCTGAGACGGAAGTGAGGCAACAGTTCATGGCGGGAGACCGACGGAAACTGGTCATGAACTGGGGGGAGGGACAACCAGGAGAGCGTATGACTCCCCACCGCTGACAGCAACCCTAGGGATCGCGGCTACATGCTATTCCTGGTGCCTTATGATCCCTAAGGCCTAGCGCTGGAGCACCCGTGGTGGTGGCGGTGCGCCAGCTACTGTTTGGTAGTCTCCACCCAATACAGTGCGGCTGTGTCCGTATTCCCCTTCTAAGTGGAACCGATGCCTTACCTTCTCCCCGTGCTCCGGCCACAGCCTGGTAACGTCTGCTGGACCTGCTAGTATATCCGACACAGACGCCCGCCGAGACAGCACTGTACCGTGGGTAAGCGTTGTTGCAACCCGGCGGAGATTTGTTGGAGCGACTCTTTCCAATATGCGTATAAGACGCTGTTAGGAAAGATCACTCAAAAACCATAGTAAGACTATAAAAATAAAATAAGAAAGCTTAGGGCTGCCAAGAAAAAGCAGCCCTCTGACCATGGTCCGGCTCCTGCCACACCAAACAAAAAACTGATTTGCCTGAGCCAGTGGGCGGGGATATATGGACGGGCCCGTTGCATCCTGGGAGAACTGAAAGCTTGTGATCGTTTGGTGCCAATCCGCTATCGCTCCATCATATCCCATTGTTATCCTGTGGATAACCTGTGGACCCAGCCGGACAAAACCATGTGCACTGCAGGTGGGGCAAATATAACATGTGCAGAGAAATTAAGGTTTGGGTGGGTTATTTTGTTTCTGTGCAGGGTAAATACTGGCTGCTTTATTTATACACTGCAATTTAGATTTCAGTTTAAACACACCCCACCCAAATCTAAAGGGGGGTACTCACGGAGCGATAATCTAAGCAATCTGACTGGATTGCTTAGATTTTAAGCATGATCGCACCGTGTGTACCCCCACAGCGATAGCGATGCGCAGCGCTATCGCTGGTGCTAGATTGGCCTGCATGCAGGCCAATCTAGCAGGTCGCTCATTTCACCTGCTGGGTGAAATGAGCGTCCCCCCCGTCTCCCCCCACACACGCTCAGCACACATCACACTGTGCTGAGTGGAGGGAGAGATGTGTACTGAGCGGTTCGCTCAGCACACATCTCTCCCACATCTGCCCGTGAATACGGGACTTTACTCTCTCTGCACGTTATATTTGTCCCATCTGCAGTAGACATGGTTTGCCCATTAGAGAACAATTTTGCTTCTGTAATCAGGTCTGAATTAGGCCCCAGATTTCTAGTTGCTGTGGTTATGCAAGCTCCTGATACTAGCGCTATCCATTCAAAAAAAATGAGGCACAATTTTTTTCTGCTAAAACACGTGGTAAATGTAAAGAAACGATGAGGACAGTCTGTACTCTAAAAAACAAAAAATAACTAACTAAATATTGGATAACAGTATAGATATATTTTACTGTCCCTAAGAATAAATATTTTGCTCTAGTAAAATGTTTGGATTGGCTGATTTGTGCTTTTTTTTTTATTAGCAGTGAACATATTATAGAAAGCAATGTTTTTTAATTAAAATACATGCTTAATTCGAGGTACATAAAAACGCCTGCAAACTGATTTTTTTTGGCATTTCAAACCACTTTAAAGAATTCTTTAAAAAACACTTGTAACTATCACCTGCAATTTTAAAAACACCAGTCCCATCCATACACCACCCACATATACAGTACCAACTTGTAACTCATTAACTGGAAACTTCTAATTGACTAGTTGATCATTAGGAAGGAGGGTGCCAATAGGGGTCTGAACCAAGTCCAGACATTTTTAGCTTAAAATAATAATTTTTTACCTACTTTGTACCTGCTGTGGGGCTGCGAGAAAAATTGTATAGCAAAAATTCCATGGCCAGCTGAAATTTCTCACGCCGCATATTTTTTTTTTTTTTTTTTTTAACATGGACCACTGAATATGCCCTCTAAAGTGACCATTAAGTTTTGGTCTTAAAGAGGAGAATTTGCTTTTTGTATAGAAATTACACTTAAACTCCGAGTGCACCAAAAGGTTCCCTAAATGGTTGCTTGTTTTGTTTTTTTTAGCAATTTTGCTTTGCTTACAAATGGGCATGTTACCAGGTCACATGATCAGGAAACACCTTTATATGTCTAATAAGGCTATCTTATGCAAAACCAGGTGAGGTCTCTGAGACCAATTTTTTTTTTTTTTTTTTTTTTTTAAGAGCATCAATTTAGCTTTGTTTTTTAGTTTGTTATTAAAGATACCTTAAGCTGGGTACACACTTAAGGTGCAACATATATCGAGTACATTGTCAAGTGTGTACCCATGATATGCACACTCCGAGGGTTCCGTGGGTCGCTGGTGATATCCCCGTCGGCCCTGCAGCACGACAAACGGGGTATGACGTTGGCGATGACATACTGCGGAATACTGCATGTCACGTGGCTCCCCCCATTGGACCCAGCACCTTCAAGTATGTATGCACTTGCGGCATGCCAGGACCCATCGTTGGCAATGTTGGGCTGGATACCCATCGCTAAGTGTGTACCCAGCTTTAGGGGGACATTTACTAAGCAGTGATAAGAGCGGAGAAGTGAGCCAGTGGAGAAGTTGCCCCATCAACCAATCAGCAGCTCTGTATACTTTTATAGTATGCAAATTATACTTGTTACTTCAGTGCTGATTGTTTGCCATGGGCAACTTCTCCACTGGCTCACTTCTCCGCTCTTATCACTGCTTAGTAAATGTCCCCCTTAGTCTCTTGTTCCAAGATGTGTAATTGCACATTTACTTTTTGGACCTCCCGAGCAGTACTATCCACTGTATAGTACTTACTAACAGAAGAAGGGAGACTTAAGCTAGGTACCATGCAATAATCAGGCCCATCATCTGATATTCCGTTGCTTGGTCCGATATTATCAGAGTCTATACACAGCACATACAGTAGGATCGATTATCGTGAAAAGATCATTAAGAAGGTATGACTGGATGAGACCTGCTGTGCGATATTGTGCACACTTTGTAGTGTGTATGTATATTTCGATAGGGAGTCTGACATATCTGCCTACAGTTCATAACAAAACGTCAACTTTGCAACAAGCTTTAGGACTGATAAAGCCCAAGCGGAAAAAAAAAAATGCTTAGTTGCCAAGGATATTTGAACGAATTGAGTGTATTTTGGGGTTGCTGAATTTAAAACTTAAAAGTATTTTTTTCTAAATGGCTATAGTTTTTGAGATAATGGATACCTTCAATTATTAGGAAGCTTAGCCATAACATGTGCATATGAGAAGCTACCAGAACGTTCTAGAAGGAGAGATGTGAATATTCTTTCATTCTAGAATATTCCCCCTTCGTACATAAACAATCGGCCACTGTCAGTTGACAGTTGAGCGGTTCTCGTGTTGTGTTTTCTTATTTCTAGCCAAAACCAATTTCATATTAGGAATCAGTCATCTCAAAATTGTTCTAATATGATTGGCAATAAAAAAAAAGCGTTGATCAGTGTAATCGTTTGTATCGGATTGATAAATCACTAAAGATGGTCAGGAAGTGGGAGAAAGCGTTCAAGTGTGTAACTAGCAGTAGATCATGTCTCCTCGAAAAATCTGATCTCATGGATCCATTATAACAAAAGGGATGAGAACCATGATGGGAGGGTGTCGGAATAAAGACTGAAGTGTGTGGTTATACTAGTATATTACTGATGACAAGGAAAGGACAGGTCCCAAACCCTCTTTTCGAATATGACATATTAAAATGTATACCTTTGTTTCAGAGCTCTATAACCACATACAATACTCAATAAATATAACTTATATATACGTTTGGGAAATATAGCTTAATACTTTGGGAAAAATAAGAATATTGTGATTAAGTTCGCTAAAGTAACTGTGTGAAGAATCATTTCTCCTATGTGTGTTAAATCATGCAAGAGAAATATTCACAGAACACTGCCATAAAATATAAACAGTAATATGGTTTAACAAATACTTCATAATAATCCACCTACGCTTTTATCTGAATTCACAGTACATTGCACTTCTATATACTCTCTCCTTAGAACGCCACCTTTACTTGTCGAGGATATCCTTCCAGCACAAGTGTATTTCTTCTCACTCCACAAACAACTACTAAATATTGTAAAAAATAAAATACATGAATACTAATGGCAGACATTCAGCTGCACGCCATCTACACAATTAGGAATCATTTTCACAATGTGTACAAGTCAAAATGGGCTTTTCAGCACCGGTTTGGCGACTATGGGGGTAATTCCAAGTTGATCGCAGCAGGATTTTTGATAGCAACTGGGAAAAACCATGTGCACTGCAGGGGAGGCAGATATAACATGTGCAGAAAGAGTTAGATTTGGGTGGGTTATATTGTTTCTGTGCAGGGTAAATACTGGCTGCTTTATTTTTACACTGCAAATTAGATTGCAGATTGAACACACCACACCCAAATCTAAGTCTCTCTGCACATGTTATATCTGCCTCCCCTGCAGTGCACATGGTTTTGCCCAGTTGCTATCAAAAATCCTGCTGCGATCAACTTGGAATTACCCCCTATGTGCAGTAACTTGCATACAAAAATATATTGTTCATCATGCTGCTAATTTTATGGCCACATTTAGTTATGTTCAGAGGCTTCAGCAGTACACGCACAAATTAAATTGATAAAGATTCCATGGATTGCTGAAGGGAGATGGCAGGAGACCATCGCCTATAGTGAGGATTGCAGGTACTTTAATAAATAGAAACGCAGCAGGAAGAATACTGCTGCTCTGTCGAGTAGATTACTTTTAAATTCAAAAGGATTTTCATTTGTTCAGAGTGAATTCTCATTGTCGGCCCGCTTGCAGTTGTGTAAATGTAAGTGAATGAGTTGTGCTGATTAAATAGACTGAATAAAGGGTTAGAGGTTTACGTAGGCGAGGGCAAAAAATAAAAAAAAATATTAGATATCCATAAGGCACAAATAATATTAAACTGTAAAAAAAAAAAAAGCTACTTGGGATCAACGGAGGTCAATCTGGAAGTGAGCAAGGAGCAATTATTGCCTGATGTGTATGCCATGCCATGCGATGGGCGCGCCCAGGCACAAACGGAGCCTCGATTAGCGTGGCTCCATCTGTGTATAGGCAAATACCACTGACTCATCACAAAATCTCCTGAACTATAAGGACTAGGAACTTGACATTTGGACAGTAGATTGCTTTTGTGAAGTAGGCACCCACTAAAAAGGGATTTTTCAAAATTCCACCCACAAAGGGGTTAAAAGGGGTGAGATGATTATTGAGAATCTTCCCCTCACGGAGGAGAGTTAAGACAACCCACCCAGCCGGCGCTATAAAGAATGCATGGTGACGGCGATACCAAGTCACGGAGGGGAGAGGACACAATGCTCTGTTTGTGGACCTCCTTGTCACTGGCAGTTGCACAGCAGTCCATTATTCAAATAGGGGAGCCACCCCTAAACACTGTCAAACATCGCTGGGTGAGGCTCCCCTATTTGAATAATTAAATGGTCTGCAACTGCCACTAGCAAGGAGGTACAGCCTTATGGTTCAGGATATTTTATGATGAGTCAGTGGTATTTGCATTTTAAGTACTTAACCAACCTATTTCCAGTCAGGAGAGGATAGTGTCTCATTCCGTGGTTAACCTGTTACTTTAACTAAACATCGCCGAACCACTCAGAGAGCAATAGGAGGAAAGGAGAGAGATATGTTTACTCTTAAATGCATTAAAGTAAAGCTTGACAGTCAGCAACGGCTTATCTGCTGTGTAAAGGGTACCAACAGCTCTCCCAGTGACCTTAAGTGTTGTGCAAAATCTTTACCTTTTTAACTCAAAGGAAGAGCCCTAAGGAGAGAGAGAGAGAAGCTAAGCAAGTAGACCTAGGGCCCTTTGAAATAGAGTCAGCCTATCCCTGCAAACCTTACATATTTTAACATACAGTGGGTGGAGCTTGGCCTGTTGTCCCAGCATTTACAGCACTGAGCAGGGCAGCATCAGAGCTGGGATGGGGCAGAGAAGTAGGCAAATTATTCTCCTCAACGCCAGCTTTTTGACAGCATTAGTCTGGTGAAGGCCCGACTGGAGGTGCGGCCTGACAAAGATTGGCATTATACTTGAAATTCCGTAGCGAAACACGGGTATTCAGCTAGTATATATAGTAACAAGAGTGTCCTTATCCTGCGCCACAGAATTAAAAAATTAGCTGCTACTCCTACAATAATCCTGTTATAAGGACTGAGAAATAAACATGGTAAAAAGTTTTGTGGGAGAGCACTTTTTATAAAGGGGTCTTAAATGTTTAAACTAGGAGGAATTAGATGTATAATCTTTCCAATTATATTTCCAACGGTCAATAGTACAGGTTGAGTATCCCATATCCAAAATGCTTGGGACCAGAGGTATTTTGGATATCGGATTATTCCGTATTTTGGAATAATTGCATACCATAATGAGATATCATGGCAATGGGACCCATGTCTAAGCACAGAATGCATTTATGTTTCATATACACCTTATACACACAGCCTGAAGGTCATTTTAGCCAATATTTTTTATAACTTTGTGCATTAAACAAAGTGTGTCTACATTCACATAATTCATTTATGTTTCATATACACCTTATACACACAGCCTGAAGGTCATTTAATACAATATTTTTAATTATTTTATGTATTAAACAAAGTTTGTGTACATTGAGCCACAGAAAACAAAGGTTTCACTATCTCAGTCTCACTCAAAAAATTCCGTATTTCGGAATATTTGGATATGGGATACTCAACCTGTAGTTACCAACATGATGTCTCTATCACTGTTGAGAACTCAACAATCAATCCTACCCCACAAGCTCATTGCCTAGGTGTCATACTGGACTCCGAACAGTTCTTTGCTCCCCACATTCAATATGTCTGAAAATCATGTTACATGCATCTAGAAAACATTCAGACTACGACCATACATTACTCAAGACACTGCAAAAACTCTAATCCATGCTCTCATTATCTTCCGCATTGATTATTGCAAGTGTCTTGTTACTGGTCTTACCAAAAAGAGACTCTCACCACTACAATCCATTCTGAATGCACTGCAGATCTACTCTGTCAGTCCCTTCATTGGTTACCTGTATTCTAATGTATTCAATATAAAATACTTTTACTCACACCGAAGGCCATTAACCAAACTACACCAATGTATTTCTTCGCTTATCCCAAAATATCTCCCAACCCGACCTCTCCGCTCTTCACAAGATCTACATCTCTCATCCACACTCCTTACTTGCTCCCATGTACGATTACAGGATTTCTTCCGGCTGCCCACACTCTATGGAATGCCCTACCATGCACAATAAGACTCTTCCCTAGTTAAAGGACTGCTGCTTTAAAAATATACATCCGAGCTTGGCCATTATCCCACATCTTCGGCAAACCCAGACCATGTTACATACTGTATGCCCTGAGGTGTGGCTATTAAATAAGATAGATAGATAGATAGATAGATAGATAGATAGATAGATAGATAGATAGATAGATAGATAGATAGATAGATAGATAGATAGATAGATAGATAGATAGATAATCAATTCTTCTAGGTACACTTGCACAGTTTTCGGCCAACAGGTTATTTCAAACATCTTGGAGCGCTAACCACAGATTCTGTGGATGTAGGCTTGCTCAAATCCTTCAGTCTCTTTATGTAATCCCAGACAGACTCGATGGTGTTGAGATCAGAGTTCTGTGGGGGCCATATCATCACACCCAGGACTCCTTGCTCTTCTTTACCTGAAGATAGTTCCGAAATCTGCGGCCGGGATCCCGGAGTCGGGATGCTGACTGACGGGATCCCGGTCGCCGGTAACGCGGGTCCCAACCCTCCTTGCTATATATATATTTCAAGAAGAGCTGGCACTCACCCCAAATATGTTGCTCCGGTGCCCTCTGGAATAATAAGTGTAGGCAAAATTGGAAACATGCAGCGGCACTCAGAGACTGATCCCAAAAATTAAAGTGCAAAAGTAGATTCTTTAATCCATAAAAAGCAGCAACACAAAAGGTGACCAACGTTTCGGGGCGCTGACGCCCCTTTGTCAAGGTGATATCATATCACCTTGACAAAGGGGCGTCAGCGCCCCGAAACGTTGGTCACCTTTTGTGTTGCTGCTTTTTATGGATTAAAGAATCTACTTTTGCACTTTAATTTTTGGGATCAGTCTCTGAGTGCCGCTGCATGTTTCCAATTTTGCCTACTATATATATATATATATATATATATATATATATATATATATATATATATATATATGAGAACTGCATGTAATTTCGCTATACATGTTCGTGCTATAGTGACAATAAATTATTCTTATCTATATATATATATATATATATATATATATATATATATATATATATAAATAAATATATATATATATATATATATATATAAATTAAAAAAAAAACATATATATATATATATATATAGATATAGATATATATAGATAGATATATATATATAGATAAGAATAATTTATTGCCACTATAGCACGAACATGTATAGCGAAATTACATGCAGTTCTCATATCATATACACCAGATAAAATACATCAGATAGAAATTTAGCAAAGCTGAGAATTCAAGCTAACAATCACAGAAGGGAAGAAACTATTCCTTAACCTAGTGGTTCGACATCTTAAACACCTATAACGTCTCCCCGATGGCAAAAGGGAAAAAAAACACATTACAAGGGTGACCCCTATCATCTATCATCTTAATTGCCTTCGACAGACTCCTTGCAGGGAGTACATCCGCCAACCTAGGCAAGGATTGGCCAATGATCCTCTCTGCAGATTTGATCACTCTCTCCAGGGCAACAAAATCAAAACACTTGGCATTACCATACCACACCGTGATCGCGTAGGTCAGCAAGCTCTCAATCACGCAGTGGTAGAAATTAACAAGAGTTGATTGCTGCAGACCTGCTGCTTGGAGCTTCCGTGAGAAAAAAAAAGACGCTGCACACACAATGTGTGACTATTAAATTATAGCATCAGTCTCGCTATTTATGTTTAAATATATTAAGTACATCTTAACTCCATTCCCCTTTTATGTACCCCCCTTGTACATACACACACCTCTGTATTCTAATATTCCATTGGTCACAGCTGTGCTTTCGCACATTATCTGTCAGCTGTCTCAACAGCTCCCCTGTTTTCTTCATTACCTCAGAAACTGAGGTTTGACTTTAGGGAAAAGAAAGAAGTCATACAGAGATTATCTTCCAGCAGTCGCCCAGTGGGTGTTTGTGACAGGTCGCATCAGATGCGACTATGTCAGGAAAGCCCAGTGATCACGCCAGGCAAGTTGTTAAATGGTATAAATAAACATACACACACTTTTACTCATTAACTAGAAATTATCGATAATAAAATAAGTACATGTAAAATTACAATATTCGTACTACATACAAAAACGTAATCTGTTGCTATTAACTCCAAATCAAGCGAGAAGGTGCGTGACATTTACGCAAAGAACAATTATACATGTCATGTAATTGTGGCGAGTAAGGCATTGCAACATGGTATCGTCTCATGTAATTCTATACATGTATTACTTTAGTGCTAAGAAATTGAATTGTAACAAAGGCCTGGTGGAATTCAACAACTGTTCTGCTGTAGTGAAAATATGCGGCTTTGTTAAATTACAATAAGCTGTCCAGAGAAACCAAATGTAAGGGAGGAAAAGAAAGGTCCAATCAATATTTTATCACATTATAAATGATCTCCGTGCCGCAGAATTTAGATGATAGATCAGCATGCTATCAGCTATTAAACGATCACTTATTAATACATAGTAAATCACAGTACTAATAAGACACACAAAGAGGATTCTCTGGAATGTATTAACAATCACTAAAGACATTATGCGGCTATGCTAAAAATCTATAAGCAATCTCTAGGTTTCAGGGGACTTGCCAATACAGAATTAGAAGAAAGAGATTAAAGGTTGGAGAGAATGGGGGATCCAATATGTACTGGCTTATCAGTGATCGTACATTACTTTTAAGGAAGTCTGAATTAATACGCATTGTAGCACAAGTTGCAAAAGGCAATGAAATGAAACTGCATTCACGATGTGCATACTGGACCTCATTAGAACATGGGCCTAAACGCAAGTTGCAGCTTTTCTCCTCTCAATTATTGTATGTGTGGTTGTACTGTATGCCAGGGGGCGGGAGAGAGGCATGAAGACTTTGGTTGACACCAATTAAATCATTGTACACACGCAACAGGCACAAGTGCTCCTCTTTGGAGGGGGTGGAAATGAGGACAACAGCCACTGGCAGTGCCTAAGATCCACCCAGTAATGCATATATAGGATAACTTGCAGGCTCACCACGCTTTGGGCCTGGTGGCTCGCTACACATGCCACAGGTTCTATTCCCACTCGGTTGGTGGTGTGGACCCACCAACCAAGTGCGTATGTCGGGCGGGATTTCACCAGCTGTCGAGATTCCGGCATTGACATATATAATACATTAGTAAGAGACTGCCCCTAGCAACCCAATCAGCTTCTAGTAATCATTTATCTAGCACAGTTTATAACATGACAGAAGTTGATTGATTACTATGGCCAACTTTTCCACTTTATCTCTCTCTAAGGTTTCACACCGGACATCTCCACCTGAATGAGGTTTGCAGTACTTGATGTAGTAAGTGGACTTTAGGTAATACAGAAGTCAGGTAATGGGTTAAATGTAGTAGTTCATCAATGGATTTATAAAAGGATATGTTCTAGGTCATAAAATATTAGGCTTACCCCAGAGGGCACAGAACAGGCTTCACATGTCAGTCAATGTAATAATCATATTAGTATTGTGCTTTGTAAATTTTCATGCTTTGTGGCATTATTTCAGCCATAGTTGATATATTTTTACCGGTGCCCACCCTGGTAGATGCCAGGGGTTGAAGCCAAGGTGGATGGTGCTTGGAGAGTGACTCTGTAGTTGTCTGAGGCTGGACTACTCTCTCAGGACTCTGGGAGAGCAATCAAAGGATGCTTTCAATAGGCACTTTCATCATACTACACCCTGTCGACTCATATTCCCTTCCCTAACTTACCTATATAACAAAAGATCTTTGAGATACTGTTCCAAGGAATGTGTAGTTGCCAAATCAAACTAAATGTTCCTGAGGTGGCCACTTAGGAGACCCCAAGAAGGAAGAGAAAGTGGAAGGAGATATATTCTTGTAGTTTTGATTATAACATGATGGCTCAGATATCACTTCGCAAGACACACCACCGAGCTATGTATTGTGTGAGGATTACAGCACCTCAATAGCACTGAGAGCAGAGCTCTGGGATGAGATCAAGGTATTATCAGGAACAAACGCCAACAACACAACAGCTATCTGAAAGGTAAGCTGAGCATGCAATTACTAACATGGCTATTCCATCTACTAGCGCGTACACACACACATAGATATATATATATAGATATATATATATATATATAGATATATAGATATATATATATATATATATATATCTCTATATATATATCTATCTATATCTATATATATCTATCACACACACACACACACACACACACACACACACTCTATGTGAAATTAGCGCTTCGGGTGTGAACTGGGCAGAAACTATTGCACAGAGCTGTTCTGTTTCATGGGTGTCCTTTGGCCATGTACATTACTGTATACATGGCGTATAGGGCTGGGAAGCCAGTCTCTGTCGAATATTTTTCACATAGAATAGGGCAGATACAAGTGACGACACTAATAATGGCAGTTGTGGCTGTGGACAGAAAGACAGTGGCGCTTTCCGCTGGCTTCTGTAGCTTTACGCAAAAAAACAGCCACCTTGAGACTCAAATTCAGCGCCCTGTATTTTCTATAAAGCCTTTCCAGATCTGTACATCAATTGCAATGAAAGCATGGGCAGCATTAGGGATAGATGTACTAAGCCCTTGAAGAGTGATAAACTGGAGAGTGATAAACTGGAGACAAACCAACAAGCTCCTGTCATTTATCCAACACAGTCTGTAACATGGCAGCGAGGAGCTGATTGGCTGGTACTTTTTACTCTCTCTAAGTACATTTGCCGCTATATTGCTCTACACGTTATCCCTCTCCAAGGCTCAGTACATCTCCCTCTTAGAGAGTTAGCTTTGCAAAGGTGCAGGAAGTTATCAATAACCTTTAGCGACCTCATCAACAAAAGTAAAAATAATTATCACTGTCTAATGATGACTTTTAAACACTTGTCTGGCATGGTTGCATTGTTTGCGACCACACCAAGCTGTGAGTTATCTGACTTGGTCGCAAACAGTCAGAAGCGCAGAATGGGCAGCTGCCAGAACATTTTCTTCTAGCAGCCGCCATTCTCAGAGGGACTTTCCAGCCTGTCTGCTTCCCCGCAACTGTACACCATGACCCCCTACCCCGAAAAAATACTATATTTTACAAATGTTAATATATATTTTCCTTTTTTTTTTTGTATATAAAATCATTTTGGATACTTTTTAAATATACGTTCTTGACCTAATTCAACCATAACAAAAAACAAAAACAAAAAACGGACAATTTCTGAGTGTTTTAAAAAAAAAAAAAAAAACCCAGTTAAGTGGTTAAGTATACACTATGAATAAAAACCTCTTAAACCAAGTTGGAAATGATTACTTTCATTTGTGTGCCCATTTTGTGCCCATGATTGAATTGTAGTTTCCATACTCTAATCACTATGTAGCTAAAGCACATTCTGTAGAGTTCAATTTATGAGGAAAGAAATGTGTAGGTATTGACATGCATTATTTATCATTTCACAGTCATTTAACAATAAAAGCCTTAAAAGATTTAGAGGTCTTAAATATCTCCAGACAGAATCTTAACACCAGAAAGGAGATGATCTCCTTACCAGTAATGTACTTAACATATAATCTCATTACATGTGCTCTGCTTGACTCCCATGCAATTACTAAAAAAACAAAAATATATTACGGAGTTCAAGGAAACAAAAGCAAACTAAAATGTTGACAACTGAAGTTGTACAAAGAGTACATTACTTTTGACAGATATGGAAGTATACGCTTAAAAGGCTGACCAATCATGCCTACTATAAAAGTGGTGTTCTTTTAATAAAAAAGGACTTCAGCAGTGGACAAAATTAACTTTGAACTTTGAGTATTTTGCAAGTGATGCAGTTGCTTATATTAGCCTACAGATGTCACTGTTGTGAATGCCGTCTACAGGAAGTACAAACTGCTGAGTTTCCCCTTATCAGCAGAAACAGTGACATCTCTAACTTAATGGCTGCTTTGTTTAGTGCACATATTCTCAAACTCGGTCCTTAGGACCCCAAACAGTTCATGTTTTCCAGGTCACCCAGCATGTGCACAGGTACAGTATATCTACGGTATTATTCACTGACACAATTTAAAAGATCCACAGGCGGTGCTAATTATTTCACTGGTGAATTCTGTGAGGAGACCTGGAAAACATGAACCGGGGACAGAGTTTGAGAACCTATAGTTTAGTGCATATCTGCATGATGGATTACACAGTATAACAGTCATAATAAGTGGGTATACTGTAGCTTTGCAACAGGGTATCTTGTTTAACGGATCAACTTTGTCCTTCAACATGGAGGAAGCCATTTTTGTGCCGTGATACAACCTCTCAATTTCACTATAACCAACGAAATGCCCCCATCCTTAGTGAATTGATATAATGAAAAATCGGCATGAATACCTCATTCTGAATCACATTATTTCTGATAATTGCAAGGGAGGATCAGAGTTAGCCGGATATTTTAATTCATAAGGAAGTCACGTGATTGAGTGGCATGTTATACCCACTTCAGCCTAACTACTCCAGTGCCTCCCAGTAGAGTGTTATGTAATCTGATTTGTCCAGGGATAACCATTCCCTTCAATGCAAATGATTAGCCGCAAATTATTAAATTTGGGAGAAACATTAAAAATAAGATTTTAATACCTACCGGTAAATCCTTTTCTCGTAGTCCATAAGGGATATTGGGGAAAACTAGTACGATGGGCTACAGACGGGGTCCAAAGGAGCCAGTGCACTTTAAATTTCTTTAATTGGGTGTGCTAGCTCCTCCCCTCTATGCCCCCTCCCACAGGCAGTTATAGGTAAAAACGTGCCTAAAGGAGAAAGGACATATATGAGAGAAGGAACATGATAACAAAAGGTGGTGAGATTTAAACACCAGCACACCACAACATATAACAACCAGCAACGGCTGGTAACAACAACAGCAACAGCTGAACAGGTAACTAAAGAACAAGAACCTGCAGAAAAGTCCACACATAGAGGTGGGCGCCCAATATCCCTTATGGACTTTGAGAAAAGTATTTACCGGTAGGTATTAAAATACTATTTTCTCTAGCATCCATAAGGGATATTGGGGAAACCTAGTACGATGGGGACGTCCCAAAGCTGTCAGAACAGGCGGGAACGTGCGGAGACTGCAGCAGCACTGCCTGCCCAAACTGGGTATCCTCTTTGGCCAGGGTATCAAATTTATAGTACTTCACAAAAATGTTTTTTCCCCGACCAGGTAGCCGCTCGGCATAGCTGCAAGGCCAAGACTCCATGGGCAGCAGCTCAGGAAGAACCCATTGATCTAGTAGAGTGGGCCTACAGAGACGTAGGAACAAGTAAGGCTGCCGACACATAGGCCTGTTGGATAGTACGTGAAAGGTTATATATATCAAGTATATATACAGGCGCTGTGATGAGTGTGCTTTTCCTAGCAGCTGAATAAATAAGGGGTAGTCAAACCCTTTCAATAACAAGAGGAAGAAGAAAGGTATACAACGCTCATTGACACAGTGTAATCTAAAAAGGTAAGTATTTAATAATAAGTTTTCTTTAAAAAAGACTTGGACAATTAAAAAACATGCAATCTAGGATATAATGTGTCTCAATAATGACTTCAGGTGGACTTATAAATCTATTAATACTGACACCAACTGGTGAGTTTGGCACTCATCAACATATTTAAAAAACCAGCACAAATACAGTCATAATACCGGACCAAATGTATATTAATTCATCCAATTGGATGTGGTTACCAAGTCTGTGTTCCGTTTAGAGAGGCTACCGTAAGATACAAGTCCGTTTGGCAATGGCGACAGTTGTTGGGGTCCTGGTTCACAGTTCACTTGGAACTCCGTGTTCCATTGTGTGGGTTCTCCTGTGGATGTAATGGGCAATAGCAATGCCGGTAGGAGTCCTGGTTCACGGAGATAAAAGAGATGCAAGGTCCTGACTGTAGGTGGTGGCGTAGTGATGGTGCTAGTTGTCAGATGTCCACATGGGTCTCTCAACCTAACGCGTTTCGCTGCTCCAGGCATTTTTATTAACACGTTTAGCATAACAATCAAATACCAGCTGTCTCCAATGATTACATCACTTCCCCTATAAAAGGGTAATCAGTCTCAATGTTACATCACCTTTGACAAAGCTGCCTGGAGCAGCGAAACGCGTTAGCTTGAGACCCATGTGGACATCTGACAACTAGCACCATCACTACGCCACCACCTACAGTCAGGACCTTGCATCTCTTTTATCTCCGTGAACCAGGACTCCTACCGGCATTGCTATTGCCCATTACATCCACAGGAGAACCCACACAATGGAACACGGAGTTCCAAGTGAACTGTGAACCAGGACCCCAACAACTGTCGCCGTTGCCACACGGACTTGTATCTTACGGGAGCCTCTCTAAACGGAACACAGACTTGGTAACCACATCCAATTGGATGAATTAATATACATTTGGTCCGGTATTATGACTGTATTTGTGCTGGTTTTTTAAATATTTTGATGAGTGCCAAACTCACCAGTTGGTGTCAGTATTAATAGATTTATAAGTCCACCTGAAGTCATTATGGAGACACATTATATCCTAGATTGCATGTTTTTTAATTGTCCAAGTCTTTTTTAAAGAAAACTTATTATTAAATACTTACCTTTTTAGATTACACTGTGTCAATGAGCGCTGTATACCTTTCTTCTTCCTGTTGGTTAGTACGCCTAATCCAACAAGCAATAGACTGCTTTGAAGCAGGGCAACCCTTCTTCTGCGCATCATAGAGCAAGATCAAGGAATCCATCTTTTTGACCCGAGCTGTACGCTTGACTTAAATTTTCAAGGCCCGTACAGTATTCAATGCCTCCAGAGGAGCAAAAGCGTCAGAACTGGACGGAACCACAATAGGTTGATTCAAATGGAACGCAGAGATGACCTTCGGCAGGAACTGCTGTCTAGTCCGGAGCTCCACTCTGTCCTCGTAAAAGACCAAGTAGGGACTTTTACACAGTAAGGCCCCCAATTCTGAAACACGTCGAACAGAAGCCAGGGCCAGTAACATCACTGTCTTCCACATGAGGTACTTGTCTTCTACAGTCATCAGAGGTTCAAACTAGGAGGACTGTAGAAAGTTCAACACTACATCCAAATCCCAGGGTGCCGTAGGTCGGCACAAAGGGAGGTTGTATGTGAAGTACTCCTTGCAAAAAGGTCTGAACTTCTGGCAACACTACCAATTTCTTCTGGAAGAAAATGGAAAGAGCTGAAATCTGGACCTTAATGGAACCCAGACGTAAGCCCTTATCCATACCAGTCTGCAGGAAACATCCCGTGAAACTCTACAAGTGGATACATATGTTCCTCGCACCAAGAAACATATCTCCTCCAGATATCATGATAGTGTTTTGACGTCACCGGTTTCCTGGCCTGAACCATGGTTGCAATAACCTTCTTGGAAAGGCCCTTTTTAAGCTAGGATGTTCCGCTCAACTTCTATGCTGCCAAACAAAGTCGGCGTAAGTCCGGGTAGACGAACAGTCCTCGTTGAAGATCTCTTCTGAGTGGTAGTGGCCAAGGGTCTTCGACGGACATGTCCAGAAGATCCGCGTGCCACGCCCTCCGAGGCCAATCCAGGGCAATTAGAATTGCATTCTTGGGAGCAATGAGATCGGAGGAAACAGGTAGACCAGCCGGTACGGCCAAGGCGACGCCAGTGTGTCCACTGCTTTCGCCTGAGGGTTCCTGGTCCGTGAGCAATACCAGGGAAGTTTCTTGTTGAGACAAAAAGCCATCATGTCTATTTATGGGCAACCCCACCGGTCGATGATATGCTGGAACACCAGATGATGGAGCCCCCACTCCCCCGGGTGGAGATCATGACGACTCAGGAAGTCCGCCTCCCAGTTGTCCACACCCGGAATGAAGGTTGCCGACATGGCTCTTGCACTTCTTTCCGCCCAGAGGAGTATCTTTGACACCTCTCGCATGCAGGCTCTGCTTTTTGTCCCTCCTTGTCGATTGATATATGCCATCGCCGTGGCGTTGTCTGACTGTACTTGGATCGCGTGATCCTTGAGCAGAGGAGAGGCTTGAAGTAGAGCACTGTAGATCACCCGAAGTTCCAGAATGTTGATTGGAAGGAGGCTTTCGTGGGCTGACTACCTGCCCTGGAACTATGCCACTTGGGTGACAGCTCTCCATCCTCTCAGATTCTCATCCATCGTGAGGAGAGTCCAATCCTGAATCCCGAAACTTCTGCCCTCCAGGAGATTGGAGGACTGTAGCCACCACAGGAGGGAAGTGCTGGCCTGAGTTGACAGCTGAATCATCCGATGCATCTGGAGATGCGATCCGGACCACTTGCTCAGGAGATCCAACTGAAACTTTCTGGCATGGAACCTCCCATACTGGATTGCCTCATAAGAGGCAACCATCTTTCCCAACAATCTTATGCAGAGATGTACAGACACTCGAGTAGGTCGGAGCACCAGGCGGACCATCTCCTGAAGTGTTTTTGCCTTGTCCTCTGGTAGAAACACCTTCTGGGCCACAGTATCCAGCAACAACCCCAGGATCAGGAGCCCCTGAGTTGGCTCCAGGTGGGAATTCTGTAAGTTGAGGACACACCCATGGTCGGACAGAAGATGGATGGTGCGGTTGATATGGAGCAACAAAAGCTCCCTGGATTTTGCCTGTATCAGAAGATCGTCCAGATAAGAGATCACATTGACCACCTGGATCCGGAGTTGAGGCATCATCTCCGCCATCACCTTCGTGAATACCGTTGGGGCTGTTGACAGGCCGAAGGGCAGTGCCTGGAACTGGAAGTCATCGTCCAGCAGGGCAAACCGCAGGTACGTCTGATGAGGAGGCCAAATCGGAATATGGAGATAGGCGTCGTTGATATCCAAGGAGACCATAAAGTCCTGTTCTTCCAGGCCCGCATTCTCTGCTCGCAGGGATTCCATTTTGAACTTGAACACCCTCAAAAAAGGTTTCAAGGATTTCAGATTCAGAATGGGCCTAACCGAACCGTCCGGCTTCGGCAACACAAACAGGTTTGAGTAAAACCCTTTGCCGCACTGCAGTAGAGGTACTGGAACAATGACTTGGGACTGGACCAATTTTCGGACAGCATGTTACAACGTAACCTGCATATCCTGCAAAGCTGGTAAGCTTGATTTGAAAAATCATTGGGGTAGAGTACTGTCGAACTCCAGCTTGTAGCCGTGAGAAACGAGCTCCCTGACCCAGGCATCTTGTCAGGAGGTCTCCCAGATGCAACTGAAGTGACGCAGTCGAGCTCCCACCTCGAGATCCCCTCGGGGTGGGTTGGCACAGTCATGCTGAGGCCTTAGTGGAAGCAGAACTGGTGGACTGTTCCTGAGAACTGGTGCTTGCAAGTTTTCTGGACTTACCTCTGGCCGCACTGGAGGCACCGCTGGCCTTAGATCGAAATCTGTGAGACCAAAAGGACTGGACAAATGGCCCCGGATAGGAGCGTCTTGCCGGCGGGGCCCCAGAGGGGAGAAGCGAGGATTTAATACCCGTAACTTTGGAAATCCTTGCATTCAGTTCAACCCCAAAAAGACATTACCCAGAAAAGGGGAGAGATTACACACTACGTTTGGATTCTGTGTCCGCAAACCACTGACGCAACCACAAGGCCCTGCGTGCCGACACTGCCATGGCAGACGTCCGATCATTAATGTTCCCCATCTCCTTGAGGGAATCACAGAGGACACGTGTAGTGTCCTGAATGTGCTTCAGTAGGGTGACCATAGCATATCCCCCGAGAGACCCCCCTAAATTTGAATGGCCCAAGAATGAATGGCATGGGTCATCCAGCAACTTGCAATAACATGTCTTTGTGAGAGGCCGGCTGCATTGTATATAGACTTTAGGGTAGTCTCTATCTTCCAATCCCCCCTTCCAATTTACCATCATGGTAAAGGAGCCCGGGACAGGTAGCACCGCCATTTTAGACGGGTTGAGACAGATATCCATGCCAAGGGGTTCCTCCCCAAATTTTCTACCTTCAGGAGCAAACTGGAAAGTGCGCAAAAACTTTTTGGACACTTGGAATTTTTTGTCTGGATTTTTCCAGGCCTGTTTGAATAAGTCATCTAACTCTGGAGAATCAGGGAAAGTGACATTGGGCTTATTTTGTACAAAGAAAAACGACTGCTGTGATGCAGTGTCCTCCAGAGGGAGCTTTAACACATCCCTTATAGCCAAAATGAGGGGTTCATTACCCTGAGTGGGATCGGGATCCAGGTCATCCTCATCATCTTGTATATCATCATCAGTATCACATAATAGAGCAGGTAAACCATGCTTCTTGGGACCTGCATGAGAGAGGAGGGCTGTGCATCAGCCCTAGGAGCTAAAATTTGCCACAGCTTGTTGAAGCAGCTGAGTTTCTGCACATTAGCAGTGAGCTGAGATGACATATCTGACATCATAGTCTTAAGAGACCCTAACCAGTGGGGCTCTGGACCCTCTCCCCCAACCTCTTCACTAATTTGTGAAGATTGACTGCATTGCTCACAGGAAAAGGAGTCATTAGATAATGGAGAGAATCTGGTATGACATATACTTCACAGGAAGTACAAACACAGACAATTATAATGCAAGCCTGACCTACTGTGAGAGGAGACACAGATACCCCTTTCATACCAATAATGCAGGGACTTAACCCGGGAATTCAGTCCCGGGATCATGCAGGGACATTCCCGGGTTGGCCCCGTTTATACCAGCATTTGGAGCCGGGACATCCCGGGTCAGCACCTTTCATACTGAACCCAGGATGGCCCTGCATTTTATGAGAATGTCATTACAAATGGCCCTTTTTAAGGCTCACAAAGATGAGGTTCTCTAGTGCTGAACTCATTAGGGAAACCATTTGTACCCACCTTATTAATCACTTAACATCTCATTAATGTAAACAATTTTACATAAACAAAAGGTTTGCACTGTTTTATCCTTTGTTTTAATGGTACAAAAGTAACCTGTTAAATGTACAGGCATATATAGAGTGAAACTTTGCATAAAATGACAAAATGTGGGGAACACATAGCAAACGTATATTAATATAACACACAAAAACCCAAACCCAACCCCCCCACACCCAAATATGAAAATTGTGACTTATAACAGCACAAAACTATCAAAGATAAATATACAGTCCAAGGCAAAGACTGCCTATGGCAATTGCCTATATATTTTGTAATCTGGAGATGATGGATTAGGGTTAGGGGGGGTCATAGTAGGGACCTCTAGAATACGGGGGATAACTGTGCTCAGGGACAGGAGGGGCCTGGATAGCTGGGTACATATTGGGACCCTGAATGCGAGGCAAGAAGCGTTCCAGGAACTCAAATTGGCAGTCTTGGTAGTCGCACAAGATGCATTCTTGGTGTCCCATTATCTGCGTTATGAAGGATTGCTGCAGCTCTCTTTCCGCCTCTATAAAACGGAGTTGGCGGGCATCCTCCTGTTGCTGTATGTTGTTGTCCATGTCGCGCAGTTCTGCAACCAGTACCGTGGTCATTGCTCGTGCAGCAAGCTCCACTTTGGTGGCTTTGTGTTTCCTCTTGGGAACTGTATATACTGTACTGCAAGGGGAGTCAAAGGGCATATAAGAAAAAGCAGTGCTGTGATCGAACGTGTTTGTGGCCTCCTCCCACCTGCACTAGATACACTCTGCGACAGTAAACTTTATGGCGGGCAGTTATGGTGGCGTATAGAGCAGAATTCATGTTTTTTGGAATGCGGGTGTTTTGAACAGAAATGATGCTAAGCAAGGACAAATACTTACTATTGCTGCGCATCACAGGGGGATTTGGCTGGAGTGCCGCACCCACATTTGTTTCCTGGACAATCACAGCATCCGCACTGTTGCCGGGTATACTGTCATCAATCGGGTTGATGGATGAGTCCAGATCGGGGTGGATAGGGTCATCTGCGAATAGTATGGGGGATGATGTTGATTGCCCACATTCGGTACTTTCCATGCTGGACTCACTCTCATCAGCAACCACAAAGGGTGATGGAGTGGCAGAATCACTGAGCGCAGTGTTGCCAAAAATTGATGCACACTGCTCATAAAACATCCAGTTGCGCCTTGCAGCCCCACTTTTGTTCCGGTTGTGGTCATGGATGCGGTTAAACTGTTTTTTTAAGCGTTTTCAGTTTATTCACCACTTGTTGTTGGCTACGGATGATGCCCAGCGTCCTTTACAGTGCCTGTGACCTGGCACCAGATCTCCTCTTCCCCTCTAATGCTTAAAAGCTCCCTCACCTCCTCATTTCTCCAAGACATTGCAGGGCTGCAGGGGTTAAAAAGTGCTGCGGGGGTCTGATGTGGCACAGAGCTGCAAGTACATGCCTCTACGTTGCTGTGCTGACTCTGCGCATCTCAGAAAAATCACAAAACCAGGAAGTGCCCTGAATAGCCAATCAGCATCAGCAGAGGCAACTCAGGAAGGCGGGACATGTCCCTGCACCGTTCACACTGGCCAGGTTCCCGGGAAGATCCCGGGACCAACCCTGGTAGATAGCAGGGAATTTGCTCAGTGTGAAAGGGTCCCGGGACCCTTTTACACTGAGCAAATTCCCGGGTTGATGCGCGTTTATGTGCAATAACCCGGGAAATTTTGGTCTGTCTGAAAGGGGTAAGAGAGGGGATACCAGCACACCCTGAGCTGCACAGCCCTAGTGAGACTGTCAGCTATGTAAATCAGAGTAAACACAGTCCTAATTAGGCTCAGAATAGTGTACACAAGCGGCTCTCCCCCTTAGCTACACCCTGTACCAGTTTCCAGCGTGTCTGTGAGGCAGGAAGCGCTGAGTGTGTTCTGTAGATGGCTGCTGTAAGCAGAGGAAGGTGCCAAAATGCCGCTGGTCCTGCTCTGAGGAAGCTCCGCCCCCCTCCAATGGCGCCGAATCTGTACATCTTAATTATACTGGCAAAGTCTCCAAATAAGTTTAAAACCTCACACAATTGCTTAGTTAAGCAGTTTTGTGCGAGTGTACACATGGGGGATCCTAGCAGGACCCCCCTGGGAGGGAACCATACACCGCGCCCATGGTCAGCAACACTTTGAACCGGGGACCCCTCTAGCGGGGTCCCCGGTTTGAACTCACCACCGATGTCACTTTCAGGCAGCGTTCAGGGTGTGCGACGTGCTGCGGCTCTGACTGCCAAGGCGCAGTGCCCCGCTGAACAAACAGCCCCTCAGGACGGTAGTCCTGCAGCGGGGAAGCGGCTCTGCACCTCGCAAGGCCGGTGACCGCCCCCCGTAACTCCCACGGCGCAGGTATGCTGTCGCCAAGGCAGCATACCGAGAAAAAAAAAGGTTTTAAATGGAATTGAAGAACACTCTCTGGAGCTGCAGAGACGTGCATCCTCTCCTGAGGGCACTTTTTTCTAAACTGCCTGTGAGTGGAGGCATAGAGGGGAGGAGCCAGCACACCCAGTTGAAGAAATTTAAAGTGCACCGACTCCTTTGGACCCGGTCTATACCCCATCATACTAGTTTTCCCCAATATCCCTTATGGATGCTAGAGAAACAGGTTTTAAAAACAACAAATAAAAATAATTTTATGTATATAAAAGATTGAGCACTATACATCAAGTAGACACGTGTTAATACAGGGGTGTCATGTGCCTAAACCTTGGACCATGGCCTCCGACTCCTGAAGTCATACCCTACATCAGGCATGTCCAAACTGCGGCCATCCAGCTGTTGTGAAACTACATATCCCAGCATGCCCTGACACACTTTTGCTGTCAGAGAATGCTAAAGCAGTGTCAGGGCATGCTGGGATGTGTAGTTTCTCAACAGCTGGAGGGACACAGTTTGGACATGCCTGCCCTACATGAACCGGAACATTTGTCCTGTTGAGTGGTATATCCTGCATGGACCAAAACTTTTGCCCTGCTGCGTGCTGCAAACTGCATGAACCAGACAATTTACCCTACTGTGTGGTGCATCCTGCGTGAACCGGGACATTTTCCTGATGTGTGGTGCATCCTGCATGAACCGGGACATTTTCCTGCTGTGTGGTGCACTCTGCATGAACTGGGACATTTGTCCTGTTGTGTTGTGTGGTGCATCCCTTGGAGAGGGCAGCTTGATGTGCACATCTGACACATCTCTACTCAGCCCTGTTGATCTCTATGTTAGTGTACTGCCAGCACCACACAAAAAAAAAAAAAACCTACCATTTTCTCTTTATAACATTCCTTCATCCACTTCTTGATCTATTCACTAATTCAGTGCTTTGTGGTGCACAACATGCATAAAAGAAAAAGAAAACAATGTGGCTATGATGGTGTATTTCACCCTTTGAGCTCTTGTGATTGCTGCAACACTATTAATAAATAACCATACCATTGCACAAGAAAGTACTGTACAAACAAGCGGTAAAGGCAATGTTAGGGTACATCACATTTGTGAGGATTAAACCACTCACTTTGAGTAGTCAAACAGCCTGCTGTCCCATAGATCATGATTGCCTCTAGGTCCATCATGGAAAAAGCAGGAGTTTGTGCCATCAAACTGGTTGAGACCATCTTCACTGTTCTTTGATGCATGGCTGTGTACAACATCAAGTAAAACCTGGATTCCCATAGAATGGGCGACATCAATCAGTTCCTTTAACTCATCTGGAGTTCCAAAGCGACTAATAAAAATAAAACCCATCGATTAGTAAGACAGCATGTTTAGCATTGTATGAAAAACAAACAAGCTGCATACAAAGTACAAAGACAAGGTTGCAGGTGCACAAGTCAAGCACTACCAATTTATTATTAATAGTCATTGCAATACAATTTTTCATTTTGAGGGAGGTTCTTCGCATAGTTATGGCCATAAATAACGGCTTGCCCACCACGTTTAGGTGACCTTGTTAATCAGGCAAGTCCCTAACATATTGGGGGGGTACAAATCTAGGGTGCGGGACACTAACCTATCTTAACTTTTTTCACTATACATTTTTTTCACTGTAGTGTTGCCCTGGGGTCACTCGGATGCTTGGCTATGGGGTGTCCCGCGACCTAGATTTGTACCCCCTTCCAATATGTTAGGGACTTGCCCGATTAACTTGGACGCGGTGGGCAATACATTATTTACGCCCACCGCGTCCACCATGCAAAGAACCTCTCTCAAAATGCAAAATGTTATTGCAATGATTATTATTAATAAATTGGCAGTGTTTGAGTTGTGCAACTGCAACCTGGTCTTTGTATGCAGTTCTACTGAAAGGTCTCCGCAGGGTCGCACCTTTCATTACCAGTGTGCACCCCAGGACCCCTCCCTTGTATGAAAAACAAACAACAAATACTACATAACACCATTCATATAATGTTTCAATCTCAAATTGGAATGGAGATATAAAATGATCATTAAAGAGTTATTTAGGAATCGCAACATCTGCTGAACAAATACGCTGCAATAAACATGCCCAACTTAGTGTCGTTGGAAGCAGGACTATGCTCCAGAAAATGTTTATAGTGGAAGCTGCTCTGTTTCGCTACATTTATGGTTTAAATGAACAGAAACATCAACTCTTTATTATATGTGGCACTTTTATGTCTTTGACAATTTGTATTACACTCGTCAAAATTAATGCCCTGCCTACAGAAATGCAAATAGAAGGTGTGCAATACATGCCCTCAGAAATATAACGAGCATGGGCGGTTTAACAGAGGTGGGGGGCCCGTGGACACACTCCGAGTAGGCCCCCATCTCTCCGTATCGCAGTAGAGGTTTCTGGAATCATGGCGCCGCCATATTTCTGGCAACAAATCTTTACTGCGCATGCGTATATCATTTGAAAATTTAGCGCTGTGGGACTCTGGAGAGGTAAGTAATTGAACATGGATGCAGGGTGCGCAGTGTGGGTTCCTGATTATAGATACGCCTTTAACGAGAATTGATATCTGGGTCTTCAGAGATACCCGGGGATCTAAGCCCTTTTGTAGGGAGTAAAAGGCTGGGTGCCCTCCAACAAAGGAGATACCACTTCTTTAACCACTTAACTGACGATTTTTCCCTTCAAAACCTTTCATAAAATTGTTTTTTTTAAAACATTTTTTTCTTTAATATAATTTTAAAAAGTATTTTTTTAAATATTAAAATATTATATCATGCACATTTGCAGAATGGATCTCCTCGTCAAAAAACTGAGGGACACCGTGGGACAGGGGAATCATCAAACCTACTAAAGTGAAGATGTTGCACATAGCAAATAACCAGATTCTAGCCAATATATATCTACTACTCAAACTTACTGCTCAGGAACCGAAACGGTGCATGTTTTCCCCTCACAGAATCACACGTAAAATAATTAGCGCCACCTGTTGATCTTTTAAAATGTGCCGTGTGCAATGAATACACCTGTGCTCCTGCTGCTTTTCTCCAGGAAGACACAATTTATACAACCAAGTAAATAAAGTAAACCAAGTAAAGGCTCCTTCCAGGCAACCTCCTCTATGGCAGCGAATAGACTGAGTTTATGCCAGTTTTGGATAGCATTACTGCCTCACAGCTCTGAGGTCATGGGTTCAATTCCCACCACGGACTTATGTCGATTTTATATATAGTCCCCGTCCTTGTGTGGGTTTCCTCCCACACTCAACACTGGTGGGTTAACTGGATCTTTACAAAAATGTGCCCTAGTGTGTAAGTGTGTGTGGGCAGACTAGATGGGCCAAGTGGTTCCTATCTGCCGTCAAATTCTATATTTCTATGTTTAACATGGCACCCGTGCCTTATTCCCAGAGACATCTCTATTCTGAATGCGAAAATCACTGGGAAAATGTCTGCAGCGATTTATGTCTGCAGCACTGGCTGCTGCGGCCACAGGACTCCGGGGTGGACAGACACAAAAAAAAAAAAGCAATAAGATGTACACAACACTCCGTAACCGTGTTGTGTCTCTGTGGGGAGTACATCTCAAACTGTGTTGGCAAGAACAATAATTACCAAATAATTACTTCTGCATCATAACAATACAATCGATATGTCTTTGATTATCACAGCTCCATTTTATTTTTTACCTTGATGCAGCAAAGAAACTGGTGATTTGATAACCAAAGCTTGCATAATATGCATGTTCCATGATAGCCATCATCTGTATGCAGTTATACCCTGTTGGATAAAGAGACAGATCAGGTTTGACTATTCAAAGTCTTCATAATGTATACACAGCTATGCAATTGCGACTGGGAGACACTGATCAAAGCTTGGTGATCGAACAAGAAAGATGCATCTATTCACCGCTGCTATGCTCAGAGCAGTGAGTGACAGGGGGATCTCCCAAGTGCCCCAATCATTTTGAACAAACTGTCGCACACAGTGATCGGGTGATATGAGCAATATTTGATATACAGTAGACATATAAAATGTACAGAGCAATGTGTGTAAATTAGCCAGTACAAGCCACTTTCGCATCGGGACCCTGAGGGCAAACATGTGCGTCTCCTTCAAGGAACAAAGCCTTCTCCCTCCTTTGGACTGACCTATGGGCCATCAGATTATAGAGATGCCTCACCCCTGGACCAATGCTAAAAGACTATGCTTGATGTATTGTATGCCTTTGTACAAAGGGTATAAATACTGAGCCCCTGGAGACAGAGGGCAGATCTCCTATCTCAGAAGTCCTCTTGCTGAAGACTGATCGCCTAGATCCAGGGGCGCATGCGATGTGTATATTGGCTGTAACTCTCTCTCATGGTGTGTTGTTCCTTGCATTTGTTACCTTTTATTGCGATTTAATACTTTTATTTGATATATTAAAACGGATTGTGGGATGTACCACAATTCAAGAATGTATTTAGTGTGGAACCGCACTAGTCTAACAATTTTACTAAGGTACAGAAAATGAAAGTTGTAAATGAAAAACCAATATACATGCAGTTATCAAGTAAATCTTAAGCTGCTAATGATTGGCGGTGCTCCCAGGAATTTTGTAGATTGGACTACAATTGGAAAGGAGAGAAAAGACAAAAAACCCTTGTTTGGGAGCACTCATTTGTTGTGATCAATGTGGTATGTATAGAAAGAAAGAAATGAAAATAAGAATTTACTTACCGATAATTCTATTTCTCATAGTCCGTAGTGGATGCTGGGAACTCCGTAAGGACCATGGGGAATAGCGGCTCCGCAGGAGACTGGGCACAAAAGTAAAAGCTTTAGGACTACCTGGTGTGCACTGGCTCCTCCCCCTATGACCCTCCTCCAAGCCTCAGTTAGGATACTGTGCCCGGACGAGCGTACACAATAAGGAAGGATTTTGAATCCCGGGTAAGACTCATACCAGCCACACCAATCACACCGTAGAACCTGTGATCTGAACCCAGTTAACAGCATGATAACAGAGGAGCCTCTGAAAAGATGGCTCACAACAATAATAACCCGATTATTGTAACAATAACTATGTACAAGTATTGCAGACAATCCGCACTTGGGATGGGCGCCCAGCATCCACTACGGACTATGAGAAATAGAATTATCGGTAAGTAAATTCTTATTTTCTCTGACGTCCTAGTGGATGCTGGGAACTCCGTAAGGACCATGGGGATTATACCAAAGCTCCCAAACGGGCGGGAGAGTGCGGATGACTCTGCAGCACCGAATGAGAGAACTCCAGGTCCTCCTCAGCCAGGGTATCAAATTTGTAGAATTTAGCAAACGTGTTTGCCCCTGACCAAGTAGCTCCTCGGCAAAGTTGTAAAGCCGAGACCCCTCGGGCAGCCGCCCAAGATGAGCCCACCTTCCTTGTGGAATGGGCTTTTACAGATTTAGGCTGTGGCAGGCCTGTCACAGAATGTGCAAGCTGAATTGTACTACAAATCCAACGAGCAATAGTCTGCTTAGAAGCAGGAGCACCCAGCTTATTGGGTGCATACAGGATAAACAGCGAGTCAGATTTCCTGACTCTAGCCGTCCTGGAAACATATTTTCAGGGCCCTGACTACGTCCAGCAACTTGGAGTCCTCCAAGTCCCTAGTAGCCGCAGGCACCACAATAGGCTGGTTCAAGTGAAATGCTGAAACCACCTTAGGGAGAAATTGAGGACGAGTCCTCAATTCTGCCCTGTCCGTATGAAAAATTAGGTAAGGGCTTTTATAGGATAAAGCCGCCAATTCTGAGACACGCCTGGCTGAAGCCAGGGCTAACAACATTACCACCTTCCAAGTGAGATATTTTAAGTCCACAGTGGAGAGTGGTTCAAACCAATGTGATTTTAGGAACCCCAAAACTACATTGAGATCCCAAGGTGCCACTGGAGGCACAAAAGGAGGCTGTATATGCAGTACCCCCTTGACAAACGTCTGAACTTCAGGAACTGAAGCCAGTTCTTTCTGGAAGAAAATCGACAGGGCCGAAATTTGAACCTTAATGGACCCTAATTTTAGGCCCATAGACAGTCCTGTTTGCAGGAAATGTAGGAAACGACCCAGTTGAAATTCCTCTGTAGGGGCCTTCCTGGCCTCGCACCACGCAACATATTTACGCCAAATCCGGTGATAATGTTGCACGGTCACATCCTTCCTGGCTTTGATCAGGGTAGGGATGACTTCATCCGGAATGCCTTTTTCCTTCAGGATCCGGCGTTCAACCGCCATGCCGTCAAACGCAGCCGCGGTAAGTCTTGGAACAGACAGGGTCCCTGCTGAAGCAGGTCCTTTCTTAGAGGTAGAGGCCACGGGTCCTCTGTGAGCATCTCTTGAAGTTCCGGGTACCAAGTCCTTCTTGGCCAATCCGGAGCCACGAGTATAGTCCTTACTCCTCTCCTTCTTATGATCCTCAGTACCTTGGGTATGAGAGGCAGAGGAGGGAACACATACACTGACTGGTACACCCACGGTGTTACCAGAGCGTCCACAGCTATTGCCTGAGGGTCCCTTGACCTGGCGCAATACCCGTCTAGTTTTTTGTTGAGGCGGGACGCCATCATGTCCACCTTTGGTTTTTCCCAACGGTTCACAATCATGTGGAAGACTTCTGGGTGAAGTCCCCACTCCCCCGGATGGAGGTCGTGTCTGCTGAGGAAGTCTGCTTCCCAGTTGTCCACTCCCGGAATGAACACTGCTGACAGTGCTATCACATGATTTTCCGCCCAGCGAAGAATCCTTGCAACTTCTGTCATTGCCCTCCTGCTTCTTGTGCCACCCTGTCTGTTTACGTGGGCGACTGCCGTGATGTTGTCTGACTGGATCAGCACCGGCTGACCTTGAAGCAGAGGTCTTGCTAGGCTTAGCTCCAGGATATTTATGTGGAGTGATGTCTCCGGGCTTGACCACAAGCCCTGGAAATTTCGTCCAAGTGTGACTGCTCCCCAGCCTCTCAGGCTGGCATCCGTGGTCACCAGGACCCAGTCCTGAATGCCGAATCTGCGGCCCTCTAGAAGATGAGCACTCTGCAACCACCACAGGAGAGACACCCTTGTCCTTGGTGACAAGATTATCCGCTGATGCATCTGAAGATGCGACCCGGACCATTTGTCTAGCAGATCCCACTGGAAGGTTCTTGCGTGGAATCTGCCGAATGGGATTGCTTCGTAAGAAGCCACCATCTTTCTCAGGACCCTTGTGCATTGATGCACTGAGACTTGGCCTGGTTTTAGGAGATTTCTGACTAGTTCGGATAACTCCCTGGCTTTCTCCTCCGGGAGAAACACCTTTTTCTGGACTGTGTCCAGGATCATCCCTAGGAATAGGAGTCGGGTAGTCGGGATCAGCTGAGATTTTGTAATATTGAGAATCCAACCGTGCTGGCGCAGCACTATCTGAGATAGTGCTACCCCGACTTCCAACTGTTCCCTGGATCTTGCCCTTATCAGGAGATCGTCCAAGTAAGGGATAACTAAAACTCCCTTTTTTCGAAGGAGTATCATCATTTCGGCCATTACCTTGGTAAAGACCCGGGGTGCCGTGGACAATCCAAACGGCAGCGTCTGAAACTGATAGTGACAGTTCTGTACCACAAACCTGAGGTACCCTTGGTGAGAAGGGCAAATTGGGACATGTAGGTAAGCATCTTTGATGTCCAGAGACACCATATAGTCCCCGTCTTCCAGGTTTGCAATCACTGCTCTGAGTGACTCCATCTTGAATTTGAACCTTTGTATGTAAGTGTTCAAGGATTTTAGGTTTAAAATTGGTCTCACCGAGCCGTCCGGCTTCGGTACCACAAATAGTGTGGAATAGTACCCCTTTCCCTGTTGTAGGAGGGGTACCTTGATTATCACCTGCTGGGAATACAGCTTGTGAATGGCATCCAATACTGCCTCCCTGTCTGAGGGAGACGTCGGTAAAGCAGACTTTAGAAAACGGCGAGGGGGAGACGTCTCGAATTCCAATTTGTACCCCTGAGATACCACTTGAAGGATCCAGGGGTCCACTTGCGAGTGAGCCCACTGCGCACTGAACCTCTTGAGACGGGCCCCCACCGTGTCTGCTTGTAAAGCCCCAGCGTCATGCTGAGGACTTTGCGGAGGCGGGGGAGGGCTTTTGTTTCTGGGAACTGGCTGTTCGTTGCAGCCTTTTTCCTCTCCCTCTGCCACGGGGCATAAATGAGGCGCCTTTTGCCCGCTTGCCCTTATGGGGCCGAAAGGACTGCGCCTGATAATACGGCATCTTCTTAGGTTGAGAAGCTACCTGGGGTAAAAATGTGGATTTTCCAGCAGTTGCCGTGGCTACCAGGTCTGATAGACCTACCCCAAATAACTCCTCTCCCTTATAAGGCAATACTTCCATGTGCCTTTTAGAATCCGCATCACCTGACCACTGCCGCGTCCATAAACCTCTTCTAGCAGAAATGGACAGCGCGCTAACTCTTGATGCCAGTCGGCAAATATCCCTCTGTGCATCACGCATATATAGAAATGCATCCTTCAAATGCTCTATAGTCAGTAATATACTGTCCCTATCTAGGGTATCAATATTTTCAGTCAGGGAATCCGACCACGCCAGGCCCGCACTGCACATCCAGGCTGAGGCGATTGCTGGTCGCAGTATAACACCCGTGTGAGAGTATATACATTTTAGGATATTCTCCAGCTTTCTATCGGCAGGTTCCTTTAGGGCGGCCGTATCAGGAGAGGGTAGTGCTACCTGTTTTGACAAACGTGTGAGCGCTTTATCCACCCTAGGGGGTGTTTCCCAACGTGCCCTATCCTCTGGCGGGAAAGGGTACGATGCCAATAACCTTTTAGGAATTATCAGTTTTTTATCGGGGGAAACCCACGCCTCATCACACACTTCATTTAATTCCTCGGATACAGGAAAAACTACAGGCAGTTTTTTCTCACCAAACATAATACCCTTTTTAGTGGTACTTGTATTATCAGATATATGCAATACATTTTTAATTGCTTCAATCATGTAACGTGTGGCCCTAGTGGAAGTCACGTTTGTCTCATCATCGTCGACACTGGAGTCAGTATCCGTGTCTGTGTCTGCCATTTGAGGTAACGGGCGTTTTAAAGCCCCTGATGGCGTTTGAGACCCTTGGACAGGCACAAGCTGAGTAGCCGGCTGTCTCATGTCGTCAACTGTCTGTCGTAACGAGCTGACACTGTCACGCAATTCCTTCCATAAGCTCATCCACTCAGGTGTCGACTCCCCAGGGGGTGACAACTGTATAATAGGCAATTGCTCCGCCTCCATCTCATTTTCCTCCTCAAACATGTCGACACAATCGTACCGACACACCGCACACACACAGGGAATGCTCTGATAGAGGACAGGACCCCACTAGCCCTTTGGGGAGACAGAGGGAGAGTATGCCAGCACACACCAGAGCGCTATATATAAACAGGAATACCACTATAAAATGTGCTTTTCCCTTTATAGCTGCTGTTAGTATCAAAACTGCGCCAAATTAGTGCCCCCCCTCTCTTTTTTACCCTTTTCTGTAGTGCAGGACTGCAGGGGAGAGTCAGGGAGACGTCCTTCCAGCGGAGCTGTGATGGAAAATGGCGCCTGTGTGCTGAGGAGATAGGCTCCGCCCCCTTCTCGGCGGCCTTTTCTCCCGCTTTTTTGTAAGTTCTGGCAGGGGTTAAAATACATCCATATAGCCCTGGGGGTTATATGTGGTGTATTTATGCCAGCCAAGGTGTTTTACATTGCTGCTCAGGGCGCCCCCCCCTAGCGCCCTGCACCCTCAGTGACCGGAGTGTGAAGTGTGCCTGAGTAACAATGGCGCACAGCTGCAGTGCTGTGCGCTACCTTGTTGAAGACTGATGTCTTCTGCCGCCGATTTTTCCGGACCTCTTCTTGCTTCTGGCTCTGTAAGGGGGCCGGCGGCGCGGCTCTGGGACCGAGCTCCGAGGCTGGGCCTGTGTTCGGTCCCTCTGGAGCTAATGGTGTCCAGTAGCCTAAGAAGCCCAATCCACTCTGCACTTCAGGTGAGTTCGCTTCTTCTCCCCTTAGTCCCTCGATGCAGTGAGCCTGTTGCCAGCAGGTCTCACTGAAAATAACAAACCTAAAACTTTTACTAAGAAGCTCAGGAGAGCCCCTAGTGTGCACCCTTCTCGGCCGGGCACAAAAATCTAACTGAGGCTTGGAGGAGGGTCATAGGGGGAGGAGCCAGTGCACACCAGGTAGTCCTAAAGCTTTTACTTTTGTGCCCAGTCTCCTGCGGAGTCGCTATTCCCCATGGTCCTTACGGAGTTCCCAGCATCCACTAGGACGTCAGAGAAATAAAACTTAACCTTTAATTGTTTCTTGAATAAAAGGACTAATGGAAACTAAATTTGAGACTCATGTCTAATGTTTGCGAATAAAAAACTTGTTTACCTTTTTAACACATGAGGTACAAGATAATTGAAAAAGGTGAAAATA
Organism: Pseudophryne corroboree; assembly: GCF_028390025.1. NCBI lineage: Eukaryota > Metazoa > Chordata > Amphibia > Anura > Myobatrachidae > Pseudophryne > Pseudophryne corroboree. The sequence goes on along the minus strand of NC_086445.1, from coordinate 953,813,987 downwards.
TCAAAGAAAATAATTATATATCTATATATATATATATATATATATATATATATATATATATATCTCTATATATATATATCTATATCTATATATCTATCTCTATATATATATATATATATATATATCTCTATATATATATATATATATATATATATATATATATGAAATTATGGATGCCATATGGTCCAATTGGAATCAAAGGTATCCAGAAAAATCACTGTACATGCCCTAAATGTAGGTATGACTGGTAACGTAATGTGGTTACAATGTTAATCTCAAGATTTGAGTACCAAAGAGGTGAGAAGAACAATGATTTGAATGTGTTGAAGGTTTCCTTTGAGATAAAGGCCCACTGCACCTGGTATTCTCAGGAGGTTTCCCTTCCTGATACTGACCAGGCCATGCCTGCTTAGCTTCCGAGATCGGACAAGATCGGGCGTATTCAGGGTAGTATGGCCGTGGGCCGTTGTTAAGATAGAAGGAAGAAAAGAAGGTGGGGAGGGAGGCCACTTCTACTATCTGTACTGTACATAAATCAGAACCATGAATAGTCCAAAGAAGTTTTTCCAGAAGTGAGTGTATAAAATAAGTATTTTCCTTGAAAAAGGCCCACTGCACCTGGTATTCTCAGGAGGTTCCCCTTCCTAGTACTGACCAGGCCATACCTGCTTAGCTTCCGAGATCGGACAAGATCGGGCGTATTCAGGGTAGTATGGCCGTGGGCCAATATGAAGGAAATATGAATGAATGGAAAAACGCACTCTGTTTTCTGTACTTCACATCTAATAAAGACTAAAAATAGTCTGAAATGGTATTTCCAGATAAGAGTGTGTATGGACAGTTTAAGGATGGAGAAGAAAAGACACAATGAAAAAAATGAAAAAAAATAGAAGAAATTTGGAAAAATATATGTGTGTGTGAATACAGGATATGTGTCTTCTGATAAGAGATAAACAATCAGGGTTCTGAAGAAATTTACAAGTATTTCTGTAACGCACTATAATATACTAACAATAAATGTGGAGTATTACAAATAAGTGCTTACAGAAAAATAATAGAAAATTTGTGTACTGTACATACAGAGCTGAACCAGTGACTGATAAATTAAGAGCTCAAGGCTGGCTCGCAAAAGATTAAATAACAAATAATGCTCCGTTGCTCGTTCCCTGAAAGGAAACCAAATTGATAAATAATCGTGTGTTAGTTTTAAGCTCAAGGCTGGCTCACGTAAGATGCACAAAATCTTGTAGTATCCTCTTAGGAGAGACAAAATTTTTTAGATATATACATAAATAAAGAAAGAGATATAGCAATAACATTGAAATCAAATATTACCATAAATACACCACACTGGTGTGGTATGCCGATTAATCTAGTGTTGATGTCAAATAACATTGAAGTCAGATTTTACCATAAGCACACCACACTGATGTGGTATGCTGATTAATCTAGTGTCGATATCAAGGTTAAATACCTTAATCTAGTGCATAATCATTTGGGCATAAGCGGGAAAATGGTACAGTATAAGTAATTTGTGGTCCTATGAGACGATACTGTACATGTTATTCCTGCAGGTATGGTGTATTACTGCAGGAATTGACAATTTCTGGGAGAGAGAGATATAAACACAATTAAACCCTGGTGGTCTAGCGTCCGTTACCGCAGCCGCAAGGTGTGCGGCCAGTGCTGTCCTGGTATCCTCTCACGATGTCCCGCTGCAGTGATGAGCACGGCCGCCAGCTTCCGGACTGGGCGTTGCCGCGATGACGTCACTGAGGACGTTCTCGACGTACGTTTCACCTGATTGGGCTTGGTCACGAGAGCCTCTCTTTCTATACATACCACAACAAATGAGTGCTCCCAAACAAGGGTTTTTTGTCTTTTCTCTCCTTTCCAATTATGTACCACAATTCAACAGTATACTATCGTACTCTATTTTATTAAGGTATCAGTGTGCATGTAACCGCAGCAGGGGTGTGTTACGCAAACAGACACAGCCTGCGTCCGCAGCAAACTATTTTGTATTGTTTTAAAATTAATTGACTTTTACACCACTTATGCGCCCTACACACTGGGCGATAACGCTGCAAGATATGAACGATCTCGTTCATTAATGAACGAGATAACGTTCATGTAAAGAAGAAATTCTTCGGTTATTGGTAATGGTAAAAACTTAATTTTTATTAATCAACAATTAAAAAATTATAACCCCTCAACGATCCAAGAAAGAGTATAAGTATAAAAAGACGTGAGAAAATATAAAATGTTCTGGTCTGTTAAATCACACAGGAAGGATTTAGAAAGGCTGCAGACACTTGATAGTCTGACACCCGTTTCTCCTGACCAGTACAGATAATCTGTATTAATGAGACCGACCAAGGAGGTCAATAGTGTGTATTGGAGAACCACTTGAATATGGTTAAATAGTGAGCAATTGAGTGTTCACCTGTTATTCCATATTGTGCAGAGTTAGAAATATCTATATTGACACGATCTGGACGCGGCAAGGATAGGAAAAAAGTTTGTGAAAGAATCAAATAGTGGTGATACTGCTGTTGGTGTCCACCCTTCAAAAGAAGGGGAATAGTCCCTACTCTACAACACCAGGTATTCCCAGGGAGTCGCCTCTCAAGGTACTGACCTGGCCCAACGCTGTTTAGCTTCCAAGCTTCCTCCCTTCGGCCTCAGTGCCCATGGACCCTCCCACATCCCTCAACCTTTTTCAGTGAGATAATTTTAATCTATCCCTTCTTATTCTTCATTTACATATCTTTTAGCAAATAATAATCTCCTGATCTTATATCGGATTACCATATAAAAAATAAAAAATTATCAAATTTCACCAGTATATACTCCGTAATAGGATGTATCACTGGCAATCCCATATCCAAAATGGCGCCGTCATCTCCCTTTGACCAGGCCCTCTTTTCTGCTACTATCCTCTCAGCTCCCCACACACGCACGTCCATTAGCCTCTCTGTTAGTCCGCCCACCTATCGCGTCATATTACGCATCCACCTCTGATTGGCTACGACGCGCCATTAGCCTCTCCCGCGTCTCTATGGTAACGTCCGTACCCCCTCCCCAGTTACCAATCAGGCACGTACAGCCCATTGGCTGCTAACTAATGACAACAGGGTTTTTAAACCCCACACTTACCATCGACTATGAGATCCCGGAAGTGAACAAGCCCAACGGGCGAAACGCGTTTTCCACGGACTACAGCGTGGGACCGGCCTTTGGAGGACCCTCCACCATCATCTACTTTCCTATTTTGACACCTTGAGTACCACCTTTCTGCCTACATTATATTCTTTTCTATGTGCAATTTAGACTTGAATACTATTTTTCCATAGGTGCCTTTTTGCATTAAGCGCACTCACCAGCGCTGCATACCATGCAGTTAGGATTTTCTGTGAGGTTTACAGCAGTAGAATCCCATATATTTTAGGCTAGTATTGCTGGCATAGCTGCTCATCACATTTGGCACACTACTTAATATTGCATGGTGCTTATTAAGGATCTCTCATGCATATTATAGTTTGGTAGTCCTACAGATTGCAGATCATTACAACTGCAGTGGGAGGACCTTTCATTTGGCACATCAACTAATAGTATAAGCCTGCTTTGGGATTTTTTGTGCACGATATAGATTTATAATCCTGCAGATTGCATGATATACCTATTATTTATTTCTGTACACATTGCTCTATTCCCTATGTATGCAGGGCGCTATACAATTTAGTTTGTTTTTGTTTTTTCTGCCTTGCACAAAAAAGAATACATATGTGCAATCTATATCTACATGTATGAATTTACCTGACGCTGCATATTTTGTGACAGGGTTTCTTTTCCTTAGGGAGAGTAACCACTAGTCTAATTTCCAAAAATAATATATTTTCTCCTCTTTTTTCATTACTTACTACTTTCCGTAGACTCTCATCCACGATCCTAGGATGTACTTTGCCACTGAGTGACAACTGTTTCACCCTGCCTAACGTGGAAAGCAGATCTACACACTATATGACTTTATCTTCCTAAATCTCCACTCTACCATCTGTATATAGGCGCACTCTCATTGGTAGATAGCCTCTCTACTATCATACCGCGCTGCTAATGCCCGATCTCGTCCGATCTTGGAAGCTAAACAGCGTTGGGCCAGGTCAGTACCTTGAGAGGAGACTCCCTGGGAATACCTGGTGTTGTAGAGTGGGGACTATTCCCCTTCTTTTGAAGGGTGGACACCAACAGCAGTATCACCACTATTTGATTCTTTCACAAACTTTTTTCCTATCCTTGCCGCGTCCAGATCGTGTCAATATAGATATTTCTAACTCTGCACAATATGGAATAACAGGTGAACACTCAATTGCTCACTATTTAACCATATTCAAGTGGTTCTCCAATACACACTATTGACCTCCTTGGTCGGTCTCATTAATACAGATTATCTGTACTGGTCAGGAGAAACGGGTGTCAGACTATCAAGTGTCTGCAGCCTTTCTAAATCCTTCCTGTGTGATTTAACAGACCAGAACATTTTATATTTTCTCACGTCTTTTTATACTTATACTCTTTCTTGGATCGTTGAGGGGTTATAATTTTTTAATTGTTGATTAATAAAAATTACGTTTTTACCATTACCAATAACCGAAGAATTTCTTCTTTACAATCACAAGAGTGCGCCCACACAAGAGCTTTCTTTCTCTCCTCTCGTTAGTATCTGTACTTTCTAGCTCTGGGCGCACCACCAATAGGGACTATATTTTGAAAGGTTTAAATCTCCTTTCCATTACTATAATTGTCCATTTGTTGGTTTCTTACAATTCTTACAATTTATAACATACCGGTGCACGGTCGCTTCTTTTGTTTCGAGATAACGTTCATATCTGTCAGTGTGGAGGCACCAGCGATGAACGATGTGCGGCCCCGCGCTCATTCATTGCTGGTGCCCCGTCGGCTGTGCATGCAGGCCAATATTTGCCTGCACTTCTACGAAGCTGGGTGACTTCCCCCCGTCACTGCCCCCCGCCTCCGAGTCGCCCGTCTGCCGTATCGGCGGTCGGGCAGCTCGGCTGCATATCACCGTGTCTGTAGGGCCCATTAGTCCAAATCACATAGCCCAGATTGTATAGGCTCAAATCGTACCTAGCACAAATAGCATCGTGTGGGCCCATTAGACTGAAAAATTAATTGCAGACCCTGGACAAACACCAAAAATAATGCAGAACGTAAAAGACATACACAAACAATGAAATATCAATATGACGCAAGTTTACAGTTCTTATTTCCGAATTCAACACTCAGTCATCCCTCCCCAAATGTGAGCAGGAACCCCAAGGTCAAGCGATTAATTACTAAATCCTGCCACCACTTGAAAATTCTAAGTTCTGAGTGTAGTTATGTTCTTAAGGGGGAGATTTCTCAAAGATTGGAGAGAGAGAAAAAATAAGATTTTAAACCTACCGGTAAATCTTTTTCTCCTAGTCCGTAGAGGATGCTGGGGACTCCGTAAGGACCATGGGGTATAGACGGGCTCCGCAGGAGACATGGGCACTCTAAAGACTTTAGAATGGGTGTGCACTGGCTCCTCCCTCTATGCCCCTCCTCCAGACCTCAGTTAGAGAACTGTGCCCAGAGGAGACAGACCGTACGAGGAAAGGATTTTTGTTATTCCAAGGGCAAGATACATACCAGCCCACACCATCCACACCGTACAACCTGGAACATACGAACCAGTTAACAGTATGAAACAAACCAGCATCACCCAGAGACTGAACAAAACTGTAACATAACCCTTATGTAAGCAATAACTATATACAAGTCTTGCAGAACTTCGTCCGCACTGGGACGGGAGCCCAGCATCCTCTACGGACTAAGAGAAAAAGATTTACCGGTAGGTTTAAAATCTAATTTTCTCTTACGTCCTAGAGGATGCTGGGGATTCCGTAAGGACCATGGGGATTATACCAAAGCTCCAGACCGGGCGGGAGAGTGCGGATGACTCTGCAGCACCGATTGAGCAAACACGAGGTCCTCCTCAGCCAAGGTATCAAACTTGTAGAATTTAGCAAAAGTGTTTGACCCGACCAAGTCGCCGCTCGGCAAAGCTGCAATGCCGAGATGCCTCGGGCAGCCGCCCAAGAAGAGCCCAACTTCCCAGTGGAATGGGCCTTTACCGAATTTGGTAACGGCAATCCAGCCGTAGAATGAGCCTGCTGAATCGTATTACAGATCCAGCGAGCAATATTCTGCTTAAAAGCAGGAGCGCCAACCTTACAGGACAAACAGTGCCTCTGTTTTCCTAACCCGAGCCGTCCTGGCTACATAAATTTTTAAGGCCCGACTACATCAATGGACTTGGAATCCTCCAAGTCACCCGTAGCCACAGGCACCACAATAGGTTGGTTCATATGAAAAGATGAAACCACCTTTGGCAAAAATTGAGGACGAGTCCTCAATTCTGCTCTATCCACATGGAAAATCAGATAAGGGCTCTTGTGAGACAAAGCCGCCAATTCGGACACCCGCCTTGCAGATGCCAAGGCCAACAACATGACCACCTTCCAAGTGAGAAATTTTAATTCAACTGTTTGAAGAGGCTCAAACCAGTGAGATTTTAGGAACTGTAACACCACGTTAAGGTCCCATGGTGCCACTGGGGGCACAAAAGGAGGCTGGATATGCAGCACTCCCTTTACAAAAGTCTGGACTTCTGGGAGAGAAGCCAATTCCTTCTGAAAGAAAATTGATAGGGCAGAAATCTGTACCTTAATGGAGCCTAACTTTAGGCCCATATCCACTCCTGTCTGTAGAAAGTGGAGAGAAACCGGCCCAGATGGAAATCCTCCGTAGGAACATTCTTGGCTTCACACCAAGATACATACTTCCTCCAGATGCGGTGATAATGTTTCGCCGTCACCTCCTTCCTAGCCTTAATCAGAGTAGGGATGACTTCCTCCGGAATACCCTTCCCCGCTAGGATTTGGTGTTCAACCGCCATGCCGTCAAACGTAACCGCGGTAAGTCTTGGAACACGCAGGGCCCCTGCTGAAACAGGTCTTCCCTGAGAGGAAGAGGCCACGGATCTTCTGTGAGCATTTCCTGAAGATCTGAATACCAGGCCCTTCGAGGCCAATCTGGAACAATGAGTATTGTCTGCACTCTTTTTCGTCTTATGATTCTCAGTATTTTTGAGATAAGCGGAAGAGGAGGGAACACATAGAACGACTGAAACACCCATGGTGTCACCAGGGCATCCACCGCTACTGCCTGAGGGTCCCTTGACCTGGCACAATACCTCCAAAGCTTCTTGTTGAGGCGTGACGCCATCATGTCTATTTATGGAAGTCCCCGCTGACTTGTTATCTCTGCAAAAACTTCCTGATGAAGTCCCCACTCTCCTGGATGGAGATCGTGCCTGCTGAGGAAGTCTGCTTCCCAGTTGTCCACTCTCGGAATAAAGACCGCTGACAGAGCGCTTACGTGATTTTCCGCCCAGCGAAGAATCCTGGTGGCTTCCGCCATTGCCACTCTGCTCCTTGTCCCGCCTTGGCGGTTTACATGAGCCACGGCTGTGACGTTGTCTGATTGAATCAGAACCGGTAGGTCGCGAAGAATATTATCCGCTTGTCGTAGGCCGTTGTATATGGCCCTCAATTCCAGTACGTTGATGTGTAGACAAGCCTCCTGGCTTGACCATAGTCCCTGAAAATTTCTACCTTGTGTGACTGCTCCCCATCCTCGGAGGCTCGCGTCCGTGGTCACCAGAACCCAGTCTTGAATTCCGAACCTGCGACCCTCGAGAAGGTGAGCACTCTGCAGCCACCACAGGATAGACACCCTGGCCCTGGGGGACAGGCTTATTTTCCGATGTATTTGTAGATGGGACCCCGACCACTTGTCCAGAAGGTCCCGCTGAAACGTCCTCACATGGAACCTGCCGAAGGGGATGGCCTCATGGGTCGCCACCATCTTTTCCAGTACATTGATGGACTGACACTCTTTTCGGTCTCTGACCATGGGGGTAATTCTGAGTTGATCGCAGCACTAAGTTTGTTAGCAATTGGGAAAACCATGTTGACTGCAGGTGGGGCAGATATAACATGTGCAGGGAGAGTTAGATTTGGGTGGTTTATTTTGTTTCTGTGCAGGGTAAATACTGGCTGCTTTATTTTTACACTGCAATGTAGATTTCAGTTTTAACACACCCCACCCAAATCTAATTCTCCCTGCAAGTGTTATATCTGCCCCCCCCCCCCCTGCAGTGCACATGGTTTTGCCCAATTACTAACAAACTTGCTGCTGCGATCAACTCAGAATTAGGCCCCATGTTCTGGAGTTCCTGGGCTTTTTCCATTGGGAGAAAAACCCTCTTTAGTTCCGTGTCCAGAATCATGCCTAAGAAAGATAGCTGAGTCGTTGGAATCAACTGTGACTTTGGTAGATTTAGAATCCAGCCATGCTGCTGCAGCACTCTCAGGGAGAGCGACACGCTTTTCTGCAATTGATCTCTCGATCTCGCTTTTATCAGGGGATCGTCCAAGTACGAGATAATTGTGACTCCCTGTCTGCGCAGGAGTACCATCATTTCCGCCATTACTTTGGTAAAAATCCTCGGGGCCGTGGAAAGCCCAAACGGCAACGTCTGAAACAGGTAATGACAGTCCTGTACAACGAATCTCAGGTACGCCTGATGAGGGTGATATATGGGGACATGAAGGTATGCATCCTTTATGTCTAGTGACACCATAAAATCCCCCCTTTCCAGGCTGGAGATTACTGCCCGGAGCGATTCCATCTTGAATTTGAACTTTTTCAAGTACAGGTTTAGGGATTTTAAATTTAGAATGGGTCTGACCGAGCCATCCGGTTTCGGGACCACAAATAGGGTTGAATAGTACCCCTTCCCCTGTTGAACTAGGGGAACCTCGACAACCACTTGTTGTTGACACAGTTTTTGAATTGCAGCTAAAACTATCTCCCTTTCTGGGGAAGAAGCTGGTAAAGTCGATTTGAAAAACCGGCGAGGAGGCAAGTCTTCCAATTCCAGCTTGTAGCCTTGGGATACAATTTCCATTGGCCAAGGATCCATGTCTGACTGAACCCAGACGTGGCTGAAGAGTCGAAGACGTGCCCCCACCGGCGCGGACTCCCTCAATGGAGCCCCAGCGTCATGCGGTGGATTTAGTAGAAGCCGGGGAGGACTTCTGCTCCTGGGAACTAGCCGTAGCAGGCATTCTTTTCCCTCTACCCTTACCTCTGGCGAGGAAGGAAGAGCCCCGACCTCTTCTACACTTATGCGACCGAAAGGACTGCATCTGATATTGTGGTGTTTTCTTTTGCTGTGGGGGAACATAAGGTAAAAAAGTAGATTTACCCGCGGTAGCTGTGGAAACCAGGTCCGCGAGACCTTCCCCAAATAAAACCTCACCCTTGTAAGGCAAAACTTCCATATGCCTCTTTGAGTTGGCATCACCCGTCCATTGGCGGGTCCACAGGGCTCGCCTAGCAGAAATCGCCATGGCGTTGGCTCTCGAACCTAGCAACCCAACGTCTCTCTGAGTGTCTCTCATATAGAAGACTGCGTCTATAATGTGACCTAAGGTCAATAAAATGGTATCCCCATCTAGGGTATCAATGTCAGCTGACAAGGTATCTGCCCTAGCTACTACAGCGCTACAAACCCAAGTCGACGCTATTGCCGGTCTGAGCAAGGCACCCGTATGTGTATAAATTGATTTTAAGGTAGTCTCCTGTCTGTGATCAGCAGGATCCTTGAGGGCTGCCGTGTCTGGAGACGGTAGCGCCACCTTTTTGGACAAACGCGTTAAAGCCTTGTCCACCTTGGGCGAGGATTCCCACCATAACCTGTCCTGTGCAGGGAAAGGATATGCCATAAGAATTCTCTTGGGAATCTGCAGTTTCTTGTCTGGAGTCTCCCAAGCTTTTTCAAATAACTCATTCAGCTCATGAGATGGGGGAAAGGTTACCTCAGGTTTCTTTTCCTTAAACATGCATACCCTCGTGTCAGGGACAGAGGGGTCATCTGTGATATGCAAAACATCTTTTATTGCAATAATCATATAATGAATACTTTTGGCCACCCTTGGATGTAACCTCGCATCATCGTAGTCGACACTGGAGTCAGAATCCGTGTCGGTATTAGTGTCTGCTACTTGGGACATGGGACGTTTCTGAGACCCTGAAGGGCCCTGTGATACAGCCAAAGCCATGGATTGACACCCTGTTTTATCCCTGGACTCTGCTTTGTCCAATCTCTTATGTAATAAAAATACATTTGCATTTAAAACATTCCACATATCCAACCAATCATGTGTCGGCGTTGCCGACGGAGACACCACAATCATCTGCTCCACCTCCTCCTTAGATGAGCCTTCCGCTTCAGACATGCCGACACACACGTACTGACACCCCCACACACTCAGGGATATATCTATATGGAGACAGTCCCCCAATAAGGCCCTTTGGAGAGACAGAGAGAGAGTATGCCAGCACACACCCAGCGCCACCGGACACTGGAATAGAATCCCAGTTAGTACAGCGCTTTTATATATATATATATATATATATATATATATATATATATATATAATAAGAATTTACTTACCGATAATTCTATTTCTCGTAGTCCGTAGTGGATGCTGGGAACTCCGTAAGGACCACAGGGGGAATAGCGGCTCCGCAGGAGACTGGGCACAAAAAGTAAAAGCTTTAGACTAGCTGGTGTGCACTGGCTCCTCCCCCTATGACCCTCCTCCAAGCCTCAGTTAAGATACTGTGCCCGGACGAGCGTACATAATAAGGAAGGATCTTGAATCCCGGGTAAGACTCATACCAGCCACACCAATCACACCGTACAACTCGTGATCTGAACCCAGTTAACAGTATGATAACCGTAGGAGCCTCTGAAAAGATGGCTTCCAACAATAAACAACCCGATTTGTTTGTAACAATAACTATATACAAGTATTGCAGACAATCCGCACTTGGGATGGGCGCCCAGCATCCACTACGGACTACGAGAAATAGAATTATCGGTAAGTAAATTCTTATTTTCTCTGACGTCCTAGTGGATGCTGGGAACTCCGTAAGGACCATGGGGATTATACCAAAGCTCCCAAACGGGCGGGAGAGTGCGGATGACTCTGCAGCACCGAATGAGAGAACTCCAGGTCCTCCTCAGCCAGGGTATCGAATTTGTAAAATTTAGCAAACGTGTTTGCCCCTGACCAAGTAGCTGCTCGGCAAAGTTGTAAAGCCGAGACCCCTCGGACAGCCGCGCAAGATGAGCCCACCTTCCTTGTGGAATGGGCTTTAACAGATTTTGGCTGTGGCAGGCCTGCCACAGAATGTGCAAGTTGAATTGTACTACAAATCCAACGAGCAATCGTCTGCTTAGAAGCAGGAGCACCCAGCTTGTTGGGTGCATACAGTATAAACAGCGAGTCAGATTTTCTGACTCCAGCCGTCCTGGAAACATATATTTTCAGGGCCCTGACTACGTCCAGCAACTTGGAGTCCTCCAAGTCCCTAGTAGCCACAGGTACCACAATAGGTTGATTCATGTGAAACGCTGAAACCACCTTAGGGAGAAATTGAGGACGAGTCCTCAATTCCGCCCTATCCGAATGAAATATCAGGTAAGGGCTTTTATAGGATAAAGCCGCCAATTCTGATACGCGCCTGGCTGAAGCCAGGGCCAACAGCATTACCACTTTCCATGTGAGATATTTCAAATCCACTGTGGTAAGTGGTTCAAACCAATGTGATTTTAGGAACCCTAAAACTACATTGAGATCCCAAGGTGCCACTGGAGGCACAAAAGGAGGCTGTATATGCAGTACCCCTTTGACAAACGTCTGAACTTCAGGCACTGAAGCCAGTTCTTTTTGGAAGAAGATCGACAGGGCCGAAATTTGAACCTTAATGGATCCTAATTTTAGGCCCATAGACAATCCTGCTTGCAGGAAATGTAGGAAACGACCCAGTTGAAATTCCTCCGTAGGGGCCTTCTTGGCCTCACACCACGCAACATATTTTCGCCAAATGCGATGATAATGTTTTGCAGTTACATCCTTCCTGGCCTTGATCAGGGTAGGGATGACTTCATCTGGAATGCCTTTTTCCTTCAGGATCCGGCGTTCAACCGCCATGCCGTCAAACGCAGCCGCGGTAAGTCTTGGAACAGACAAGGTCCCTGCTGGAGCAGGTCCTTCCTTAGAGGTAGAGGCCACGGGTCCTCCGTGAGCATCTCTTGCAGCTCCGGGTACCAAGTTCTTCTTGGCCAATCCGGAGCCACGAGTATCGTTCTTACTCCTCTCCTTCTTATGATTCTCAGTACTTTTGGTATGAGAGGAAGAGGAGGGAACACATATACCGACTGGAAAACCCACGGAGTTACCAGAGCGTCCACCGCTATTGCCTGAGGGTCCCTTGACCTGGCGCAATATCTGTCCAGTTTCTTGTTGAGACGGGACGCCATCATGTCCACCTTTGGTTTTTCCCAACGGTTTACAATCACTTGGAAGACTTCTGGATGAAGTCCCCACTCCCCCGGGTGGAGGTCGTGTCTGCTGAGGAAGTCTGCTTCCCAGTTGTCCACTCCCGGAATGAACACTGCAGACAGTGCTATCACATGATTTTCCGCCCAGCGAAGAATCCTTGCAGCTTCTGCCATTGCCCTCCTGCTTCTTGTGCCGCCCTGTCTGTTTACGTGGGCGACAGCCGTGATGTTGTCCGACTGGATCAATACCGGTTGACCCTGAAGCAGAGGCCTTGCTTGACTTAGGGCATTGTAAATGGCCCTTAGCTCCAGGATATTTATGTGAAGAGACGTTTCCATGCTTGACCACAAGCCCTGGAAATTTCTTCCCTGTGTGACTGCTCCCCAGCCTCTCAGGCTGGCATCCGTGGTTACCAGCATCCAATCCTGAATGCCGAATCTGCGGCCCTCTAGAAGATGAGCCTTCTGTAACCACCACAGGAGAGATACCCTTGTCTTTGGAGATAGGGTTATCCGCTGATGCATCTGAAGATGCGATCCGGACCATTTGTCCAGCAGATCCCACTGAAAAGTTCTTGCATGGAATCTTCCGAATGGAATCGCTTCGTAAGAAGCCACCATTTTTCCCAGGACTCTCGTGCACTGATGCACTGACACTTGTCCTGGTTTCAGGAGGTTCCTGACTAGCTCGGATAACTCCCTGGCCTTCTCCTCCGGGAGAAACACCTTTTTCTGGACTGTGTCCAGAATCATCCCTAGGAACAGTAGACGTGTTGTTGGAATCAGCTGTGATTTTGGGATATTTAGAATCCACCCGTGCTGACGTAGCACTACCTGAGATAGTGCTACTCCGACCTCTAACTGTTCCCTGGACCTTGCCCTTATCAGGAGATCGTCCAAGTAAGGGATAATTAATACGCCTTTTCTTCGAAGAAGAATCATCATTTCGGCCATTACCTTGGTAAAGACCCGTGGTGCCGTGGACAATCCAAACGGCAGCGTCTGAAACTGATGACAGTTTTGTATCACAAACCTGAGGTACCCTTGGTGAGAAGGGTAGATTGGGACATGGAGATAAGCATCCTTGATGTCTAGAGATACCATATAGTCCCCTTCTTCCAGGTTCGCTATCACTGCTCTGAGTGACTCCATCTTGAATTTGAACCTTTTTATGTAAGTGTTCAAAGATTTTAGATTTAAAATTGGTCTCACCGAGCCGTCCGGCTTCGGTACCACAAACAGCGTGGAATAATACCCCTTTCCCTGTTGTAGGAGGGGTACCTTGATTATCACCTGCTGGGAATACAGCTTGTGAATAGCTTCCAATACTGCCTCCCTGTCGGAGGGAGACGTTGGTAGAGCAGACTTCAGGAACCGGCGAGGGGGAGACGTCTCGAATTCCAATTTGTACCCCTGTGATACTACCTGCAGGATCCAGGGGTCCACTTGCGAGTGAGCCCACTGCGCGCTTTTTCCCTCTTGCCCTTATAGGGACGAAAGGACTGGGTTTGAAAAGACGGTGTCTTTTTCTGCTGAGAGGTGACCTGGGGTAAAAAGGTGGATTTTCCAGCCGTTGCCGTGGCCACCAGGTCCGATAGACCGACCCCAAATAACTCCTCCCCTTTATACGGCAATACTTCCATATGTCGTTTGGAATCCGCATCACCTGACCACTGTCGCGTCCATAGCGTTCTTCTGGCAGAAATGGACATCGCACTTACTCTAGATGCCAGGGTGCAAATATCCCTCTGTGCATCTCGCATATATAGTAATGCATCCTTTAAATGCTCTATAGTTAATAATATACTGTCCCTATCCAGGGTATCAATATTTTCAGTCAGGGAATCCGACCAAGCCACTCCAGCGCTGCACATCCAGGCTGAGGCGATCGCTGGTCGCAGTATAACACCGGTATGTGTGTATATACCTTTTAAGATATTTTCAAGCCTTCTATCAGCTGGTTCCTTGAGAGCGGCCGTATCAGGAGACGGTAACGCCACTTGTTTTGATAAGCGTGTGAGCGCCTTATCTACCCTAGGGGGTGTTTCCCAACGTGCCCTAACCTCTGGCGGGAAAGGGTATAGTGCCAATAATTTATTAGAAATCAGCAGTTTTTTATCGGGGGAAACCCACGCTTTATCACACACCTCATTTAATTCATCTGACTCAGGAAAAACTACTGGTACTTTTTTCACACCCCACATAATACCCTTTTTTGTGGTACTTGTAGTGTCAGAAATGTTCAATGCCTCCTTCATTGCCGTGATCATGTAACGTGTGGCCCTACTGGACATTACGTTTGTCTCGTCACCGTCGACACTGGATTCAGTATCCGTGTCAGGGTCTGTGTCGACCATCTGAGGTAACGGGCGTTTTAGCGCCCCTGACGGTGTCTGAGACGCCTGAACAGGCACTAATTGATTTGTCGGCTGTCTCATGTCGTCAACAGTTTTTTGCAAAGTGCTGACATTGTCACGTAATTCTTTAATTACTACCATCCAGTCAGGTGTCGACTCCCTAGGGGGTGACATCACTAACACAGGCAATTGCTCTGCTTCCACATCATTTTCCTCCTCATACATGTCGACACAATCGTACCGACACCCAGCACACACACTCTGATAGAGGACAGGACCCCACTAGCCCTTTGGGGAGACAGAGGGAGAGTTTGCCAGCACACACCAGAGCGCTATATATATACAGGGATAACCTTATATAAGTGTTACTCCCTTTATAGCTGCTGTATTATATATTAGCTGCCAATAGTGCCCCCCCTCTCTTGTTTTACCCTGTTTCTGTAGTGTAGTCTGCAGGGGAGAGTCAGGGAGCCGTCCTTCCAGCGGAGCTGTGAAAGAAAATGGCGCTTGTGTGCTGAGGAGAAAGGCTCCGCCCCCTTCACGGCGGCCTTTTCTCCCGCTTTTTTCAGGAAACTGGCAGGGGATAAATGCATCCATATAGCCCAGTAGCTATATGTGATGCATTTTTTTTTAGCCATATAAGGTTTTTATATCGTTTTTATTGCGTCTCAGGGCGCTCCCCCCCAGCGCCCTGCACCCTCAGTGACCGGAGTGTGAAGTGTGCTGAGAGCAATGGCGCACAGCTGCAGTGCTGTGCGCTACCTTATTTGAAGACAGGAACGTCTTCTGCCGCCGCTTTCTCCGGACCTCTTCGCTCTTCTGGCTCTGTAAGGGGGCCGGCGGCGCGGCTCCGGGACCCATCCAGGCTGAACCTGTGATCGTCCCTCTGGAGCTAATGTCCAGTAGCCAAGAAGCCCAATCCACTCTGCAGTCGGGTGAGTTCGCTTCTTCTCCCCTTAGTCCCACGATGCAGTGAGCCTGTTGCCAGCAGGACTCACTGAAAATGAAAAACCTATTTAAACTTTTACTTCTAAGCAGCTCAGGAGAGCCACCTAACTTGCACCCTTCTCGTTCGGGCACAAAAATCTAACTGAGGCTTGGAGGAGGGTCATAGGGGGAGGAGCCAGTGCACACCAGCTAGTCTAAAGCTTTTACTTTTTGTGCCCAGTCTCCTGCGGAGCCGCTATTCCCCCTGTGGTCCTTACGGAGTTCCCAGCATCCACTAGGACGTCAGAGAAATATATATATATATATATATATATATATATATATACACACGATTACACTCACTGCGCCAATTAAATGTGACCCCCCCCCTCTTTTTTGCCCTCTGTAACCGTGTTCAGCAGGGGAGAGTCCGGGGAGCCAGCTTCTCTGCAGTGTGCTGTGGAGAAAATGGCGCTGGTTAGTGCTGGAGGATCAAGCTCCGTCCCCTCACCGGCGGGCTTCGGTCCCGCTCAAATTATTTATACTGGCGGGGTTTTTTTTTAATATACCGCCTCCGCAGTATCAAACCTATATGCCAGTGTCCCTTGAGGTTAATATTGCTGCCCAGGGCGCCCCCCCTGTGCCCTGCACCCTTACAGTGCCCGCTGTGTGTGTATGTGTGGGAGCAATGGCGCGCAGCGTTACGTCAGTGAAGATCTGAAGTCTTCTGCTGCCTTTCAAGTCTTCTTTCTTCTTAATACTCACCCGGCTTCTATATTCCGACTCTGTGAGAAGGACGGCGGCGCGGCTCCGGGACGAACGGCGAGGGTGAGACTTGCGTCTGCTTCTCTCCTCTAAGTCCCACGATGCAGGGAGCCTGTTGCCAGCAGCGCTCCCTGAAAATAAAAAAACTAACAAAAGTCTTTTTCAGAGAAACTCAGGAGAGCTCCCCTGCAGTGCACCCAGTCTAATCTGGGCACAGGATCTAACTGAGGTCTGGAGGAGGGGCATAGAGGGAGGAGCCAGTGCACACCCATTCTAAAGTCTTTAGAGTGCCCATGTCTCCTGCGGAGCCCATCTATACCCCATTGTCATTACGGAGTCCCCAGCATCCTCTAGGACGTAAGAGAAAACTGTAGTACCAACCAATCAGATTTTTACGGTTGTTTTTCAAACACAGTCCGTAAAATATCAGTTAAGAGCGAATTGGTTAGTACTTTCTCTCAGGAGATTGATCAATCTTCTCCAAACTACAGTACCTAAAGCGACACCCCCCCCACCCCCCATTGTCATGTGACAAATGATAAAATTACTATAAATTCCAAGTTCATTACAAATGAAAATTAACAACTTGTTGCTATCGGCTACAGTATCTGTAACTGTTGTATGTGCACTACTTTTATAAATACAGGTTGAGTTTCAGTTATCCAAAATGCTTCGACCAGAAATATTTTGGATATGGGATTTTTCCATATTTTGGAATAATTGCATATCATAATGAGATATCATGGCGATGGGACCTAAGTCTAAGCACAGAATGCATTTATGTTTCACATACACCTTATACACAGCCTGAAATTAATTTTAACCAATATTTTTAATAACTTTGTGCATTAAAAGTGTGTACATTCACACAATTCATTTATGCTTCATATACACTGTATACCTTATACACACAGCCTGAAGGTCATTTAATGGGATCCGGATTGAAAGTCGACAGTAACTAGGTCGACAATGTCTAGGTCGACCACTATTGGTCGACAGTAACTAGGTCGACAGGGTGTCTAGGTCGACAGGGTATTTAGGTCGACATGTTCTAGGTCGACAGGTCAAAAGGTCGACATGAGTTTTTCGCAATTTTTTTCTTTTTTTTGAACCTTTTCATACTTAACAATCCACGTGGACTACGGTTGGAACGGTAATCTGTGCCGAGCGAAGCGGTAGCGGAGCGAAGGCACCATGCCCGAAGCATGGCGAGCGAAGCGAGCCATGCGAGGGGACGCGGTGCACTAATTGGGGTTCCCGGTCACTCTACAAAGAAAACGACACCAAAATAACATTAAAAACTCATGTTGACCTTTTGACCTGTCGACCTAGAACATGTCGACCTAAAGACCCTGTCGACCTAGACACCCTGTCGACCAATAGTGGTCGACCCAGTTACTGTCGACTTTCAATACCACACCCCATTTAATATAATAGTTCTAATAACTTTGTGTATTAAACAAAGTTTGTGTACATTGAGCAAACCGAAAACAAAGGTTTCAACATATCACACAAAAAATTCTGTATTTCGGTATATTCCATATTTCTGAATGTTTGTATATGGGATACTAAATCTGTACTACCAAAATTTGATATATATTTTTGCTTTTAACTATGGCATTTACATACAGTAGTCTTGGCTACTGCTTAACATTGTGTCCTTCCTCATTTTCACTTACTCAATAATATTGATGAGGACTAATGAAGGAAAAAATAGGATTTTGAATACCTACCGTTAAATCATTTTCTCGTAGTCCATAAGGGATATTGGGGACATAATTAGTACAATGGGGTATAGCCGGGTCCTAAGGAGCCAGAGCACTTTCAATTTCTTCCACTGGGTGTGCTGGCTCCTCCCCTCTATGCCTCCTCCTACAGCTCAGTTATAGGTAAAACAGTGCCCGAAGGAGAATTACATACTTGAGAGAAGGAACATAACAACAACAGGTGTCGTGAGATTTGAACACCAGCACACCAATACATAATTTAGCCAGCAAAGTCTGGCAACATTAACAGCAACAGCTGAACAGGAACACGTAATAGAGAACCTGCAGAAAGTCACTGCACAGAGGCGGGCGCCCAATATCCCTCATGGACTACGAGAAAAGGATTTACCGGTAGGTATTCAAAATCCTATTTTTCTCTAGCATCCATAAGGGATATGGGGGACAGAATTAGTACGATGAGGATGTCCCAAAGCTTCCAGAATGGGCAGGAACGTGTGGAGACAACTGTAGCACCGCCTGCCCAAACTGGGTATCCTCTTTGGCCAGGGTATCAAATTTGTAGAACTTCACAAAGGTGTTCGTCCCAGACCAGGTAGCAGCTCGGCATAGTTGCAGGGCCGAGACTCCACGGGCAGCCGCCCAGGAAGAACCCACCAATCTAGTAGAGTGGGCGTTCAGAGACTGTGGAACCGGTAAGGATGCCGACGCATAAGCTTGTTGGATAGGAAGCCTAATCCAACGAGCAATGGACTGCTTTGAAGCAGGTCAACCCTTTTTCCGCGCATCATACAGCACGAACAAGGAATCAGTCTTTCTGATCCGAGCCGTCCGCTTGACATAGATTTTCAAGCCTCACACAGCATCCAATGCCTCCGGAAGAGCAGAAGTGTCAGAACCAGACAGAATCACAATAGGTTGATTCAAGTGAAATGCGGAGACCACCTTCGGCAGGAACCGCTGTCTAGTCCTGAGCTCCGCTCTGTTCTCGTAAAAGACCAAGTACGGACTTTTGCACGGCGAGACCCCCAATTCTGAAACCCGCCTAGCAGAAGCCAGGGCCAGCAACATCACCGTTTTCCACGTGAGGTACTTGTCTTATACCATCATCGGAGGTTCAAACCAGGAGGACTGTAGAAAGCGTAACACTACATCCAGATCCCAAGGTGCCGTAGGCGGTACGAAAGGAGGCTGTATGTGAAGCACCCCTCGCAAGAAGGTCTGAACTACAGACAAGAGAGACAACTTCTTCTGAAAGAAGACGGAAAGAGCTGAAATCTGGACCTTAATGGATCCCAGACATAAAGCCTTTATCCACTCTAGCCTGCAGAAAACGGAGGAACCTTCACAAGTGGAATTCTGCCAGATATGATGATAGTGTTTTGATGTCACAGGTTTTCTAGCTTGCACCATAGTGGCAATGACCCTTTTGGAAAGTCCTTTGTCAGCTAGGATGTTCTGCTCAACTTCCATGCCGTCAAACGAAGCCGCCGTAAGTCCGGGTAGACCAACGGTCCTTGTTGAAGAAGATCCCTTCTTAGTGGTAGAGGCCAAGGGTCCTCTACGGACAAGTCCAGAAGAGCCGTATACCACACTCTTCGGGGTCAATATGGGGCAAACAAGACTGCTTCCACTCTTTGATGTCTGATCCGCTTGAGCACTCTTGGGATCAGAGGAATCAGTGGAAACAGGTAGACCAGCTGGTAAGGCCAAGGTAAAGTCAGCGCACCACCCACTGCGCCCGCCTGGTTCGTGAGCAATAGCAGCAAAGCTTCTTGTTGAGATGAGAGGCCATTAAGTCGATCTGTGGGCAACCCCACCAGACAATGATCAGTTGGAACACCTGAGGGTGTAGTCCCCACTCCCCCGGGTAGAGGTCGTGGCGACTTAGGAAGTCCGCCTCCCAGCTGTCCACTCCCGGAATGAAGATTGCAGACAGCTCTCTTGCATTTCTTTCTTCCCAGAGGAGTATTCTTGACACTTCTCGCATGCAGGCCCTGCTTTTTGTCCCTCCTTGTCGATTGATGTACGCCACCGCCGTGGCGTTGTCTGACTGCACCTGGATCGCCCGATCCTATAGTAGATGAGACGCCTAAAGTAGAGAATTGTGGATAGCCTGAAGTTCCAGAATGTTGATTGGAAGTAGGGCCTCTTGGACAGACCGCCTGCCTTGAAACTGTGCCCCTTGGGTGACAGCTGCCCATCCTCGAAGACTCGCATCCGTCGTGAGGAGGATCCAATCCTGAATCCCGAAGCTTCGGCCTTCCAGGAGGATGGAAGACTGTAGTCACCATAGGAGTGAAATCCTGACCTGGGGTGACAGCTGAATCATCCGGTGCATCTGAAGCTGGGAACCAGACCACTTGTTCAGGATGTCCAATTGGAAGGGTCTGGCATGGAACCTTCCATACTGTATCGCCTCGTAGGAGGCCACCATCTTTCCCAGTAATTTTATGCAAAGATGAATGGAGACTCGAGCAGGTCTGAGTACCATGCGAACCATTTCCTGGAGTGTTGTCTCAGTTTTTCCACTGGGAGGAACACTCTCTGTGCTACAGTATCCAGTAGCATTCCCAGAAACAGGAGTCTCTGAGACGGTTCCAGGTGGGACTTCTGCAGATTGAGGATCCATCCGTGGTGAGACAGAAGTTGGATAGTGCTATCTATATGGAGCGATAGAAGCTCCCTGGAACTCGCTCTTATCAGGAGATCGTCCAGGTATGGAATTACATTGACCCCCTGGACCCGGAGCTGAAACATCATTTCTGCCATCACCTTCGTGAACACCCTCGGAGTTGTAGACAGGCTGAAGGGTAACGCCTGAAACTGGTAGTGATCGTTCAGTAGGGCAAACTTCAGATATGCCTGATGAGGCCAAATTGGGATATGTAGGTAAGTGTCCTTGATATCCAGGGACACTAGGAATTCCTGTTGTTCCAGGCCTGCGAACACCGCTCTCAAAGATTCCATCTTGAATTTTAAAACCTTCAGGTAAGGATTAAAGGATTTCAGATTCAGAATGGGTCTCACAGACCCGTCTGGTTTCGTTAAGACAACCAGACTGGAGTAGTAACCTTGTTCTAGTTGTAGTAGGGGTACTGGAACAATGACCTGGGACTGGACTAACTTGTTTATGGCAGTGGTAGCGTACCACGCATACTTTCAAAAGCTGGTAAGCCAGATTTGAAAAACCGTTGGGGAGGAGTACCGTCGAACTCCAGCTTGTAACCTTGAGAGGTAAGGTCCCTTACCCAAGCAACTTGGCAGGAACCATCCCAGATGTGGCTGAAGTGACATAACCGAGCTCCCTCCACGAGGTCTCCTCGGGGTGGGTGGGCACCATCATGCTAAAGTCTTTGCGGGAGCAGAACTGGTGTTCTGGTCCCGAGAACCAGCAACGGCTGGTTTCTTAGGTTTTCCTCTGGAGCCTCTAGCTGCATTGGAGGCCCCTCTGGCCCTAGATCGAAATCTGGTGGACCAAAAGGACTGAGTAGGCTGTCCCGGATAGGTACGGTGGAGCCTCCAAAGGGAAAAACATGACTTTTCCAGCAGTAGCTTAGGAAATCCATGCATCAAATTCACCTCCAAAGAGCCATTCACCTGTGAAGGGAAGAGATTCCACATTACGTTTGGAGTCAGCATCAGCAATCCATTGACGTAACCATATGGCTCTGCGCGCTGACACAGCCATAGCTATGGTCCTAGCATTAATATTGGCAATCTCTTTAAGGAAGTCACAGAGGACTCTTGCCATGTCCTGAATGTGAGTCAGGAGTGTAACAGTATTAACTAAGGTTATATCACCCGAGAGTCCTTTCTTAATTTGATAAGACCAGGAATGAATTGCATGCGTCATCCAGCAACCTGCAATGACCAACCTTTGAGCAACACCTGCAACAATGTAAATAGATTTCAGAGTGGTCTCAATTTTCCTATCTGCCGGGTCCTTTACTGTGAAGGAGCCCGGAGCAGGGAGTACTGCCTTTTAGAAAGGCGAGAGACTGAGACATCTACTGGAGATTCTTCCCAGAATTTTCTGCCATCAAGGGCAGAGGGGAATGTATGCAAAAACGTTTGGACACCTGAAACTTTTTATCTGGATTCTTCAAGGCCATTTTAAATAAGTCATCTAATTCCTTGGGATCAGGAAATGTGACTGCCATTCTGTCTTGTGACTGCTGATTAGTAGCATCCTCCACGGGGAGCTTTAACACATACCTAATAGCCAATATGAGGGGCTCAATACTCTGGGTGGGGGTGGGATCCCCACTTATGGGGTCCACATCATCCCCATAATCCTGTATATCATCATCAGTATAGGAGAGTAATGCAGGTAAAGCACATTTATGTGCACCCTTAGTAGACAGGGGGGGGGGGATGTTTAGCAGTGAGACTTGCCACTGCTTGTTGCAGCTCCTGAGTCTTATTGGCATTTGCAGCGAGCTGAGATGACATATCAGACATCATAGTTTTGATAGCCCCCAACCAGGAGGGCTCTGGACTCTCATCCACATTGTTATCAGCATTCAGAGATGACTGACTACACTGCTCACATGACATAGTAACTAAGGTTGAAAAAAGACAATTGTCCATCGAGGTCAACCTATTTGTGGTCTCTTATGCAGTCTTATCATAGGACTAGTTATTTTTATGTTAGGACTAGTTAAATTAACTATAATGCGTGCCTACGCACCATAACCCTGAATATTTTTATCCAATAGGAATTTATCTAACCCATTCTTAAAGGTGTTGACTGAGTCCGCAGTTACTACTCTCTCAAGCAGGGAATTCCAAACACGTATTGTCCTGTGAAAAAACCTTTTCGCCTCAATGTGCGGAAACTCCTCTCCTCTAACCTAAGCGAGTGACCACGTGTTCTCTGTGCTGATCTTATAGAAAACAGGTCCCTCCCAAGCTGTGTATTGACCCCTTATATATTTGTAGATGTTGATCATGTCCCCTCTTAGTCTCCTCTTTTCCAATGTAAACATGCCTAGCCTTGCAAGCCTTTCCTCGTATTCCGGCGTCTCCATCCCCTTGATTAGTTTGGTCGCTCGCCTCTGAACCTTTTCTAGCTTAAGGATATCCTTTTTGTAATACCGTGCCCAAAATTGCACACAGTATTCAAGATGTGGCCTCACTAGTGATTTATATAATGGGAGTATAATACTCTCGTCCTTTGCATCAATTCCCCGTTTTATGCATGCTAATATCTTATTAGCCTTCTTTGCTGCACTCCTACTTTGGGTACTGCTGCTTAATTTATTATCTATGTGAACCCCTAAGTCTTTTTCCAGTACAGAATCCCCTAATATTACCCCAATTAGTATGTTGGTGTAATTTTTGGTCTTGCCCCCACAGTGCATTACCTTACACTTGTCTGTGTTGAATCTCATTCTCCATTTTGCTGCCCATGCTTCCAGTTTAGTTAAGTCATTCTGAAGAGACTCAGCATCCCCCTCCATATTTATAACCTTACACAATTTGGTATCGTCTGCGAAAATTGACACCATGCTCTCCAGACCTACTGTTAGGTCGTTGATGAAAATGTTGAACAAAAGTGGTCCAAGTACAGACCCTTGTGGCACACCACTTAGTACTTTAGTCCAATTTGAAAATGATCCATTGACCACAACGTGCTGGTCCCTATTATCTAACCAACTACTGACCCAAGTGCATATTGTGCTCCCTAGCCCTATTTCTTGTAGCTTATAGATAAGACGCATGTGTGGTACAGTGTCGAAAGCTTTGGCAAAGTCTAAAAAGATTATATTCACCTCCTTACCCTGATCCAGGTTTGCACGTAAGTTGGTCTGACTTAATCTGTCCTTCACAAATCCATGTTGGTTCCTTTTAATGACCTTATTTGCTTCAAGGAACTTTTGAATACTGTCCCTTAGAATACCTTCCAATACTTTCCCCACTATAGATGTAAGACTAACTGGTCTATAATTACCTGGTTCAGCTTTGCTCCCCTATTTAAATATCGGCACTACCTCTGCTATACACCAGTCCTTGGGAACCATACCCGATTTAACCGAATCCATGAAGATCAAAAATAGAGGTCTTGCTAGTTCAGCGTGCAGCTCCATAAGAACCCTCGGGTGAATTCCATCGGGACCAGGTGACTTATTAATCTTTATTTTTAATCGGTCACAGACTACCTCCTCAAACAAATAAGCATTTAGCAGTGGGACATTATATTTGTTGAGATTTTGTTAGACCAAGCATTTGGTCCTCTCTGGTAAATACCGTTGAAAAAAACTTGTTTAGTTTGTTTGCTATGTCATTATCATTTTATATTAAGACTCCCCTCTTGTCCTTTAAAGGGCCTATACTCTCCTTCTTTAGTCTCTTACTGTTGATGTACTTAATTTTTATTTCCATTTCTTTAGTTTCTTTTTGTTTGTTTTTTATATGGAGTCAGATGAACTAGGAAAGAATCAAACATTACATACACTGCATGACTTCTGTTTTACCATTGTGAATCAGAAAAAAACAGGTACAAAATAAATATATATATATATATATATATATATATATATATATATATACATACATACACATACATACACACAACACAGCCTGATATTGATATATTGCAAGCCTGTCCTAGTACATGTGAGAGGAGACACAGAAGAGAGGACCCTAATGCACTCAGCGCTGCAGAGCCCCAGTGAGGCTGTCAGCGGTTTTATGTAAACACAGTGAGACTGTAATTTGATAAAATCCCTCAGAGGGATTGTTATTGTGCAGAAATATAGCGGCTCTCCCCCTCTCTACCCGGTACCAGCGATCCAAGGACTGTTTGGAGGAGCTGTGGAGGCTGCTGCTATGCAGAGGAAGGCGCCAAAATGCAGCTGAGCCCGCTCTTGTGTAGCTCCGCCCCCCACCATGGCACCGGAGCTACCTCTGTATATTTATACTGGCCATGTCTCCCAAGTTGTAAAACCTTACATAAATGCCTGATTTACCCTAAATTAGTCAGTCTCACGCAGGGGCTATAGCGGGTTCCCCCCAGGAGGGACCCGGTAGCAACACCCGCGCTTTTTGCCACACGGTAAACCGGGGGACCCCCCTAGCGGGGCCCACAGTTGGTACTCCCCACCGATGATCACCTTCAGGCAGCGTTAGGGGTGTGCGGCATGCTGCGGCAGCCAAGATACCATGCCCTGCTGAACAAACAGCCCCTCAGGACGGTGGCCCTGCAGCGGGGAAGCGGCTCTGCACCTCAAGAGGCCGGTGACCGTCCCTCCCCTAACTCCCACGGCACAGGTACTGTATGCTGTTGCCCAAACAGCATACCAAAATAAATAAAAACTTTAAAAGAAATTGAAGAAAAACTCTGGAGCTAGCAGAGTGTGCATCGTCTCCTGAGGGCACTTTTTTTCTAAACTGAGCTGTAGGAGGAGGCACAGAGGGGAGGAGCCAGCACACCCAGTGGAATAAATTTAAAGTGCACTAGCTCCTTTGGACCTGTCTATACCCCATCGTACTAATTCGGTCCCCAATATCCCTTATGGATGCTAGCGAAAAAGCCAGAAAAATAAAAGTACATTTAAATTAAGCAATACAGAGTGCTGTATTAGGAGAAGACTAAAGATTTTAGGTTGCTGTCTACTATTAAACCCATCCTAATATTTAATGCTAATGATGTTCATGCAAAGGTTACTTCAAGATGTCCAGAAGACCAAAAACTGAAACATTTTTCTGTTTTAATAAGGGGAAAATGCAAATAAAAATCCAATTTGACTTCTGAATATTAAATATGCCCATCTGCATGTCCTGAACTTCACTTGCACATTTGATATTTACAAGGGAGATCATGAAAGCCGGCAGAAGTAATTGATTGTTTGTACTATACCTTGCGCTTAACCATAGCTTTTTGTAAATATATTTCAAACACCTTGTACTTATATCTTTAATCATTACATATTCCTTATCACATTTAATTCCCTGAAGGGAGCTCTTGAAAAGAACAGACATAAAAGTCAACTTGCAGCACTTTGAGTAGAAGAAACACAGAACAAAATAAAATAAATGATTAAAAAAAAAAAACTTTTCCCCACATTTTTTGTCACTTTAGTTAAACTACTATTCTGTGATATGAAATGAAGAAAACCTAAAGGGAAAACAGGTGATAAATCCACAAAAGTCAGAACAAATCCTTCTTAAGTAAAACTTTAATGTCAGTAAAGAGATCTTCCTTCAAACAGACAAAAAATGATTAATATCAGTAAAGAATAACCTTCAGGTTAATAAGAGCACAGTAAAAAATTCTTATTTTTTTTCCTCCTGAAATTTGAACATACTGTACTGTCATTGTTCCGACTCAAGTGTGAACATATTGTAGGTATCTGTATAGTGTTTATTTCAGCTTCTGTTAATTAAAATGATTTATATGGCACAAAGAACAAATTTAGAGAGAATGTCAATTCTTCAAGAGGACATACAGAAAATATTAGGTTCTCTTTTAGCATGGCAACTTCTCATCAAATAAAACCATGGTACCCTTGCACAGGAATCGAGAACTTGTCAGGTTAATCACTTACCAGACTTTTTTTTTTTTTTTTGCATACATTTTTTATTTTATTTATTTAAGTAAAAACAAAATTTTAAAAGCATATTTAAGTGTTTTAGTGAACCAAAAAAAAAAAAAAAAAAACTTATAGGGGAGACCAGTATCCCCAAAGGTCAAATGGTCCCTACTGAAAAATTAACCCTGATCCCCCCTATGTGGCAATGGATTACCCTACTTGTAATAGAATTCCCCAGTGGTTTTGCTCCCACCATCTTAGTGAGTGTAGGTCCCTATTAAAGTCCCCTCTTCCACCCATGGCAAAAATGCAGGTATTAATAGTCCCCCCCAAAGCAATAAATGACCCTGTGGCATTAACTCCCCCACCCACCTGTATCTATTAATACCCCCTGTGGGTATGGGTGTGCTCCTCCATGTCACTTACTCCTCCCCCTCCTGAGGGACTGATCATCAGTCCACATGTTAATTTTAGCACTCGGAGTGCACAGATCATCTAACAGTGCGCAGAGGGGAACTCTCTGTACTGGATTTTCACTTTTATTGCCCGGTGTATGCGCTCCAGAATGACGTCTAAACAGCATTCCAGGGCACAAAATCAGCAGTGATGTCGGCAGTTACTAGGGACTGTTTATATGCAGACCGGGTGGGGCAGATGCCCAGGAGCGATCATACATTGCTCCTACCCTGCAACTTCCCTGGCCTGGCCACCTCCCTGCCGGCAGCATCGCAGGCTTTCTGACTGCAAGGGCCCAGCCCCTTCAAATCCAGTGTCTCAGTCTTTCCCCCAGCCCGGGTGGATGTTCTCTGCACTCGGATTGCTAGTCTGGCTCCCCCTGCCCAAGCTGCTGCCCATGAACAAAAGCTCCGGCAAAAGGAAGGCAGCAGCATGTCGCTCACCAATCATGACCACCGGGGTCCTGACAGGGGGGTTGGGTATGGGTGACCAGCGGTTGGGAAATCGGCAGTCACCATTCTGACACTGGGATCCCTGTGTTTACATTGCCGGCAGGGGGGAAGCGAGCGCAACAAAGCCCCTTTCTGGTTCGATGGCAAGCTGTACTCGCCACAGGTATGCCGACTGGCTGGCTTTTCACCTGCCGGGATTCCGGCATCGGTATAGTGACCGCCGGTCACATAACTGCATCCCCTGACAAGCTACGCACTGGTGCCCAGTTCCTGCTCTCGTGTGTGTGTGTGTGTGTGTGTGTGTGTGTGTGTGTGTGTGTGTGTGTATTCCGCCCTCCCCTGCCCACTGCAATGACACAAGCTGTCTAAGCACTCCAAGATGGCACCTTTTTTTATGGCTGTGGGATAATTACTGTGCTGATACCAATCTCTTGTTTGTAAGTGAACATTGCAAATTAAACCTACTATATTTATGACTGTCTACACTATAGTATTTTTTTGTTTTTTACATGTGATATTGTGGAGCTTTATGAACAAAGTAAAAAAACATTTGGTTTCATCTCAGCCTCCATTATAAGCACGTAAAGCTTCCCTGTATCTACACACCGTGGATCCTAACGTAAATTTATGTTTATTTGATGGTGGTATTTCGGGTGTGGATCATTAGATCGACAGTGTCTAGGTGGACAATGTTTAAATCGACCACCATAGGTCGACAGTCACTAGGTCGACAGGGTTTCTAGGTCGACACGTGCTAGGTCGACAGGATTTTTATTTATTTTTTTGTGTCGTGTTCTGTGTACAGTGACCGGGAAGCCGGATTAGTGCACCGTGTCCCCTCACATGGCTAACCATGCTTCGAGCATGATTACCATTTCAATCGTAGTCCACGTGGATCGTTAAGTATGAAAAAGTTTTAAAAAAAGAAAAAAAATGAAATACTCATGTCGACCTAGAAACCCTGTCGACCTAGTATCTGTCAACCTATAGTGGTCAACCTAAACATTGTCGACCTAGACAGTGTCGATCTACAGACCGGATCCCGGTATTTCTTGTGTGAACCATCCTGTTTTGGGGTTGAATGTGATATTCCTCCTATCTCGAGTTTGTGTATTTACTTCTTGTTCACCTACACATTGCAGCCAATCCAAGACAGCAAAAATGAGCAAACAAAAAAAGAGAATCATTGCTTTCTAATGCAGATTTGTTTGTTTGTGATAACCTCTGCATAGAATCTGGCTTTTCAGAAATGTAGAAAAGGGAAGAACCACAAAGCATTTATTTAAAAAAAAAAAAAAACACACTTGCTTTAAGTTCACTTTTTTAAAACCCTAATACAAAAAACACCTATTTCTCATTTTGTGGGAAACATTAACATAATAAATTAGAATTCTTGTAGGGTATACATTTTCACTTCCTCTTCACAGTCTGTATATATGGATAACAATCTAATTTCTGTGTTCTTTGAGCCGAATAGGAATTATACCGTATAATATAATTTAACTAGTATTCTGGACCAGTCATATCGCTGGATTCTAAGCTCGCAAAATGCATATAAACCATGATCTGCATAGGTACATGTAACCTTCTCTCTCTCCCACTGTTTCTTGCTTCTCCCTCTCACCCCCATAGCTCTCTCTCCTCCTCTTCCTCTCATTTCTCTATGCCCCGTCTCATCCCTTTAGCCACCCTAATCCCCTACGTTGCCTTTCCTGTCTCTCCCCCTCTTTCATTAATTTCTCTATCCTCCATTTCTCTTTTAGCGGTTTCTCATTCTGGGGTATATTCAATTAGGGTCGAAAACTGCCGTCTGTCGAAAAGACGGCAGTTTTCGACTTTTTAAGGTCGAATCGTGATTCGACCTATTCAATCAATGCAGTTTTTATTCAACAAGTTGTAGAATTCGACTTGTTGACTAGTACGTGAATCGGCAGTATAGCTGACGATTCATACTTTTGAGTGAAACGGGGCCAAATTCGCAGGATTTGGCCCCGTTTCCAAACATCTCAGTCCAACATAAAAAAATGTCGGACTGAGATGTGGGACCCAGAGGAGGAGAGGAAGGGGAGCCACGGGGAGACTGGGGACAGCCGTGGACATACAGGGGAGAGCAGCGCTACAGCACAGCGCTGCAGGAGGATGTGTCACAGCCGCGCCAATCACAGCAGCGTCCACCCGACTCCAGCAAGTGAGGTCACACTTGCTGGAGCCGGGTGGACACTGCCGTGAGGTCTGGCGGCTGTGAGACATCCTTCTGCAGCGCAGCTCTCCTCCGTCTGCCCGCGGCTGTCCCCGCTGGTCTCCCCCCTCTCCGAAACCTCATCTCAATTCGACTTTTTTAAAGTTGAATTGAGATGATATTGAATAGGGGTTGTCTGATCCATTCCGACAAATGCATGTCAGAATGGATCCGACCCTAATGGAATATACCCCTCTGTTTCTGCCTCCAGTCTAATCCCTTTCCCATGCCACCCTACAACCTCTGTAACTGAATGCATTGCACCTGAATGTGCAGCACCAGTAACTGAATGTATTCTACCATGCAAGACAGCCCAGTGTGGTCGCATTAGATGCCACCACACCAGGCTGGGCTTACCCTGACATTGTCACATCTGATGCGACCAGTCAGAAACACTCAATGTGTGGCTGCTAGAAGATTGGTAGCTGCTGGAAGACAATCTCAGAGGGACCTAAGGCTCTTCTAATTTCTGGTTCCCTCCCCCCCGTGCCTGCTGTGCAGCTGATGATTGCTAATAGGGCAGGCCAGCGGGGAATTGGGGGATGTAAAAAAGCAGCTTCCCTGTGTTCCCCTGGTGTCTGCAGCAAGGAGCAGGCACCAGGAAAATGTAAAGTTGTGATGGTTGCAATGTTTCTATCATTGATGGACCGATATAGCGACCATTAATAATTAAACCAATGTTATTACAAATGTTTACGTTTTTAAAAAAAAACAAACTGTTTTGCATATGTTTTTAATCAATGTTCTTAACTTAATTCAGCCATAAAAATTAAAAGCTTTGAATGGTGTTTGAAAAAAAAAAAAAAAATATTAGCCAGTTAAGGGATTAAACCTCAATCTGCAGCCTCCACTTCCACTTCAGATCTGATCTTATCTGAGCACATCAAGCTCTCATATGCCTGACGTCCTGCATTCTCCTCTCTTTCAAGGGCACAATGTGTGGGTATCAGTGCAGCTGCCTGAGTACTTAGCAAGTTACATTCTGTGCAGATCAGACATTGCTGTGGACCACAGAAGGTAAAAGAGTCAGACCACAAAGGGGACAGAAAAAATAAGATTTTACTTACCGATAAATCTATTTCTCGTAGTCCGTAGTGGATGCTGGGACTCCGTCAGGACCATGGGGAATAGCGGCTCCGCAGGAGACAGGGCACAAAATTTAAAAGTTTGACCACTAGGTGGTGTGTACTGGCTCCTCCCCCTATGACCCTCCTCCAAGCCTCAGTTAGGATACTGTGCCCGGACGAGCGTACACAATAAGGAAGGATTTTGAATCCCGGGTAAGACTCATACCAGCCACACCAATCACACCGTACAACTTGTGATCTGAACCCAGTTAACAGTATGACAAACGTAGGAGCCTCTGAACAGACGGCTCACAACAATAACAACCCGATTTTTTGGTAACAATAACTATGTACAAGTATTGCAGACAATCCGCACTTGGGATGGGCGCCCAGCATCCACTACGGACTACGAGAAATAGATTTATCGGTAAGTAAAATCTTATTTTCTCTGACGTCCTAGTGGATGCTGGGACTCCGTCAGGACCATGGGGATTATACCAAAGCTCCCAAACGGGCGGGAGAGTGCGGATGACTCTGCAGCACCGAATGAGAGAACTCCAGGTCCTCCTTAGCCAGGGTATCAAATTTGTAGAATTTTACAAATGTGTTCTCCCCTGACCACGTAGCTGCTCGGCAGAGTTGTAATGCCGAGACCCCTCGGGCAGCCGCCCAAGATGAGCCCACCTTCCTTGTGGAATGGGCCTTGACAGATTTAGGCTGTGGCAGGCCTGCCACAGAATGTGCAAGTTGAATTGTGCTACAAATCCAACGAGCAATCGTCTGCTTAGAAGCAGGAGCACCCAGCTTGTTGGGTGCATACAGTATAAACAGCGAGTCAGATTTTCTGACTCCAGCCGTCCTTGAAATATATATTTTCAATGCTCTGACAACGTCCAGCAACTTGGAATCCTCCAAATCGCTAGTAGCCGCAGGCACCACAATAGGCTGGTTCAGGTGAAACGCTGAAACCACCTTAGGCAGAAAGTGAGGACGCGTCCGCAGTTCTGCCCTGTCCGAATGGAAAATCAGATATGGGCTTTTATACAATAAAGCCGCCAATTCTGACACTCTCCTGGCTGAAGCCAGGGCCAGTAGCATGGTTACTTTCCATGTAAGATATTTCAAATCCACCGATTTGAGTGGCTCAAGCCAATGGGAATTGAGAAAATCCAAAACTACATTAAGATCCCACGGTGCCACTGGGGGCACAACCGGGGGCTGTATATGTAGTACTCCTTTTACAAAAGTCTGGACTTCAGGAACTGAAGCCAATTCTTTCTGGAAGAAAATCGACAGGGCCGAAATTTGAACCTTAATGGACCCTAATTTGAGGCCCATAGACAATCCTGTTTGCAGGAAATGTAGGAATCGACCCAGTTGAAATTCCTCCGTCGGGGCCTTCCTGGCCTCACACCACGCAACATATTTTCTCCAAATGCGGTGATAATGTCGTGCAGTCACCTCCTTCCTGGCTTTTACCAGGGTAGGGATGACCTCTTCCGGAATGCCTTTTTCCCTTAGAATTCGGCGTTCAACCGCCATGCCGTCAAACGCAGCCGCGGTATGTCTTGGAATAGACACGGTCCCTGCTGAAGCAGGTCCCGTCTTAGAGGTAGAGGCCACGGATCTTCCGTGAGCATCTCCTGAAGTTCCGGGTACCAAGTTCTTCTTGGCCAATCCGGAGCCACGAGTATCGTTCTTACTCCCCTTTGCCGTATAATTCTCAGTACTTTTGGTATGAGAGGCAGAGGAGGAAACACATACACTGACTGGTACACCCATGGTGTTACCAGAGCGTCTACAGCTATTGCCTGAGGGTCTCTTGACCTGGCGCAATACCTGTCCAGTTTTTTGTTGAGGCGGGACGCCATCATGTCCACCATTGGTCTTTCCCAATGGACCACAATCATGTGGAAGACTTCTGGATGAAGTCCCCACTCTCCCGGGTGCAGATCGTGTCTGCTGAGGAAGTCTGCTTCCCAGTTGTCCACTCCCGGGATGAACACAGCTGACAGTGCTAACACATGATTTTCTGCCCAGCGGAGAATCCTTGCAGCTTCTGCCATTGCCCTCCTGCTTCTTGTGCCACCCTGTCTGTTTACGTGGGCGACTGCCGTGATGTTGTCCGACTGAATTAACACCGGCTGACCCTGAAGCAGAGGTTTCGCCAGGCTTAGAGCATTGTAGATTGCTCTTAGCTCCAGTATATTTATGTGAAGAGACGTCTCCAGGCTTGACCACACGCCCTGGAAGTTTCTTCCCTGTGTGACCGCTCCCCAGCCTCTCAGGCTGGCTTCCGTGGTCACTAGGACCCAGTTCTGTATGCCGAATCTGCGGCCCTCTAACAGATGAGCACTCTGCAACCACCATAGCAGAGACACTCTTGTCCTTGTGGACAATTTTATCCGCTGATGCATCTGCAGATGCGATCCGGACCATTTGTCCAGCAGATCCCACTGAAAAGTTCGTGCATGGAATCTGCCGAATGGAATCGCTTCGTAAGAAGCTACCATTTTTCCCAGGACTCTTGTGCATTGATGCACAGATACTTTTCCTGGTTTTAGGAGGTTCCTGACTAGATCGGATAACTCCCTGGCTTTCTCCTCCGGAAGAAATACCTTTTTCTGAACAGTGTCCAGAATCATCCCTAGGAACAACAGACGTGTCGTCGGGATCAGTTGGGATTTTGGAAAATTCAGAATCCACCCGTGTTGTTGGAGCACTACTTGGGTTAGTGCTACTCCGACCTCCAGCTGTTCTCTGGATCTTGCCCTTATCAGGAGATCGTCCAAGTAAGGGATAATTAAGACGCCTTCTCTTCGAAGAAGGATCATCATTTCGGCCATTACCTTGGTAAAGACCCGGGGTGCCGTGGACAATCCAAACGGCAGCGTCTGAAACTGATGACAGTTTTGGACCACGAACCTGAGGTACCCTTGGTGTGAAGGACAAATTGGAACATGAAGGTAAGCATCCTTTATGTCCAAGGACACCATAAAATCCCCTTCTTCCAGATTCGCTATCACTGCTCTGAGTGACTCCATCTTGAACTTGAATTTTTGTATGTACAGGTTCAGAGATTTTAGATTTAGAATCGGTCTTACCGAGCCGTCCGGCTTCGGTACCACAAATAGCGTGGAGTAATACCCCTGTCCCTGTTGTAGGAGGGGTACCTTGACTATCACCTGCTGAGAATACAGCTTGTGAATGGCCTCCAATACCGTCGCCCTGTCGGAGGGAGACGTTGGCAAAGCAGACTTTAGGAAACGGCGAGGAGGGGACTTCTCGAATTCCAACCTGTAACCCTGAGATACTACCTGCAGGATCCAGGGGTCCACCTGTTCTTATAGGAACGAAAGGACTGCGGCTGAAAAGCCTGCGGCTTTTTCTGCTGGGAGGTGACCTGGGGTAAAAAGGTGGATTTTCCGGCCGTTGCCGTGGCCACCAGATCCGATAGACCGACCCCAAATAATTCCTCCCCCTTATACGGCAATACTTCCATATGTCGTTTGGAATCCGCATTACCTGACCACTGGCGCGTCCATAAACTTCTTCTGGCAGATATGGACATCGCACTTACTCTTGATGCCAGAGTGCAAATATCTCTCTGTGCATCTCGCATATAAAGAAATGCATCCTTTAACTGCTCTATAGTCAGTAAAATACTGTCCCTATCCAGGGTATCAATATTTTCAGACAGTGACTCCGACCAAGCCACGCCAGCACTGCACATCCAGGCTGAGGCGATTGCTGGTCTCAGTATAACACCCGTATGTGTGTATATACTTTTTAATGTATTCTCCAGCCTCCTATCAGCTGGATCCTTGAGGGCGGCCGTATCAGGCGTGTGAGCGCCTTATCCACCCTAGAAGGTGTTTCCCAGCGCGCCCTAACCTCTGGCGGGAAAGGGTATAATGCCAATAACTTCTTTGAAATTAGCAGTTTTCTATCTGGGGTAACCCACGCTTCATCACACACTTCATTCAGTTCCTCTGATTCAGGAAAAACTATCGGTAGTTTTTTCACACCCCACATAATATCCCTTTTTGTGGTACTTGCAGTATCAGAGATATGCAAAGCCTCCTTCATTGCCGTGATCATATAACGTGTGGCCCTACTGGAAAATACGTTTGTTTCTTCACCGTCGACACTGGATTCAGTGTCAGTGTCTGGGTCTGTGTCGACCGACTGAGGTAAAGGGCGTTTTACAGCCCCTGACGGTGTCTGAGACGCCAGGACAGGTACTAACTGGTTTGCCGGCTGTCTCATGTCGTCAACCGACTTTTGTAGCGTGCTGACACTATCCCGTAATTCCATAAACAAAGCCATCCATTCTGGTGTCGACTCCCTAGGGGGTGACATCACCATTACAGGCAATTGCTCCGCCTCCACGCCAACATCGTCCTCATACATGTCGACACACACGTACCGACACACAGCAGACACACAGGGAATGCTCTGATAGAAGACAGGACCCCACTAGCCCTTTGGGGAGACAGAGGGAGAGTTTGCCAGCACACACCCAAGCGCTATAAATATATATAGGGACAACCTTAATAAGTGTGTTCCCTTTATAGCAGCTCAAATATTATAAATATCGCCAATAAGTGCCCCCCCTCTCTGTTTTTACCCTGTTTCTGTAGTGTAGTGCAGTGCAGGGGAGAGTCCTGGGGGCCTTCCTCGCAGCGGAGCTGGGCAGGAAAATGGCGCTGTGTGCTGAGGAGAATAGGCCCCGCCCCCTTTTCGGCGGGCTTCTTCTCCCGGTTTTTTTGGAACCTGGCAGGGGTTAAATACATCCATATAGCCCCAGGGGCTATATGTGATATATTTTAGCCAGAATAGGTATATTACATTGCTGCCCAGGGCGCCCCCCCCAGCGCCCTGCACCCTCAGTGACCGCTGGTGTGAAGTGTGCGGAGAGCAATGGCGCACAGCTGCAGTGCTGTGCGCTACCTCATGAAGACTGAGACGTCTTCTGCCGCCGGTTTCTGGACCTCTTCTCTATTCGGCATCTGCAAGGGGGTCGGCGGCGCGGCTCCGGTGACCCATCCAGGCTGTACCTGTGATCGTCCCTCTGGAGCTAGTGTCCAGTAGCCTAAGAAGCAAATCCATCCTGCACGCAGGTGAGTTCACTTCTTCTCCCTTAGTCCCACGATGCAGTGAGCCTGTTGCCAGCAGGTCTCACTGAAAATAAAAAACCTATTTAAACTTTTACTCTAAGCAGCTCAGGAGAGCTACCTAGCATGCACCCTTCTCGGACGGGCACAAAAACCTAACTGAGGCTTGGAGGAGGGTCATAGGGGGAGGAGCCAGTACACACCACCTAGTGGTCAAACTTTAAAATTTTGTGCCCTGTCTCCTGCGGAGCCGCTATTCCCCATGGTCCTGACGGAGTCCCAGCATCCACTAGGACGTCAGAGAAATGTAAAATGCCGACATTTCCTGGAAATGTAAAGTGTGAACGAAGCAGTGTCTCAGCCATTGACATTAGTGTTCGTGCGCAGGGCAAGTAAGAGAAATGTTGCAGTACAGATGCAGAACACATTAGTGGGCAATGTAAGTGTTGGAGGTAGGTAAAAGCTCTGGGCATGCTGGGCAAGGGTGGGTTCGTTTTCATAAAAAGTGGCAGTTGAGAGTGGTGCCCCCATCCTCCCGCTACTCCATCCCGACACTCCCCTGCTCCTATACTTAACCCGGTGACTGGTCCTCCGCTGATTAACATGTCTCATAGTCCATGTAGTGGGAGCCAGTGGGGGTGCACACCCAGGCTTCCCCTGAATAAGCACTGAGGAGACCAGGCCTTCTGAAAATACTGCACACATACAGTATATTTATATAGCATACATGAGCTAAATATTTTTTTGTTACTATTACTTTTTCAAACTTTTAAATTAAAATTTTTTTGGCTAGCGAGAGTAACCCAAAATTACAATAGGTATTGCGCATGGTAATTAAATTCCATTTTGCATTGGTAATGCATCTCATGAGGTTGGCCGAATCCAGGTCTTCTTTATTTTAACAAAGTCTTGCAGAGCTGCATGGAAATTCCTCCAAGGCTTTTTATTTTTATCTTTAGTTACAGGATACCCAAAGATGTACGTACATAAAAATGAGCTGTGACAGCGGTATGACAAATAAATCTGGCCGCACACACAGAAATACTAGCATAATATAGTCGAAACTGATCTAAATAAAATTTATAGGACAGTTATCAAAACACTGGTCCCAGAGAGTCTATATATTCAATATATGCTGATTATTGGCTGATCCTCAATGTACTAGGATCAGCGAATGTTTGGCCAGCATAAATTGCATAACTCAGCCTACTGATACACTATGGGGGCGATTCAGAGTTGATCGTAGCTGTGCTAAATTTAGTACAGCTACGATCAGGCACCCGGACATGCGGGGGGATGCCCAGCACAGGGCTAGCCCGCCCCGCATGTCAGTCCCTGCCCCGTCACACAAGAACAAAAGCATTGCACAGCGGCGATGCTTTTGAACTGGAAGTGTAGCTCCCCACCAGCGCAGCTCCTGTGCGCTGGCCGGGAGCTACTCATCGCTGCGCGGGTCGCAGCGGCTGCATGTGATGTCACGCAGCCAGCGCGGCCCGCCTTGGCCATGCCTGCGTTGGCTGGACCGCGCCCCTTAATCGGCGGTTTAACGCAGCCGTTCTGCCCCTTCCCGCCTAGCGACCACCTCTGCCTGTCAATCAGGCAGAGGCGATCGCTAGCAAAAGACAGCAGTCAGCTGTCTGGCATGCGCCGGCGCACTGCGGCACTGGTGCATGCACAGTTCAGGCCTGATAACTGCTGTGTGAACATGCACAGCACCGATCTGGTCTGAATTAGCACCTATGTTGACAAAAATGATTGGACACTGGCAGCAAATAGATCAACAAGATTTTATTGATGTCAGTACTTTGAAGGTTCACCACATGCATTACTGCAGACTCCCCTCTTGGCAAACAGTCCACAAATTACTGGACAACAGCAGGCGGCATGTTTTGCCATTCCGCCTTAAGTGCAGTGACCAACAGTGACACTAAAGAAGGTTGAGTCGGCCTAGAACGCACTCGTCGCTCCAATTAATCCCAGAGGTTCTCAGTGGGGTTAAGATCTGGACTCTGAGCTGACCAGTCCACCTGGGTTACCGAATGTCCTTTATACCAGTCCAATGTTGTCCTGGAAATATGACAGGTGGCACTATTGTCCGATAAAAACATTCATTGTTTCCATAGAGCTGCCACAATGTAGGAAACACAGAGTTATCAAGAGCATCTCTACACTTCTCAGAGTTAATGTAACCATAACACCTCCATGTTTTACTGTAGGTACTGTAGACTCTGGCATCAGACGTTCTCCTGGCAATCTCCAAACCTAAACACATCCATCTTATCTGAAAAGTGTAAACTGTGATTCGTCCCTCCATAACACTTGCAGCCATTATCCCACTGTATAATTTTGGCATTCTTTACACCTTTGTAGGTGCTGGGCTGCATTCTTATTTTTGATTAGCAGTTTATGAGCAGGTTCTCGACCATAATATCCAAGTGCATAGGCCTCCCTACGAAGTGTTCTGGTCAAAACTGGCACAGTAGTTGCCATTTGGAACTCATGTGCAATGGTATGCATGGGTCAACCACTGTTCTTTCGCAACTCTCTCATTCACATTCTGCCAACGTAAGCCACATATCTTAATGGACAAGCTTTGACCCAACCGATGTAAAGGACGTTGATGAAATTGCCCAAATTTGCGTCCCACTATCTGTAATCTGGACCCTACCTCAACCAAACTTCTAATAGGGTGAATGAATCTAATTGGCCCTGTCTTTGCAAAAATTGTTCAATGCTCTTTGCAGAGAGGCATTTTTGTTGCACTCCTAAATGAAGCAATTGTTAGACCTATTCTTAAAAAAACTAAATTAGATCCCGACTGCATGACCAACTACAGACCGGTATAAAACCTTCCTTTTCTAGGAATGGTTATTGAGAAAGAGGTTGCAAATCAACTAGAAACCTGCCTGACAACCAATGATATTAATGATCCATTCCAATCAGGATTCAGGAGAAGACATACCACATCTCTCTGCAGCATTTGATACCGTGGACTATGGGCTTCTGATTGAGCGACTGATACATTTCTGTGGACTGGATGGCAGAGTCCTAAACTGGTTCAAATCATTTCTCACTGGCAGGTCACAGAGAGTTTTGTCTGGAGTATAGTTATCAGTGCCAGTGCCATGTGGTGTCCCACAAGGTTCTATACTATTTCCCCATGCTTTTTGCAGTATACATGCTACCACTGAGTAAAATAATCAGGTGCCATGGCCTGGTCTACCACTGCTATGCAGATGATACACAACTGTACCTGTCCTTTGCGCCAAGCACTGAGAACACAACAACAGCCCTAAAGAACTGTCTAGCTGAGCTCCAGAAGTGGATGAGTGCCAGTTGGATGAGACTGAATCCTGATAAAACAGACGTCCTTATGATAGGACCTCAACATCAAAGGACAAGACCGCAGCATAGCCAGCCAACTGGGACTTACACTTGGGGGTACAGAATTAAAAAACATGTGCAGAATCTTGGCGTTGTCCTGGATGGTAGCTTGACACTTAAACATCAAATATCAGCCACAATCAAATGCTCATTCTTTCATCTGCGGAACATAGCCAGAATCAAACACTTAATTCCTTCTGAAGATCTGCCAAAAGTCATACATGCATTTGTATCATCATTAATTAGGCTATTGCAATGCCCTCTACCTTGGTCTCCCAGCAAAAGAATTCCACCACTTACAACAGGTACAAAACACAGCTGCCAGGACAGCTAACAAACCAGCCCCGTTCTAGCCACATAAGGCCCATTATCGACTCCATCCACTGATTGCCTATAAGATGACAAATCATCTTCAGGATTGGCTTACTAACTTTTAAAGCCCTAAATGACCAGGGCCCGAGGTACCTGAAGCAGCTTCTGATTCCATACTATCGAACTCAATAACTACTGTAGATGAAATACTTTAAGCAGTAACTAGAATCTCCCGTAATTCATCTGGGGGTCTTCGTTTTAGCCATGTTGCTTTGACTATGGTATTCACTACCCCGTACAGTTCGAGAAGCCCTCACTTGAGAATCCTTCAACAACAGACTCAAGACTTTCCTGTTTACTAAAGCATTTCCATAATGTCCCTTTAGTACATCCATGCTCTCTGTGTTTTGTGAAAAGCTTCTCTGTACTTCATTGTTTCTGTACTGTATTATGTTCATCTGTTAAGCGCCTTGAGCCATATTGGAGAAAGAGTGCTATACCAACAAATAAAAAAAAAAAAAATTATTATTCACTATCTGGTCCCTGGGTTGCAGTTTCGGGGGTCTTCCAGGTGAGATGCATTTCTGCAAAGACCGTTCTTCTTCCATGCATGAGTGACAAAAGACACAGTGGATTTAGGAACCTTCTTAATATCTGCATCTTACACGCATACCTCCGATCTATCCCAATGATCGATCAATGATCCCCTTTTCAAACTCTGTTAGCTCCTTCTGGCAAGCCATTTCACTAGCAAAATCAGTACTCCTCTACCCTTTTTATACCTTCACAAACACGTGTCGGCTGCATGAGCACACCATTTTGCTTGTGCGGGAGTGTCCAATCACTTATCTACATAGTGTAGAACTTTTAAATTAGGACTGACATAAGAGAAATCATCACTAAAAGTCCATCTTTCTAGCAAAATAAATGTAACCTCAATTACATTTCAGTTCGCATTTATTCTTAATAGACCACTTGATTCTTCGGAGAAAAAAAAAATAAGAATTTACTTACCGATAATTCTATTTCTCATAGTCCGTAGTGGATGCTGGGAACTCCGTAAGGACCATGGGGAATAGCGGCTCCGCAGGAGACTGGGCACAAAAGTAAAAGCTTTATGACTAGCTGGTGTGCACTGGCTCCTCCCCCTATGACCCTCCTCCAAGCCTCAGTTAGGATACTGTGCCCGGACGAGCGTACATAATAAGGAAGGATCTTGAATCCCGGGTAAGACTCATACCAGCCACACCAATCACACCGTACAACTTGTGATCTGAACCCAGTTAACAGTATGATAAACGTAGGAGCCTCTGAAAAGATGGCTCACAACAATAAACAACCCGATTTTTGTAACAATAACTATATACAAGTATTGCAGACAATCCGCACTTGGGATGGGCGCCCAGCATCCACTACGGACTATGAGAAATAGAATTATCGGTAAGTAAATTCTTATTTTCTCTGACGTCCTAGTGGATGCTGGGAACTCCGTAAGGACCATGGGGATTATACCAAAGCTCCCAAACGGGCGGGAGAGTGCGGATGACTCTGCAGCACCGAATGAGAGAACTCCAGGTCCTCCTCAGCCAGGGTATCGAATTTGTAAAATTTAGCAAACGTGTTTGCCCCTGACCAAGTAGCTGCTCGGCAAAGTTGTAAAGCCGAGACCCCTCGGGCAGCCGCCCAAGATGAGCCCACCTTCCTTGTGGAATGGGCTTTTACAGATTTTGGCTGTGGCAGGCCTGCCACAGAATGTGCAAGCTGAATCTTACTACAAATCCAACGAGCAATCGTCTGCTTAGAAGCAGGAGCACCCAGCTTGTTGGGTGCATACAGGATAAACAGCGAGTCAGATTTTCTGACTCCAGCCGTCCTGGAAACATATATTTTCTGGGCCCTGACTACGTCCAGCAACTTGGAGTCCTCCAAGTCCCTAGTAGCCGCAGGCACCACAATAGGCTGGTTCATGTGAAACGCTGAAACCACCTTAGGGAGAAATTGAGGGCGAGTCCTCAGTTCTGCCCTGTCTGAATGAAAAATTAGGTAAGGGCTTTTATATGATAAAGCCGCCAATTCTGAGACACGCCTGGCTGAAGCCAGGGCTAACAGCATGACCACTTTCCATGTGAGATATTTTAATTCCACAGTGGTGAGTGGTTCAAACCAATGTGATTTTAGGAGACTCAACACTACATTGAGATCCCAAGGTGCTACTGGAGGCACAAAAGGAGGCTGTATATGCAGTACCCCTTTGACAAACGTCTGAACTTCAGGCACTGAAGCCAGTTCTTTTTGGAAGAATATTGACAGGGCCGAAATTTGAACCTTAATGGACCCTAATTTTAGGCCCATAGATAGTCCTGTTTGCAGTAAATGCAAGAAACGACCCAGTTGAAATTCCTCTGTAGGGGCCTTCTTGGCCTCACACCACGCAACATATTTTCGCCAAATGCGGTGATAATGTTTCGCGGTTACATTCTTCCTGGCCTTGATCAGGGTAGGGATGACTTCATCTGGAATGCCTTTTTCCTTCAGGATCCGGCGTTCAACCTCCATGCCGTCAAACGCAGCCGCGGTAAGTCTTGGAACAGACAAGGTCCCTGCTGGAGCAGGTCCTTTCTTAGAGGTAGAGGCCACGGGTCCTCCGTGAGCATCTCTTGAAGTTCCGGGTACCAAGTCCTCCTTGGCCAATCCGGAGCCACGAGTATAGTTCTTACTCCTCTCCTTCTTATGATTCTCAATACTTTGGGTATGAGAGGCAGAGGAGGGAACACATAC
Source organism: Pseudophryne corroboree (assembly GCF_028390025.1). Taxonomy (NCBI): domain Eukaryota; kingdom Metazoa; phylum Chordata; class Amphibia; order Anura; family Myobatrachidae; genus Pseudophryne; species Pseudophryne corroboree. The sequence continues at coordinate 953,771,346 of NC_086445.1, read as the reverse complement.
ACTGACTGGTACACCCACGGTGTTACCAGAGCGTCCACCGCTATCGCCTGAGGGTCCCTTGACCTGGCGCAATATCTGTCTAGTTTCTTGTTGAGACGAGACGCCATCATGTCCACCTTTGGTTTTTCCCAACGGTTTACAATCACGTGGAAGACTTCTGGGTGAAGTCCCCACTCCCCCGGGTGGAGGTCGTGTCTGCTGAGGAAGTCTGCTTCCCAGTTGTCCACTCCCGGAATGAACACCGCTGACAGTGCTGTCACATAATTTTCCGCCCAGCGAAGAATTCTTGCAGCTTCTGCCATTGCCCTCCTGCTTCTTGTGCCGCCCTGTCTGTTTACGTGGGCGACTGCCGTGATGTTGTCCGATTGGATCAATACCGACTGACCCTGAAGCAGAGGCCTTGCTTGACTTAGGGCATTGTAAATTGCCCTTAGTTCCAGGATATTTATGTGAAGAGACGTTTCCATGCTTGACCACAAGCCCTGGAAATTTCTTCCCTGTGTGACTGCTCCCCAGCCTCTCAGGCTGGCATCCGTGGTCACCAGAATCCAGTCCTGAATGCCGAATCTGCGGCCCTCTAGAAGATGAGCACTCTGCAACCACCACAGGAGAGACACCCTTGTCCTTGGAGATAGGGTTATCCGCTGATGCATCTAAAGATGCGATCCGGACCATTTGTCCAGCAGATCCCACTGAAAAGTTCTTGCATGGAATCTTCCGAATGGAATCGCTTCGTAAGAAGCCACCATCTTTCCCAGGACCCTTGTGCATTGATGCACTGACACTTGTCCTGGTTTCAGGAGGTTCCTGACTAGCTCGGATAACTCCCTGGCCTTCTCCTCCGGGAGAAACACCTTTTTCTGGACTGTGTCCAGAATCATCCCTAGGAACAGTAGACGTGTTGTTGGAATCAGCTGCGATTTTGGAATATTTAGAATCCACCCGTGCTGACGTAGCACTACCTGAGATAGTGCTACTCCGACCTCTAACTGTTCCCTGGACCTTGCCCTTATCAGGAGATCGTCCAAGTAAGGGATAATTAAGACGCCTTTTCTTCGAAGAAGAATCATCATTTCGGCCATTACCTTGGTAAAGACCCGTGGTGACGTGGACAATCCAAACGGCAGCGTCTGAAACTGATAATGACAGTTTTGTACCACAAACCTGAGGTACCCTTGGTGAGAAGGGTAGATTGGGACATGGAGATAAGCATCTTTGATGTCCAGAGACACCATATAGTCCCCTTCTTCCAGGTTCGCTATCACTGCTCTGAGTGACTCCATCTTGAATTTGAACCTTTTTATGTAAGTGTTCAATGATTTCAGATTTAAAATCGGTCTCACCGAGCCGTCCGGCTTCGGTACCACAAACAGCGTGGAGTAATACCCCTTTCCCTGTTGTAGGAGGGGTACCTTGATTATCACCTGCTGGGAATACAGCTTGTGAATAGCTTCCAATACTGCCTCCCTGTCGGAGGGAGACGTTGGTAGAGCAGACTTCAGGAACCGGCGAGGGGGAGACGTCTCGAATTCCAATTTGTACCCCTGTGATACTACCTGCAGGATCCAGGGGTCCACTTGCGAGTGAGCCCACTGCGCGTTGAAATTTTTGAGACGGGTCCCCACCGTGCCTGAGTCCGCTTGTAAAGCCCCAGCATCATGCTGAAGACTTGGCAGAAGCGGGGGAGGGCTTCTGATCCTGGGAAGAGGCTGCCTGCTGCAGTCTTTTTCCCCTTCCTCTGCCCCGGGGCAGAAATGAGTGGCCTTTTGCCCGCTTGCCCTTATGGGGACGAAAGGACTGAGTTTGAAAAGACGGTGTCTTTTTCTGCTGAGAGGTGACCTGGGGTAAAAAGGTGGATTTCCCAGCCGTCGCCGTGGCCACCAGGTCCGATAGACCGACCCCAAATAACTCCTCCCCTTTATACGGCAAAACTTCCATATGCCGTTTGGAATCCGCATCACCTGACCACTGTCGTGTCCATAAACTTCTTCTGGCAGAAATGGACAGCGCACTTACTCTTGATGCCAGGGTGCAAATATCCCTCTGTGCATCTCGCATATATAGTAATGCATCCTTTAAATGCTCTATATATTTTCAGTCAGGGAATCCGACCAAGCCACTCCAGCGCTGCACATCCAGGCTGAGGTGATTGCTGGTCGTAGTATAACACCAGTATGTGTGTATATACCCTTTAGGATATTTTTCAGCTTTCTATCAGCTGGTTCCTTGAGGGCGGCCGTATCAGGAGACGGCAACGCCACTTGTTTTGATAAGCGTGTGAGCGCCTTATCTACCCTAGGGGGTGTTTCCCAACGCGCCCTAACCTCTGGCGGGAAAGGGTATAATGCCAATAATTTATTAGAAATCAGCAGTTTTTTATCGGGGGAAACCCACGCTTTGTCACACACCTCATTTAATTCATCTGATTCAGGAAAAACTATGGGTAGTTTTTTCACACCCCACATAATACCCCTTTTTGTGGTACTTGTAGTATCAGAAATGTTCAAAGCCTCCTTCATTGCCGTGATCATGTAACGTGTGGCCCTACTGGACATTACGTTTGTCTCGTCACCGTCGACGCTGGAGTCAGTATCCGTGTCTGGGTCTGTGTCGACCATCTGAGGTAACGGGCGCTTTAGAGCCCCTGACGGTGTTTGAGACGCCTGGACAGGCACTAACTGATTTGCCGGCTGTCTCATGTCGTCAACAGTTTTTTGCAAAGTGCTGACACTGTCACATAATTCCTTCCATACGACCATCCAGTCAGGTGTCGACTCCCTAGGGGGTGACATCACTATTACAGGCAATTGCTCCGCCTCCACATCATTTTCCTCCTCATACATGTCGACACAATCGTACCGACACACAGCACACACACAGGGAATGCTCTGATAGAGGACAGGACCCCACGAGCCCTTTGGGGAGACAGAGGGAGAGTTTGCCAGCACACACCAGAGCGCTATATATATACAGGGATAACCTTATATAAGTGTTTCTCCCTTCTATAGCTGCTGTATTTGTATTATCTGCCAATTAGTGCCCCCCCTCTCTTGTTTTACCCTGATTCTGTAGCAGGACTGCAGGGGAGAGTCAGGGAGCCGTCCTTCCAGCGGAGCTGTGAGGGAAAATGGCGCTTGTGTGCTGAGGAGATAGGCTCCGCCCCCTTTCCGGCGGCCTTTTCTCCAGCTTTTTTTTAGGAAAACTGGCAGGGGTTAAATGCATCCATATAGCCCAGGAGCTATATGTGATGCATTTCTTTAGCCATATAAGGTTTAAAACGTGTTTTATTGCGTCTCAGGGCGCTCCCCCCCAGCGCCCTGCACCCTCAGTGACCGGAGTGTGAAGTGTGCTGAGAGCAATGGCGCACAGCTGCAGTGCTGTGCGCTACCTTATTGAAGACAGGAACGTCTTCTGCCGCCGATTTTTCCGGACCTCTTCGCTCTTCTGGCTCTGTAAGGGGGCCGGCGGCGCGGCTCCGGGGACCCATCCAAGCTGAGCCTGTGATCGTCCCTCTGGAGCTAATGTCCAGTAGCCAAGAAGCCCAATCCACTCTGCATGCAGGTGAGTTCGCTTCTTCTCCCCTTAGTCCCACGATGCAGTGAGCCTGTTGCCAGCAGGTCTCACTGAAAATAAAAAACCTATTTAAACTTTTACTCTAAGCAGCTCAGGAGAGCTACCTAGCATGCACCCTTCTCGGCCGGGCACAAAAATCTAACTGGGGCTTGGAGGAGGGTCATAGGGGGAGGAGCCAGTGCACACCAGCTAGTCATAAAGCTTTTACTTTTGTGCCCAGTCTCCTGCGGAGCCGCTATTCCCCATGGTCCTTACGGAGTTCCCAGCATCCACTAGGACGTCAGAGAAAATTACATGATTTTATAAAACATCACTTGGACACAATTGGTAAATTGGGCATTTTCGTAGTTTACGCAGAAAGCAGTGGGGACTGCTACTGCAACTGCCTCTGCAGCAGTGTCCCTCAAAAATAAAAGCCCTCACACCTAAATACTATGGAAATTCTTTGAAAACATCTGTTTTTGGAGGATTGACAGCAAAAAAAAACCCTTATAAATAGGCTCATAAAGGGCAAACTGATCAATAAGAAGAAACTAAATATTTACACCATGCACGTTTTCTGGAGTATCCAAATATGAAAACTGCGATAGACCATATACTGTATATGTATATGTACTGTATGTACTGACGCAACATGCCTATTCACCTGATTCTATGTGCTAACATGCATCAGGAAACTTGAATACTGTATATAGAGATTTTCTAACTGCCATAATTTTTCCTTCAAATTTCCCCTGAACCTGCCTCCCTCCAGTCTCCATGTATGTCCTCGAGTTCTAATATTTCTCTTCCTTTGAAGAATGTTTCCCTCCTGAACTTTGTTAAAACCTTCGGTATATTTGAAAGTTTCTATCATGTCCCCCCTTTCCCTTCTCTCCTCCAAACTATACATGTTAAGATCTTTTAGCCTTTCCGGGTAAGTTTTGTGATGTAGGCCATGCACCATTTTAGTTGCCCTTCTTTGTACACTCTCTAATGTATTTATATCCTTCTGGAGATATGGTCTCCAGAACTGGACACAGTATTCCAGATAAGGCCGTACCAATGACCTATACCAGTGATGGCTAACCTTGACACTCCAGCTGTTGTTGAACTACATATCCCAGCATGCCTTGCTACAGTTTTGTTATTTGGCCATGCTAAAACTGATGCAGGGCATGCTGGGATGTGTAGTTCAATAACAGTTGCAGTGTCAAGGTTAGCCATCACTGACCTATACAGTGGTATTATTACTTTTCCTACTACTGATTCCTTTCCTTATGCAACCAAGCATCTGACTTGTCTTTCTCATTGCTTTGTTGCATTGCTTTCCTGCCTTTAAGTCACTTGAAATAGTGACTCCTAAACCCATTTCCTCCTCAGTAGTTTCCATTATAGTACCCTTGATACTATATTTAGCCTTTGGGTTTTTGAGAATTAAGTGCATGAGTTTGCATCTTTTAGCATTAAACTGTAGTTGCCATGTTCTTGACCATTTTTTCAAGTCTAGCGCTAGGTCATCAATCATCTACCCTGTTGCATATCTTCGTATCATCTGCAAAAAGGCATACTTTCCCTTCAATACCATTTGCAATGTCACGAACAAGGATATTAAAGAGAACTGGTCCGAGTACAGATCCCTTGGGTACTCCACTGGTAACATTTCCCCCCTTATAGATTGTACTACATTTACTACAACTGTCTGTTTCCTATCCTGCAACCAGGTTCTTATCCATTTAACTGTTTTATAATCCACCCCCACGCTTTCAAGTTTATTTAGCAGTCTGCGATTTGGGACAGTGTCAAATGCCTTACTAAAGTCTAGATATGCTACATCTACAGCTCCCCCTTGATCTATTATTTTTATCACAGTCAAAAAAGTCAATAAGATTTGTTTGGCATGATCTCCCACCAGTAAATCCATGCTGTTTTGGATCCTGTAAGTTTTTTGATTTAAGATATTCCACAACTCTTTCTTTTAATAGTTTTTCCATTACTTTCCCTACTACTGATGTAAGGCTTACTGGTCTGTAGTTACTTGCTTCTTCCTTGCTTCCGTTTTTGTACAGTGGAACTACATTCGCTCTTTTCCAGACCTCTGGAATGGCAACTGTATTTAGTGACTGGTTAAATAATTCTGTTAATGGTGCCACTAGCACATATTTTAGCTCTTTTAGTATCCTTGTGTGTATCCCCTCTGGCCCCATTGATTTATCCACTTTTAGTTTTGAAAGTTCTGTTAGGACCTTCTACTCTATAAACGTAGTTTCATCTACCTTATTGTTATGACTGTCCTTGCAACATTACTGTTTGCCCCCTTCCTTCTCCTGTAAATACTGAGCAAAAATAATTATTTAGGTGATCTGCTATTACCTTGTCTCCCTCCAACAAATTCTCACTCTCTGTCTTAAGTCTTATTATTCCTCCATTTGATTTTTCTCCTTTCATTTATATACTTAAAAAAAGTGTTGCCCCCTTTATCTACTGACTGGGCCATTGTCTCCTCAGCTTCTGCCTTGGCACGTCTGATCACTTTCTTAGCATCCTTCCGTCTGTCAAGATACACGACTTTGTCATTATTATTTTGAGTCTGTTTGTATTTCCTAAAAGCCATTTTTTTGCTTACACACTAGTTGATACTTCTTTTGTGAACCACACTGGCTTCCTATTCCTGGTGCTTTTCCTAACCCTTTTGATACCAAGGTCTGTTGCCTTTAGTACTGCACTTTTCAGTTTTTCCCACCTCTCCTGCAACCCTTCCAAGTTCATCCAGTCCGCCAAAGAATCACTTAAACATCTCCCCATTTTTGCAAAGTCAGCATTTCTAAAATCCAACACCTTTGTTTTTGTGTGACAGGAGTTGGATCCTGTCTTTATACTAAACCATACTGCTTGATGATCACTGGATCCCAGGTGCTCACCCACATATGTCAGATATCCTGTCACCATTTGTAAGAATTAAATCTAATATTAGGTCTTTACGAGTGGGCTCCCTCACCAATTGCTTGAGAGATGCTCCCTGTAAGTCAGGCCTGGCCAACCTGTGGCTCTCCAGCTGTTGTACAACTACAAGTCCCATCATGCCTTGCCACAGTTTTGCTATTAGGGAATGCTAAAACTATGGCAGGGCATGCTGGGATGTGTAGTTTCACAACATCTGGAGAGCCACAGGTTGGCCAGGCCTGCTGTAAGTTAATTGTAGCTGTGCTACATTTAGCACAGCTACGATCATTCACACTGACATGCCAGGGACGCCCAGCACAGGGCTATCCTCCCCCCTCCCCCGCATTTCAGTGCCCCCCCCCCCCTCCCCCTGCAGAAGTGCAAAGGCAATGCACAGCGGCGATGCCTTTGCACTTAAAGAGTAGCTCCCGACCAGCGCAGCTTTAGCGTGCTGGCCGGGAGCTACTCTTCGCTCCTCGGCCCGCATTGGCTGCGTGTGACATCACACAGCAGCCACCCCCCCCCCCCCCAATGGTCCGGCCACGCCTGCGTTGGCCGGACCACGTCCCCTAAATGGCGGCTTAAAGCCGCCGTCCAGCCCCCTTCCGCTCAGCGACCGCCTCTGCCTCAGAGGCGATCGCTAGGCAACGACGGATGGCATGCGCCAGTGCACTGCGGCGCTGGCGCATGCGCAGTTCCGACCAGATCGCTGCGAGAAACTGCAGCAAGCGATCAGGTTAGAATGACCCCCAATGTCCTGACGCCCAATGTCGTTCTCCCCGGTTTCTGTGGTGACCCAAAGGGCCTCAGTTTTGTCTTCAATATTTTGTATTAAAGTGTAATTTATGCTTTTTTTCACATACATTGCTACCCCTCCTCCTATTCTTCCCATTCTATCCTTTCTAAATAAATTGTATCCTGCTATAGCTATGTCCCAGTCATGATTCTCATTGAACCATGACTCTGTAATTGCCACAATATCCAGGTTAATCCTTGTCATTATCGCAATTAGCTCTGGAATTTTGTCTCCTAAGCTCTGAGCATTTGCATACATAGCTTTCAGAATTTTGTTTGTGCATCTGTTATTAGTAGCCATGTCCAGACAGTACAAAATAAATGACACGTTTAAAGTTGAAATTACCTGTTTGATGATGTTGCTCAGTGTTTGGTATTTGTTTTTGTTTTTTACTAAACAGGAATCACAATCTGTCCTTTACACCAAGACTACACCTTACTAAATGTAAACATATAGTACACCTGACCACAAATGATCAAGGAGGTTAACACCAGACAGCATGCAGTAATTAACTATCACTGAACAACTTCCCCACACATGCAATGCGAATGCTGAGGTGATTTCGAGCTCAAAATGTTTGCCTTATTTTCAAAGATAAAACTGGGATCGGCAAAACCACATTGCTAGGTTACACTGATCAATTTGATGTGCAACATTGTTACATCTGTGCTACGGATTCAGAATCTGTATAAGAAGTGCTGTGAAGCAGTGACCGCTGCTTTTTCTCACACCAAGGTCTTCTACACTTCATCAGTGGCTTGCATGTCTTTAAAACTAATTGTGGTTAGTTGCAGTCCAGTGTATGTTGTACTATTTGTGTGGTGTTTTGCTGCGTCTGTGATGCAAATAAGACACAAAACATAGAGAAAATGACATTAACGCTGCACCTCTCGGATCGGCTCAGACTTGCCGGGCATTTTGCAATGTATGTTGTAGAGACGCTGGAGGTATTACATATAGGGTCCGAGTTTGCCGGAGGTGCGGGATGATGGCTGGGAATGGCTTTATTTTTAAAGCGGCAATCATTTACAAAGCAAAACCAACCTGGTTTTGCTTTGCAAATTATTGGCGCTTTAAAAAAATACGCCCATTCTTGTCCGACATTCTTTTCCACCGGCAAACTCTGACCATAACACACATACCCCTTGGTGTTTAAATACACATCTGTATCCCTAGATTACCTAAACTAAAAAACAAAAACAAAACCAGAATGACAGCTGTACAGGACAATAGCACAATGCTGGATGTACTATACTGTAATAATATCAAAAAGAGCAATAAACTGAAAAATAAGATTTTACTCACCGGTAAATCTATTTCTCGTAGTCCGTAGTGGATGCTAGGGACTCCGTAAGGACCATGGGGAATAAACGGGATCCGCAGGAGACTGGGCACTCTAAAGAAAGATTTAGTACTATCTGGTGTGCACTGGCTCCTCCCTCTATGCCCCTCCTCCATACCTCAGTTAAGGAAACTGTGCACGGAAGAGCAGAAATTATAAGGAAAGGATTTTGGAATCCCGGGTAAGACTCATACCAGCCACACCAATCACACCGTATAACTTGTGATACACTTATCCAGTCAACAGTATGAACAACAACAGGGCATCAACAATGGATGCCAACATAACATAACCCATTATTAAGCAATAACTATATACACGTATTGCAGAAAGTCCGCACTAGGGACGGGCGCCCAGCATCCACTACGGACTACGAGAAATAGATTTACCGGCGAGTAAAATCTTATTTTCTCTAACGTCCTAGTGGATGCTGGGGACTCCGTAAGGACCATGGGGATTATACCAAAGCTCCCAAACGGGCGGGAGAGTGCGGATGACTCTGCAGCACCGAATGGGCAAACTCAAGGTCCTCCTCAGCCAGGGTATCAAACTTGTAGAATTTTGCAAATGTGTTTGAACCCGGCCAAGTAGCAGCTCGGCAAAGCTGTAAAGCCGAGACCCCTCGGGCAGCCGCCCAAGAAGAGCCCACCTTCCTTGTGGAATGGGCTTTCACTGATTTTGGATGCGGCAATCCAGCCGCAGAATGAGCCTGCTGAATCGTGTTACAGATCCAGCGGGCAACGGTTTGCTTTGAAGCAGGAGCAGCCAACTTGTTGGGGGCATACAGAATAAACAGCGAGTCAGTTTTCCTGACTCCAGCCGTTCTGGCTACATAAATCTTCAAAGCCCTGACTACATCTAGTAACCTGGAATCCTCCAAGTCACGAGTAGCCGCAGGCACTACAATAGGTTGGTTCAAATGAAAAGATGACACCACCTTTGGCAGAAATTGGGGACGAGTCCGCAATTCTGCCCTGTCCATATGAAAAACCAGATAGGGGCTTTTACATGACAAAGCCGCCAATTCTGACACACGCCTAGCCGAAGCTAAGGCCAATAGCATGACCACCTTCCACGTGAGATACTTTAGCTCCACGGTCTTAAGTGGTTCACACCAGTGGGATTTTAGGAAACCCAACACCACGTTGAGATCCCAAGGTGCCACTGGTGGCACAAAAGGGGGCTGAATATGCAGCACTCCCTTAACAAACGTCTGAACTTCAGGAAGAGACGCCAGTTCCTTTTGAAAGAAAATGGATAGGGCCGAAATCTGGACCTTTATGGATCCCAACTTCAAGCCCATAGTCACTCCAGGCTGTAGAAAGTGCAGAAATCTGCCCAGTTGGAATTCCTCTGTAGGGGCCTTCCTGGCCTCACACCAAGCAACATATTTTCGCCATATGCGGTGATAATGCATTGCTGTCACGTCCTTCCTAGCCTTTATCAGCGTAGGAATAACTTCCTCCGGAATGCCTTTTTCCGCTAGGATCCGGCGTTCAACCGCCATGCCGTCAAACGCAGCTGCGGTAAGTCTTGGAACAGGCAGGGCCCCTGTTGCAACAGGTCCTGTCTGAGAGGCAGAGGCCATGGGTCCTCTGTGAGCATTTCTTGCAGTTCCGGGTACCAAGGCCTTCTTGGCCAATCCGGAACAATGAGTATTATTCTCACTCATCTTCTTCTTACGATTCTCAGCACCTTGGGTATGAGAGGAAGAGGAGGAAACACATAGACCGACTGGAACACCCACGGTGTTACCAGGGCGTCCACAGCTATCGCCTGAGGGTCTCTTGACCTGGCGCAATACCGTTGTAGCTTTTTGTTGAGACGGGACGCCATCATGTCTACCTGTGGCAGTTCCCATCGATTTGTAATCTGAATGAAGACTTCGTGATGAAGTCCCCACTCTCCCGGGTGAAGGTCGTGCCTGCTGAGGAAGTCTGCTTCCCAATTGTCCACCCCCGGAATGAACACTGCTGACAGTGCTTGTACATGATTCTCCGCCCACCGTAGAATCCTGGTGGCTTCCGCCATCGCGACTCTGCTTCTTGTGCCGCCCTGGCGGTTTACATGAGCCACCGCGTGATGTTGTCTGACTGAATCAGCACTGGTTGGTTGCGAAGCAGGGGCTCCGCTTGACTCAGGGCGTTGAATATGGCCCTTAGTTCCAGGAAATTTATGTGCAGACAAGCCTCCTGACTTGACCACAACCCTTGGAAGTTTCTTCCCTGAGTGACTGCCCCCCACCCTCGGAGGCTCGCATCCGTGGTCACCAGGACCCAGTCATGTATGCCGAACCTGCGGCCCTCGAGATGGTGAGCACTCTGTAGCCACCACAGAAGAGACACCCTGGCCCTGGGGGACAGAGTGATCAGCCGATGCATCTGAAGATGCGATCCGGACCATTTGTCCAACAGATCACATTGAAAGATCCTTCCATTGAACCTGCCGAAGGGAATGGCTTCGTACGATGCCACCATCTTTCCCAGGACTCGCGTGCAGTGATGCACCGACACCTGTTTCAGTTTTAAGAGGTCTCTGACTAGAGTCACAAGCTCTTGAGCCTTCTCCGCCGGGAGAAACACCTTCTTCTGGTCTGTGTCCAGAATCATGCCCAGAAAGGGCAGACGCGTCGTAGGAATCAGCTGCGATTTTGGGATGTTCAGAATCCAGCCATGCTGTTGCAACACTTCCTGAGAGTGCGCTACGCTGATCTGCAACTGCTCCTTGGACCTCGCCTTTGTGAGGAGATCGTCCAAGTATGGGATAACTGACTCCTTGTTTACTCAGGATCACCATCATTTCTGCCATTACCTTGGTAAATATTCTCGGTGCCGTGGAGAGCCCAAACGGCAACGTCTGGAATTGGTAATGACAGTCCTGTACCACAAATCTGAGGTACTCCTGATGAGGCGGATAAATGGGGACATGCAAGTAAGCATCCTTGATGTCCAGAGACACCATAAAATCCCCCTCTTCCAGGCTTGCAATGACCGCTCTGAGCGATTCCATTTTGAACTTGAATCTTTTCAGATAAATGTTCAGGGACTTTAAATTTAATATAGGTCTGACCGAACCGTCCGGTTTCGGTACCACAAACATTGTGGAATAGTATCCCTTTCCCTGTTGAAGAAGGGGAACCTTTACCACCACCTGCTGGAGAAATAGCTTGTGAATCGCCGCTACCACTACTTCCCTTTCTATGGGGGAAGCTGGCAGGGCCGATTTTAGGTAACGTTGAGGGGGCATCACCTTGAATTCCAGCTTGTATCCCTGAGACACAATCTGTATGGCCCAGGGATCCACCTGTGAGCGAACCCACTGGTGGCTGAAAAGTCGGAGACGCGCCCCCACCGCTCCTGGCTCCACCCGTGGAGCCCCAGCGTCATGCGGTGGATTTAGTGGAAGCCGGGGAGGACTTCTGTTCCTGGGAACTAGCTGTAAGGTGCAGCTTTTTTCCTCTACCCCTGCCTCTAGCAAGAAAGGAAGCACCTCTGACCTTCTTACTTCTTTGTGCGCAAAAGGACTGCATTTGGTAATACGGTGCTTTCTTAGGTTGTGAGGGAATATATGGCAAAAAGTTTGACTTCACAGCACTAGCTGTGGAAACCAGGTCCGAGAGACCGTCCCCAAACAATTCCTCACCCTTGTAAGGCAACACCTCCATGTGTTTTTTGGAGTCGGCATCACCTGTCCACTGCCGAGTCCACAGGACCCTCCTGGCAGAAAATAAGAATTTACTTACCGATAATTCTATTTCTCGTAGTCCGTAGTGGATGCTGGGAACTCCGTAAGGACCATGGGGAATAGCGGCTCCGCAGGAGACTGGGCACATCTAAAGAAAGCTTTAGGATCACCTGGTGTGCACTGGCTCCTCCCCCTATGACCCTCCTCCAAGCCTTAGTTAGGATACTGTGCCCGGACGAGCGTACACAATAAGGAAGGATTTTGAATCCCGGGTAAGACTCATACCAGCCACACCAATCACACTGTACAACTTGTGATCTGAACCCAGTTAACAGCATGATAATAGAGGAGCCTCTAGAAAAGATGGCTCACTACAACAATAACCCAAATTTTTTGGTAACAATAATTATGTACCAGTATTGCAGACAATCCGCACTTGGGATGGGCGCCCAGCATCCACTACGGACTACGAGAAATAGAATTATCGGTAAGTAAATTCTTATTTTCTCTGACGTCCTAGTGGATGCTGGGAACTCCGTAAGGACCATGGGGATTATACCAAAGCTCCCAAACGGGCGGGAGAGTGCAGATGACTCTGCAGCACCGAATGAGAGAACTCCAGGTCCTCCTCAGTCAAGATATCAAATTTGTAGAATTTTACAAACGTATTTGCTCCTGACCAAGTAACTGCTCGGCAAAGTTGTAAAGCCGAGACCCCTCGGGCAGCTGCCCAAGATGAGCCCACCTTCCTTGTGGAGTGGGCATTTTAAGATTTTTGGCTGTGGCAGGCCTGCCACAGAATGTGCAAGCTGAATTGTACTACAAATCCAACGAGCAATCGTCTGCTTAGAAGCAGAAGCACCCAGTTTGTTGGGTGCATACAGGATAAACAGCGAGTCAGATTTTCTGACTCCAGCCGTCCTGGAAACATGTATTTTCAGGGTCCTGACCACGTCAAGCAACTTGGAATCCTCCAAGTCCTTAGTAGCCGCAGGTACCACAATAGGTTGGTTCATGTGAAATGCAGAAACCACCTTAGGTAGAAAATTTGAGGACGAGTCCTCAATTCTGTCCTTTCAGAATGAACTATTAAGTAAGGGCTTTTATATGATAAAGCCGCCAATTCTGACACCCGCCTGGCTGAAACCAGGGCTAACTCGTCACTTCCATGTGAGATATTTTAAGTCCACAGTGGTGAGTGGTTCAAACCAATGTGACTTTAGGAAAACTCAACACAACATTGAGATCCCCAAGGTGCCACTGGAGGCACAAAAGGAGACTGTATATGCAGTACCCCTTTTACAAATGTCTGAACTTCAGGCACTGAAGCCAGTTCTTTTTGGAAGAAAATCGACAGGGCCGAAATTTGAACCTTAATGGACCCTAATTTTAGGCCCATAGACAGTCCTGTTTGCAGGAAATGGAGGAAACGACCCAGTTGAAATTCCTCTGTAGGGGCCTTCTTGGCCTCACCCCACGCAACATATTTTCGCCAAATGCGGTGATAATGTTTTGCGGTTACGTCTTTCCTGGCCTTGACCAGGGTAGGGATCTTCAGGATCCGGCGTTCAACCGCCATGCCGTCAAACGCAGCCGCGGTAAGTCTTGGAACAGACAAGGCCCTTGCTGGAGCAGGTCCTTTCTTAGAGGTAGAGGCCACGGTTCGTCCGTGAGCATCTCTTGAAGTTCCGGATACCAAGTCCTTCTTGGCCAATCCGGAACCACGAGTATAGTTCTTACTCCTCTCCTTCTTATGATTCTCAGTACTTTTGGTATGAGGGGCAGAGGAGGGAACCCATACACTGACTGGTACACCCACGGTGTTACCAGAGCGTCCACCGCTATTGCCTGAGGGTCCCTTGACCTGGCGCAATATCTGTCTAGTTTTTTGTTTAGACGGGACGCCATTATGTCCACCTTTTGTTTTTCCCAACGGTTTACAATCAGGTGGAAGACTTCTGGGTGACGTCCCCACTCTCCCGGGTGAAGGTCGTGTCTGCTGAGGAAGTCTGCTTCCCAGTTGTCCACTCCCGGAATGAACACTGCTGACAGTGCTATCACATGATTTTCCGCCCAGCGAAAATCCTTGCAGCTTCTGCCATTGCCCTCCTGCTTCTCGTGCCGCCCTGTCTGTTTACGTGGGCGACTGACGGGATGTTGTCCGATTGGATCAAAACCGCCTGACCCTGAAGCAGGGGTTTCGCTTGACTTAGGGCATTGTAAATGGCCCTTAGTTCCAGAATGTTTTTATGAAGAGATGTCTCCAGGCTTGACCATAAGCCCTGGAAATTCCTTCCCTGTGTGACTGCTCCCCAGCCTCGCAGGCTGGCATCTGTGGCCACCAGGACCCAGTCCCGAATGCCGAATCTGCGGCCCTCTAGAAGATGAGCACTCTGCAACCACCACAGGAGGGATACCCTTGTCCCTGGTGACAGGGTTATCCGCTGAAGCATCTGAAGATGCGACCCGGACCATTTGTCCAGAAGGTTCCACTGTGCGTGGAATCTGCCGAATGGGATTGCTTCGTAGGAAGCCACCATTTTTACCCAGAACCCTTGTGCATTGATGCACTGAGACTTGGTTCGGTTTTAGGAGGTTCCTGACTAGCTCGGATAACTCCCTGGCTTTCTCCTCCGGGAGAAGCACCTTCTTTCTGGACTATGTCCAGAATCATCCCTAGGAACAGAAGACAAGTCGTCGGAACCAGCTGCGATTTTTGGAATATTGAAAATCCAATCGTGCTGCCGCAACACTACCTGATATAGTGCTACACCGATCTCCAACTGTTCCCTGTATCTTACCCTCATCAGGGAATCGTCCAAGTAAAGGATAACTAAAATTCCCTTCCTTCGAAGGAATATCATCATTTCGGTCATTACTTCAGTAAAGACCCGGGGTGCCGTGGACCATCCCTACGGCAGCGTCCGAACTGATACAGTTCTGTACCATAACCTGACAATACCCTTGGTGAGAAGGGTAAATTTTGACATGAAGGTAAGCCTTCTTGATGTCCCGAGACATCATGTAGTCCCCTTCTTCCAGGTTTGCAATCACTGCTCTGAGTGACTCAATTTTGAATTTGAACCTCTGTATGCAAGTGTTCAAAGATTTTAGATTTTAAAATCGGTCTCACCGAGCCGTCTGGCTTCGGTACCACAATAGTGTAGAATAATACCCCGTTCCCTGTTGCAGGAGGGGTACCTTGATTATCACCTGCTGGGAATACAGCTTGTGAATGGCTTCCAAAACTGCCTCCCTGTCAGCGGGAGACGTCGGTAAAACAGACTTTTGGAAACGGCGAGGGGAATACGTCTCGAATTCCAATTTGTACCCCTGACATATTATCTGAAGGATCCAGGGGTCTACTTGCGAGTGAGCCCACTGCGCACTGAAATTCATTGAGAACGGGACCCCACCGTGCCTGAATTTGTAAAGCCCTAGCGTCATACTGAGGGCTTGGCAGCGTCGGAAAAGGGTTTCTGTTCCTTGGAACTGGCTGATCTCTGCAGCCATTTTCCTCTCCCTCTGTCACGAGCAGAAAAGAGGAACCCTTTTGTCCGCTTGCCAACCAGGACTGCGCCTGATAATACGGCGTCTTATTTTGAGAGGCGACCTGGGGTACATCCCCTCTTTTAAGGCAATACTTCCAAATGCCGTTTGGAATCCGCATCACCTGACCACTTTACTGGAATAATTGGACAACGCACTTATACTTGATGCCAGTCGGCAAATATTCCGCTGTGCATCCTGCATATATAGAAATGCATCTTTTAATTGCTCTATAGGCAATAATATACTGTCCTTATCTAGGATATCATATTTCCAGTCAGGGAATCCGACCACGCCAACCCAGCACTGCACATCCAGGCTGAGGCGATTGCTGGTCGCAGTATAACACCAGTATGTGTGTAAATACATTTTAGGATACACTCCTGCTTTCTATCAGCAGGATCCTTAAGGGCGGCCATCTCAGGAGAGGGTAGAGCCCTTGTTTTTACAAGCGTGTGAGCGCTTTATCCACCCTAGGGGGTGCTTCCCAACGCACCCTAACCTCTGGCGGGAAAAGGTATACTGCCAATAACTTTTTAGAAAATATCAATTGTTATCGGGGGGAAACCCACGCATCATCACACACCTCATTTTATTTCTCAGATTCAGGAAAACTACAGGAAGTTTTTCCTCACCAAACATAATACCCCTTTTTTTGGTGGTATTCATATTATCAGAAAGGTGTAAACTTTTTCCATTGCCTCAATCATGCAATGTGTGGCCCTATTGGAAATCACGGTTGTCTCTTCACCGTCGACACAGGAGTCAGTACCCCTGTCGGCGTCTGTATCTGAGGTAACGGGCGTTTTAGGGCCCCTGTATGAGACGTCTGGACATGCACAAGCTGAGTAGCCGGCTGTCTCATGTCAACCACTGTCTTTTATTCAAAGCTGACACTGTCACGCAATTTCAACAGTACATCCACTCAGGTGTCGACCCCCTAGGGGGTGACAACACAATTTCAGACACTCTACTCCGTCTCCTTATCATTTTTCTCCTCATACATGTCGACACCAACGTACCGACACACAGCACACACACAGGGAATGCTCTGATAGAGGACAGGACCCCACTAGCCCTTTGGGGAGACAGAGGGAGAGTTTGCCAGCACACACCAGAGCGCTATATATATACAGGGATAACCTTATATAAGTGTTTTTCCCTTTATAGCTGCTGTATTGTTATATACTGCGCCTAATTTGTGCCCCCCTCTCTTTTTTAACCCCTTTCTGTAGTGTAGTGACTGCAGGGGAGAGCCAGGGAGCTTCCCTCCAACTGAGCTGTGAGGGAAAATGGCGCCAGTGTGCTGAGGAGATAGGCTCCGCCCCTTTCTCGGCGTCCTTATCATCCTTTTTCTGTATGTTTTGGCAGGGGTTAAATGCATCCATATAGCCCAGGAGTTATATGTGATGCATTTATTTTAGCCATATAAGGTTTTTTTATCGATTTATTGCGTCTCAGGGCGCTGCCCCCCCCAGCGCCCTGCACCCTCAGTGACCGGAGTGTGAAGTGTGCTGAGAGCAATGGCGCACAGCTGCGGTGCTGTGCGCTACCTTATCTGAAGACAGGATCGTCTTCTGCCGCCGATTTTACGGACCTCTTCGCTCTTCTGGCTCTGTAAGGGGGACGGCGGCGCGGCTCCGGTGACCCATCCAGGCTGAACCTGTGATCGTCCCTCTGGAGCTAATGTCCAGTAGCCTAAGAAGCCCAATCCACTCTGCACGCAGGTGAGTTCGCTTCTTCTCCCCTTAGTCCCTCGATGCAGCGAGCCTGTTGCCAGCAGGTCTCACTGAAAATAATAAACCTAAACTAAAACTTTCACAAAGAGCTCAGGAGAGCCCCTAGTGTGCACCCTTCTCGTCGGGCACAGAAATCTAACTGAGGCTTGGAGGAGGGTCATAGGGGGAGGAGCCAGTGCACACCAGGTGATCCTAAAGCTTTCTTTAGATGTGCCCAGTCTCCTGCGGAGCCGCTATTCCCCATGGTCCTTACGGAGTTCCCAGCATCCACTAGGACGTCAGAGAAATTGACATTGCATTAATTCTAGAGCCCAGTAGGCAAATGTCCCTCTGGGCATCCCTTATATATAGGACAGTGTCTTTTATATGCCCCAGGGTCAGTATAATGGTATCCCTGTCCAAGGTATCCATTTCCTCAGACAGATTATCTGTCCACGCTGCTACAGCACTACACATCCACGCCGACGCAATTGCCGGCCTCAGTAGAGTCCCTGAATGTGTATAAACAGATTTCAGGATACTTTCCTGCTTTCTATCTGCAGGATCCTTTAGGGTGGCCGTATCCTGCGACAGCAGGGCCACCTTCTTAGATAAGCGTGTGAGAGCTTTATCTACCCTAGGGGAGGATTCCCAGCGCACCATGTCCTCTGGCGGGAAAGGGTACGCCATAAGTAACCTTTTGGAAATCAGGACTCTCTTATTTGGAGAATCCCACGCTCTTTCACATAACTCATTTAACTCATGTGAAGGGGGAAAAGTCACCTCTTGCTTTTTCTCCCCATACATATAAACCCTCTTGTCAGGGACAGGGTTTACCTCTGATATGTGTAAAACATCCTTCATCGCTATAATCATGTAACGTATAGCTTTTGTAATTTTCGGTTGCAATTTTGCATCATCGTCGTCGACACTGGAGTCAGAATCCGTGTCGACATCTGTGTCAACCATTTTGGATAGTGGGCGCTTTTGAGACCCCGAGGGCCTCTGCGCTGTAGGATCAGGCATGGGATGAGACCCTGACTGGCCCGAGGTATCAGCTTTATCCAACCTTTAATGTAAGGAGTTTACATTATCATTTAACACCTTCCACATATCCATCCAATCAGGTGTCGGCACCGTCGGCGGCGACACGTCAGTCAACTGCACTTGCTCTGCCTCCACATAGCCCTCTTCGTCAAACATGTCGACACACGCGTACCGACACACCACACACACAGGGGAAGCTCTAAATGAGGACAGGACCCCCACAAGGCCTTTTGGAGAGACAGAGAGAGAGTATGCCAGCACACACCCCAGCGCTATATAACCCAGGGATTACACAGTAACTTAGTGTTTACCCAGTAGCTGCTGTATTATGATTAATGCGCCTAAATTTATGTGCCCCCCCTCTCTTTTTTACCCTTCTACCGTGATTCTGCAGGGGAGAGCCTGGGGAGCTTCCTCTCAGCGGAGCTGTGGAAGGAAAATGGCGCTGGTGAGTGCTGAGGAAGAAGGCCCCGCCCCCTCAGCGGCGGGCTTCTGTCCCGCGATTTTTTGTAAAATAAATGGCGGGGGCTCATACATATAACAGTGTCCCACTGTCTATATGCAGCTTTCGCTAGGAGGTATCAATTGCTGCCCAGGGCGCCCCCCCCCCCCCCCCCCTGCGCCCTGCACCCTACAGTGACCGGAGTGTGTGGGTTAGTGTGGGCGCAATGGCGCACAGCTGCAGTGCTGTGCGCTACCTCATGTGAAGACAGGAGTCTTCTGCCGCCGATTTCGATGTCTTCTCCGCTTCTGCCGGCTTCTGTCTTCTAGCTCTGCGAGGGGGACGGCGGCGCGGCTCCGGACGACAAGGTCAGGTCCTGTGTTCAATCCCTCTGGAGCTAATGGTGTCCAGTAGCCTAAGAAGCGCAACCTAGCCGCAGTTAGTAGGTTTGCTTCTCTCCCTTCAGTCCCACGTAGCAGAGAGTCTGTTGCCAGCAGAAGCTCTCTGAAAATAAAAAACCTAACTAAAATACTTTCTTATTAGCAAGCTCAGGAGAGCTCACTAAAAGCACCCAGCTCTGTCCGGGCACAGATTCTAACTGAGGTCTGGAGGAGGGGCATAGAGGGAGGAGCCAGTGCACACCAGATAGTACTAAATCTTTCTTTAGAGTGCCCAGTCTCCTGCGGAGCCAGTCTATTCCCCATGGTCCTTACGGAGTCCCCAGCATCCACTAGGACTTTAGAGAAATACAGAAATACAGAAATTTATGTAAATAAAAGAAACGTTGACGACAAGACAGGTTCTTGACGCCTGCTATTTACTACACTGGTTAAAGTCCTTCAAGAGGCACTGCATACATCCTGTTGCTATATTATACTATACATACACAGTACACACACACACACATATATATCGGTGTGGTATGGTATGCCGGCGACCGGGCTCCCGGCGACCAGCATAACGGCGCCAGAAGCCCAACCGCAGGCATACCAACAGCGTGGCGAGCGCAAATGAGCTCCTTGCTATGCGCGCCACGCTATTTATTCTCCCTCCAGGGGGGTCTTGGACCCCCATGAGGGAGAAAAACCTGTCTGTATGCCGGCTGACGGGATTCCGGCGCCGGTATACTGTGCGCCGGGATCCCGACAGTCAGCAACCTGAAGAGCACCCTATATCATATACACGCACATACATTATATATATATATATATATATTTATTTATTATTATTATTATTATTATTAATTTATTTATTTATTTATTTATTTTCATTCTTCTCTACAATTAGATACCCCAGTCCGTGGTTCCTTGGTTGACACCCCAGTGGATGTTCATATATGGAAAACATGAGTGCGGCTTATGATACAAATGAAATGAATTATATATATATATATATATATATATATATATATATATATATACACATACACACACATATACATACATACACACACATACATACATACATACATACATACATATATATATAGTATATTTATTTATATCTAGGTTTTCAAAACAATTCCAAATAAATGTAGAACTGTGACAAGAAAAATGTTTCTTTCCCTGAACTTTGAGAAATAAATGACCTGCCTTTCTCATGGCTGGAGGTACAGAATAGCAGCTAAAGACTAAATGTATCACTCAGCATGAGCCCATATGCAGTAATACAGGATATAAAGCATAGTTCTTGAGGAAATGACACAAGGTGAACATTTATTGCCTTGGAGAGGGAACATATACTAACCACAAGGTAAAAGAGAGAAAGTAGCGGCAGAAGGAGTCACACAAACCGTTCTCACTGTACTTACCGAGCTCTTTTATCTTTGGCAGCACGTTATCTGTGAAATTTTTATAGGATGCTATTTTTCCTTCTGGCGATGCAATTCCAACATGAGATTCATAAATGCGGATGCTCTTTGGCTTTCTTGGGCGCTCATGTTTGTGCTGTGAAGAAAATCCACAATAAAATAATGAAATTAAAGACAACTAGCTGATGTGCCTGCTTTTAACCAGGCAAAGGTCGCATGTTCCAGGTCAACCAACAGGTCCACAGGGATAGTTCACCAACTGTCACATTTTCCAGAGTACAATGGTGATGCACTGTAAATGGCAGGCAGATATCTTGCCACATAACTCTAAAACAAAGCAAACCATTACAATGCCATTAATTTTTTGCAAATCTACACAAGACCTTTAATTTGGTATATGATGTGCCCAGATCAGACAAAGATATCATCGAAGTAGGTCATTCGTAAAAGGCGTCCTTCTTCTATTAATATATAGAATATTGAGAAGGGACTGGACAGGATTTTCCTCCTTCTTTGAAATTAGCAATGCATCTATAATCTGAACGTCTATTCAATGTGGCTCTCGAATTGCTGAGTACATCTATACGTGTCCTCATACAGCTGCTGAAAATGCGTCTTAGTTGCAATGCGACGTGACTAAAATGCACCAGGAGACTGTACTGATAAACTTGATAAGCGACACTTGTATATCTGTTTGCGACTGTGTCTATACATCAAGCACAGCGGCATGGAATTGTAGAACACTGATATATAAGTGTCACATATCAAATTAAACTAATCAGCACAGTCTCCTGGTGCGTCCTAGTTGCATCAAAGCATTTGCTGCAAAAAAAGGTGACCTGGAACACTGAGGGGATATTTGGCGCGAATGTAGCAGTGATATAGAAGGACACATTCGCGCATTGCCAACATTCCACTGGATAGTGTAAGCAGTGGCCCACATGGTGCCTGTCTTTGAAATCTACATACCCACCTCTCAAGCAGCATACAAGTAATGTTACATTATGGGTAGATAATGTAAATTAACACAATAGTAGTTTGAGTGTAGCATCAGCTATAGCAGTTACCATTATCAACAGTAAGAATAGACCTTTTTCATAAAAATAAGTAGGTATAGTCTTGATATGTATGGGAGCACCACAGATACGTGGTGCTCCCATACTTCATCTATAATCATGGTATATCATGGCACTTCATCTATAATCAGTCTACTTCATCTATAATCATGGTATTTCTGGGGCCAACAGTCTGCACCAGATACAGTATGCCACATACATCAGCAACTGCATTTAGAGAGTCTGGTCAGATATCCTGTTCTGCCGACCAGATCCGCCGCTCTTCGGGCACAGATGATCGGCAATTCAATGGGAAATCGGGAAAATACTGCATGTTAAAAAAAGGATTTTAATTACCTACCAGCAAATCCTTTTCTCGTAGTCCGTAGAGGCTACTGTGAATACATTTAGTACCATGGGGTATAGATGGGTCCACTAGGAGCCATGGGCACTTTAGGAATTTGATAGTGTGGGCTGGCTCCTCTATGCCCCTCCTACCAGACTCAGTCTAGGAAACTGTGCCTGAGGAGACGGACATACTTTGAGAGAAGGATATAAAAAGGATAGTGGTGAGATTCCGAACCAGCACACACAAACAAGAGGAAAGCCAAGCTAACCAAACTTGAAACAGGAACAGCATAGCTGAACAAAACAAAAGTACTTAGTAACAGTGCAGGAAGTACGAAGCACTGGGCGAGCGCCCAGTATCCTCTACGGACTACGAGAAAAGGATTAACCGGTAGGTAATTAAAATCCTATTTTCTCTTACGTCCAGGATGATACTGGGGATCCATTTAGTACCATGGGGAAGTACCAAAGCTCCCATACCGGGTGGGAGAGTGCTGAGGCTCCTGCAGAACTGATTGATCAAACTGAAGGTCCTCAGAGGCCAAAGTATCGAACTTGTAGAACTTTGCAAACGTGTTCAAACCTGACCAAGTAACTGCTCGGCAGAGATACCCCGGGCAGCCGCCCAAGAGGAACCCACCGACATAGCAGAGTGGGCCTGTACAGATTTAGGAACCGGCAATCCTGCCGTGGAATAAGAATGCTGGATAGTGAGCCTGATCCAGCGCACAATTGACTGCTTTGAAGCAGGACATCCAATCTTATAGGGATCGTAAAGAACAAACAGAGTCTGATTTCCTGTGACAAGCTGTCCTCTTCACATACACCTTCATAGCCATCACAACATCCAAAGACTTTGAAGTAACAGAGGTGTCGGTAACAAACAGAACCACAATAGTTTGGTTGATGTGAACAGCAAACACCACCTTAGGAAGAAATTGCTGACGAGTCCTGAGGTCAGCTCTATCCTCATGGAAAAATAATACGGTCTCTTGTAAGAAAACGCCCCCAGATACAACACACGTCTTGCTGAAGCCAATGTCAACAGTGTGACGGTCTTCCACGTAAGATCTTGTACAGCTACCTCCTGTAACGGTTCAAACCAGTCCGATTGCAGGAACTGCAGCACCAAATCGAGATCCCAAGGTGCCATGGGAGGCACAAAGTGAGGTTGGATGTGCAGAACACCTTTCAAGAATGTCTGGACCTCAGGAAGAGAAGCCAATTGTTTCTGAAAGAAAATGGACAAGGACGAAATCTGGACTTTTATGGAGCACAAACGTAGGCCCACATCCACACCAGACAGCAGAAAAAGCAGGAAACGTCCCAGACGAAATTTCACCGCAGAATATTTTCTGCTCTCACACCAAGAGATGTATTTCTTCCAAATACGGTGGTAATGTTTAGACATTACCCCCTTCCTGGCTTGGATCACAGTCTGGATGACCTAGTCGCTGGGGGTTCACTACGGCTGGCCGGCGGTCGGGCTCCCGGCGACCAGCATCCCGGCGCCGGGAGCCCGACCGCCGGCTTACTGACAGCTTGGCGAGCGCAAATGAGCCCCTTGCGGGCTCGCCACGCTACGGGCACGGTGGCGCGCTACGCGCGCCACACTATTTTATTCTCCCTCTATGGGGGTCGTGGACCCCCACGAGGGAAAATAAGTGTCGGTATGCCGGCGGTCGGGCTCCCGGCGCCGGTATACTGAGCGCCGGGAGCCCGACCGCCGGCAAACAGAAGACCACCCGTCGTCAGGGATGCCCCTCCTGGCTAGAATCAGCCATTCAACTTCCATGCCGTCAAATGTAGCCCTGGTTAGTTTTGATAGACGAACGGGCCCTGTTGCAGAAGATTCTTGCGAAGAGGTAGAGGCCATGGATCTTCGAGGAGCATCTCCGGAAGGTCCGCGTACCAGGCCCTTCTTGGACAGTCCAAAGCAATGAGAATTGCTTGAACCTTTCCCCTTTTTATTATTTTCAGAATTCTTGGGATCAGAAGTGGAGGAAACACGTACACCATCTGATAGACCCATGGAGTCGTCAGAGCGTCCACCGGCAATGCCTGTGGGTCTCTCGACCTGGAACAATACCGCTTGTCGATTTGTGGACATCCCCACCGACGTGTCAAGCACCTGAATACCTCCGGGTGAAGGCCCCAATCCCCCGGGTGAAGGTTGTGTCTGCTGAGAAAGTCTGCTTCCCAGTTGTATACTCCCGGAATGAAGACTGCCGACAATGCAGCAGCGTGTTTTTTCTGCCCAGAGGAGAATTCTTGACACCTCTGACATTGCAGCTCTGCTTTTCGTTCTGTCCTGTCAGTTTATGTACATCACTGCTGTCACATTGTTCGACTGGACCTGAATGGCCCGATCATGAAGAAGATTTGAGGCCAGCAGAAGGGCGTTGTATATAGCCCTGAGTTCCAGAATGTTGATTGGCAGGATGACTTCCTGACTTGACCACCATCCCTGAAACTGCACTCCTTGGGTGACTGCTCCCAATCCTCTGAGGCTTGCGTTCGTGGTTAGCAGAATCCAATTTTGAATCCCGAACCGTCAGCCCTCGATTAGGTGAGAAGTCTGTAGCCAGCAGAGAAGGGAGATTCTGGCCTTTGGCGACAGATGGATCCTCCTGTGCATGCGAAGATGAGATCCGGACCATTTGTCCAACAGGTCGAGCTGGAAGGGTCTGACATGAAACCTTCCGTACTGAAGAGCCTCGTAAGAGGCCACCATTTTCCCCAGAAGGCGAATGCATAGATGCACAGATATCTGGGTTGGCTTCAGGACATCCCAAACTATCAACTGGATTACCAATGCCTTTTCCAACGGAAGAAAAACTTTCTACGACTGCATGTCCAGAAATGGGAGCCTCAGAGTTGGCTCTAAGTGAGAATTCTTAAGATTTAGAATCCACCCGTGATCCAGGAGTAGTTTGGTTGTGATGCCAATGCTGTTCAGCAACCTCTCCCTGGACTGAGCCTTTATCAGAAGATCATCCAGGTACAGACTTATGTTCACTCCCTGCTTGTGAAGGAGAAACATCATCTCTGCCATCACCTTGGTGAACACCCTCGGTGCCGTGGTAGTGACAGTCCTGCGGTGCAAAACGGAGATAAGCCTGATGAAGGGGCCAGATCGGAATGTGAAGGTACACATCCTTGATATCTAGAGACACTAGGAATTCCCCCTCCTCCAGACCTGAGCTCACTCTCAGAGACTCCATCTTGAATTTGAACACTCGTAAGAACGGGTTCAACGATTTTAGATCCAAAAATAGGATTTTAATTACCTACCGGTAAATCCTTTTCTCGTAGTCTGTAGAGGATGTTGGGGTCCACATTAGTACCATGGGGTATAGACGGGTTCCTTGGGAGCCATGGGCACTTTAAGAGTTTAATAGTGTGGGATGGCTCTTCCCTCTATGCCCTTCCTACCAGAATCAGTCTAGAAACTGTGCTGGAGGAGATGGACATACTTCGAGAGAAGGAAATATACAGATAGTGACGAGATTCACACCAGCTAACACATAATAAGGCAAACCAAGCTAACGAGCTTGAACGAGTCAGCAACAGCTGAACAGTACTTAACCAAGTAACAAGGCAGTACTGAACCAAGTAACTACCGCAGGAAAACGAAGTGCTGGGCGGGCGCCCAGAAGCCTCTACGGACTACGAGAAAAGGATTTACCGGTAGGTAATTAAAATCCTATTTTCTCTTACGTCCTAGAGGATGCTGGGGACCACATTAGTATCATGGAGATGTATCAAAGCTCCCAGTACGGGAGGGAGAGCGCGGAGGCTCCTACAGAACTGATTGACCAAACTTTAGATCCTCAGAGGCAAAAGTATCGAACTTGTAGAACTTAGCAAACCTGTTCAACCCTGACCAAATAGTCGCTCGGCAAAGTTGTAAAGCCAAGACACTCTAGGCAGCAACCCAGGAAGAACCAACCTTACGGGTAGAGTGGGCCTGAACCGATTTTGGAATCGGCAATCCAGTCGCAGAATAAGCATGCTAGATAGTAAGCCTGATCAAGCGAGAAATTGTCTGCTTAGAAGCAGGACACCCAATCATGTTGGGATCATAAAGTACAAACAGAGCGTCCGACTTTCTGTGACGAGCAGTCCTCTTCACATAGAACTTCAAAGCCCTCACAACAGCCAAGGACTTATAGCGAATTGAGGAGTCAGTAGCCACTGGCACCACAATAGGTTGGTTGATATGAAAAGCAGACACAACCTTTGGAAGAAACTGCTGATGCGTCCTGAGCTCAGCTCTATCCTCATGGAAAATTAAGTAGGGGCTTTAACAGGACAAAACCCCCAATTATGACACACGTCTAGCAGATGCTAATGCCAACTGTGTGAAAGCCTTCCAAGTGAGAAACTTGACCTCAACCTCCTGTAAAGGCTCGAACCAATCTGATTGCAGGAACTGCAACACGTTAAGATCCCAGGGTGCGGTAGGAGGCACAAAGGGAGGTTGGATGTGCAGAACCCCTTTCAAGAAAGTCTGAACCTCAGGGAGGGCAGCCAATGGTTTCTGGAAGAAAATGGATAATGCCAAAATTTGGACCTTTATGGATCCCAAACACAGGCCCACATCCACACCCACTTGCAGGAAGAGAAGGAACCGTCCAAGTTGAAACTCCACCATAGGAAACTTCCTGGAATCACACCAAGACACATACTTTTTCCAAATACGATGGTAATGTGTTGACGTTACTACTTTCCTAGCCTATATCAGGGTAGGAATAACCTGGGACGGAATGTCTTTCCGAGCTAAGATCCGGCGATAAACCTCCATGCCGTCAAATGTAGCCGTGGTAAGTCTTGATAAGCGAACGGCCCTTGTTGCATAATGTCCTCGCGTAGGAAAAAGAGGCCTTGGATCTTCCAGCAGTAACTCCAGAAGATCCGCGTACCAAGCTCTTCTTGGCCAGTCCGGAGCAATGAGGATTGCCTGAACTCTTGTTATATTTACGAGTTTTAGAACTGGAGGGAACACGTACACTGACTTGAAAACCCATGGAGTTACCAGGGCATCCACCGCCACTGCCTGTGGGTCTTGCGACCTGGAACAGTACCTCCAAAACATCTTGTTTAGTTGGGAGGCCATCATGTCTATTTGAGGTACACCCCAAAGATTTGTCACCTCTATGAACACCTCCGGATGGAGGCCCACTCTCCCGGATGGAGATCGTGTCTGCTGAGGAAATCCGCTTCCCAGCTGTCCACTTGCATAATGAAGATTGCTGACAGCGCCGCTGCGTGTCTTTCTGCCCAAAGGAGGATTCTTGTTACCTCCGACATTGCAGCCCTGCTCTTCGTTCCGCCCTGTCGGTTTATGTAGGCCACCGTTGCTACATTGTCCGACTGCACCTGAATGGCCTGATCTTGCAGATGATGTGCCGCTTGTAGAAGACCGTTGTACACTGCTCTTATTTCCAGAATGTTTATCGGAAGAATGGATTCCAGACTTGACCACCTTCCTTGGAAGGTTTCCCCTTGGGTGACAGCGCCCCAACCTCTGAGACTTGCATCCGTGGTTAGAAGGATCCAGTTCTGAATTCCGAACCTGCGGCACTAGAGAAGGTGAGGCATTTGTAGCCACCATAGTAGTGAAAACGAGATTTATGGTAAGAACTTACCGTTGTTAAAACTCTTTCTGCGAGGTACACTGCGCTCCACAAGGATTCACATCGGGGGTGTAGAGTAGGATCTTGATCCGAGGCAGCAACAGGCTCAAAGCTTTTGACTGTTCCCAAGATGCTCAGCACCGCCTCCTCTATAACCCCGCCTCCATGCACAGGGAGCTCAGTTTCGTTAACCAGCCCAATGCAGTAGCAGGTATTAGAGACGACAATCGCTCGTAGCCAAAAACACCACACACTCACCACAGGAGAGGGTGTCACTGGGCTATGCCAATACCAACTCAAAGAAGCAAAGCGCATCAGGGTGGGTGCCTTGTGGAACCCAGTGTACCTCACAGAAATATATAACGATGGTAAGTTCTTACCATAAATCTCGTTTTCTGCTGCGGGGTACACTGGGCTCCACAAGGATTCACATCGGGGATGTCCCAAAGCAGTTACTTATGGGAGGTGACGCACTGTAGCGGGCACAAGAACCCGGCGTCCAAAGGAAGCATCCTGGAAGCAGCGGTATCAAAGGCATAGAACCTAATGAACGTGTTCCCTATGGACCACGTAGCCGCCTTGCACAATTGTTCAAGGGTCGCACCACGGTGGGCCACCCAAGAAGGTCCAACCGACCAAGTAGAATGGGCTTTGATGATAGCAGGAACCAGACGAATAGCCTGTACATAAGCATGTGCAATCACCATTCTAATCCATCTGGCCAGTGTCTGCTCGGAAGCAGGCCAGCCACGTTTGTGAAAACAAAACAAAACGAAAAGAGAAAAGAGAATCGGTCTTCCTAATGGAGAATGTTCTCTTCACATAGATACGGAGAGCCCGTACTACATCCAAAGACCGCTCTTTGGTAGACAACTCAGGAAAATTAAAGGCCGGGACCAATATCTCCTGGTTAAGGTGGAAGGAAGACACCACCTTGGGTAAATAATCATGCCACGTTCTAAGAACTGCCCGTTCACGGAGAAAAATCAAATAGGGAAACTTACAGGTTAAGGCACCGAAGTCCGAGACCCTCCTAGCTGAAGTAATAGCCAGCAAGATCATCTTAAAGGAAAGCCACTTAAGGTCAGCAGAGGTAAGAGGCTCAAACGAAGACTCTTGCAAGGCCTCCAAAACCACCGACAGATCCCAAGGGGCCACAGGTGGCATATAAGGTGTCTGAATCCACAACACACCCTGAGTGAATGTATGGACATCAGGTAGGATAGCAATCTTTCCCTGAAACCAAACCGAGAAGGCAGAGATATGAACCTCGAGGGAGGCCAGACGCAGGCCCAAGTCCAGGCCTTGTTGCAGAAAGGCCAATAGTTTGGGCGTACTAAACTTGAAAACATCATGATTGTGAGACGCACACCAAGTAAAGTAAGCATTCCAGACCCTACGGTATATCAGGGCAGAAGCCGGCTTACGGGCCTTCAACATAGTTTGAACGACCGCCTCAGAAAAACCCTTGGCCCTCAGGACGGAAGCTTCAAGAGCCATGCCGTCAAAGCAAGATGGGCCAAATCCTGGTAAACACAAGGGCCCTGAACGAGGAGGTCTGGACATTTTGGAAGTAGAAGGGAACGATCCAACGAGAGACCCTGTAGATCGGAGAACCAGTGTCGCCTGGGCCACGCTGGAGTAGGTTTCCTCCTTCTTGCTTGAACTTCCATATTACTCTGGGCAGGAGTGACACCGGAGGGAACACATACGGCAGCCGAAAGTTCCACGGGATTGACAGAGCATCCACGAATGCTGCTTGAGGATCCCTTGTCCTTGCTCCGAAGACCGGAACCTTGTGATTGTGTCGAGACGCCATCATGTCCACGAGAAATTGAAACACCTCTGGATCTAGGCTCCATTCTCCGGCGTGCACGTCCTGACGACAGATAGTCTGCCTCCCAGTTCAGAACGCCCGGAATGAACACTGCTGATATGGCCGGCAGATGGCGTTCTGCCCACTGAAGAATCCGTGATACTTCCCTCTTCGCCATGCGGCTTCGAGTGCCGCCCTGATGATTGATGCATGCCACCGTGGTGGCGTTGTCCGATTGTACTTGAACAGGTCTTTTCTGTATGAGATGCTGGACCACTGTCAACGCATTGAACACTGCCCACAGTTCCAGAATGTTTATCAGGAGTAATGACTCCGCCTTGGTCCACTGACCCTGGAGAGAGTGTTGTTGCAACACTGCGCCCCAACCTCTCAGACTGGCACCCGTCGTGAGCAGGACCTAGTTGGATATCCAGAAGGGACGGCCCTTGCTCAATCATTGGTCCTCAAGCCACCAGTTCAGTGACAGGTGGACCTCCGGAGACAGGGAGATCATGTGAGATCTGATCCGGTGAGGCAGGCCGTCCCACTTGAACAGAATCAACTTCTGTAGAGGACGAGAATGGAATTGAGCATACTCCACCATGTCGAAAGCCGACACCATGCGACCTAGCACTTGCATCGCCGAATGAATCGACACTTGCGGACGGGATAGGAAGCATCGGATCTTGTCCTGAAGTTTCATGACTTTCTCCTGAGACAGAAACAACCTCTGGTTGTGAGTGTCCAATAACGCTACCAGGTGTACCATGCTCTGAGCAGGAACCAGGGAGGATTTCTTCCAGTTGATCAGCCACCCGTGGGCTTTCATGCACCGGACTGTCAGATCGAGATGACACAGGAGAAGTTCTGGGGAATTTGCCAGGATCAACAAATCGTCTAGGCACGGTAGTATACTGACCCCTTGACGGCGAAGGGAAGCCGTCATGACCGCCATTATTTCGGTGAAAACTCGCGGAGCCGTTGTCCAACCAAAAGGTAAGCCTGAAATTGGTAATGAAGGTTGCCCACCGCGAACCTCAGGTACTGCTGATGAGACACTGCAATTGGAATATGCAGGTAGGCATCCTGTATGACCAGGGAGACCATATAGTCCCCAGGCTCAAGGCCAGAACAATAGAGCGCAGAGTCCCCATACGAAACTTGGAGACCCGCACAAACTTGTTCAAGGACTTCAGACTGAGAATGGGCCGCGAGGACCCGTTTGGCATTGGGACTAGAAACAGTGCTGAATAGTACCCCTTGCCTCTCTGAGCCAGAGGCACTTGTACCACCACTCCTGTGGTCAGGAGGGATTGTACCACCGAATGCAGAGTGTTTGGTTTTGCCGGGTCCAGAGGGACATCTGTCAGGCAAAATCGATGAGGGGGACGATTCTTGAAGGGTACGGCGTAACCTCGAGTGACGTCTTCCCTTACCCGGGTATTTGAAGTGGTCTTCAACCATTCCTGGGCAAAACCTAGATGTCGGCCCCCCACCCTGGGATCCCCCAGAGGGAAGCCCGCCCCGTCATGTGGCAGGCTTGTCAGTTTTGGAAGCAGGTTGACGGGCCACCCAAGCTCGCTTAGGTCTGGAAGCACGAGTTTGCTTTGGGTACGCCTGACCTTTTGCTTTACCCGGAGGACGAAAGGGCCGAGGGAAAGTACTTTTAGCCTTCTGTGCGGAAGGAGCCGTACTAGGTAGGCAAGCTGTTTTAGCAGTAACCAGATCAGCCACAATCTTATTGAGGTTTTTGTCTATAAAGAGAATGTCTCCCTTGAAAGGAAGCACCTCCAGGGTTTTCTTGGAATCCATATCCACCGACCAGGATCTCAACCAAAGGATATGCCTGGCCAAGACTGACGTAGTAGCAGACTTGGCTGCTAGCACCCCGGCATCGGATGCCGCCTCCTTAAGGTACAGAGAAGTCGTGGTAACATAGGAGAGACATTGTCGAGCATGCTCAGATGCATTGGAAGGCAGTTCCGCCTCAAGTTCCTGAGCCCACGCCTCAACAGCTTCAGCAGCCCATGTCGCTGCAATAGTTGGCCTATGTACAGCTCCCGTTGGGATGTAAACAACCTTCCACCCTTCTATCAGTCGGTTCCTTCAGAGAGGTGATGGTAGTTACTGGCAGAGCAGAGGAAACAACCATACGCGCCCCATGAGAATTAACAGGCAGAGGGTTTTCCCAATTTTTACATACCTCCGCAGAGAGAGGATAGCGAGCCAACAGTCTCTTGTTCGGCGTAAATTTTGTCCCCAGATTTTCCCAGGATTCCTGACGTATGTCAGCCAGGTGATCAGAATGGGGTAAAACTTGTTTAACCACTTTCTTACGTTTGAACCTATCTGGTTTCTTAGAGATCATCAGACACTTGAAGAATGAGCCTAATCACTTCAATCAAATCCAGGACATCCACTAACGACTTTCCTTCCCCATCAGAAACATCAGTATCAGTGTCTGTGGGATCAGTATATGCACCATCCTCATCAGAGGATGTGTCTGGGACAGCAGTGGATTGGGAGGAGGTAATAGCCCGTTTAGAAGACGACTTAGTCTTAAGCGGGCGAGAGTGACACTTAGATTTAATCAGTGACCGGTTCAAATGCTGTAACGGAGTGGAAATTTGATCTGCCCATGGCGAATTAATAGCAGGGACCATAAACTGCTGCAGCGGCACAGGTGGCGCCAATTTAGATACAAGCATGTTTAAAAGTGTGGAAAATGTAGCCCAAGGTGGGTCCTGTGAAGCCCCAGGTGCTACCGAGGTAAGGAACCCCCGGAACCTGAACTGTCAGCTGTCATATTATCCTCCATTACGTCCACGGCCTCACTACCACGCAATGTGGGAGAAGCCCCAGCGTCGTTGCCACGTGAAGCAGACATAACAGCGTGCACAATGTTGGGCAACCCGGTACAATGTAGCAGCAATATATCTAGCAAGAGCCCCCACGAAATGTGCCTATGATCGCACAGACCGGGGGGTCAAGAGATATAAACGTATATGGTTACTATAAATCACAAACAAAAATACACAGCAGGTATCTTGTGATACAATCCTGTATCAAACAAAAAAAATACACCTGATACACTTAGCCCCCCTTAGCATGCTGAGTGAAATACCCTTGTACTTAGGCAACCAGGCAGCAGCTACATGCACACATACATATATAGTCACAAGCGTACCATGCAGAAATTATGTACCATAAAACTGCACTGGATTAGCAATGCAAAGTAATACTCAGTATGGCTATATGTGATAACTATAGATATAACAGACACAGTGAACACTGGATGTATATCACAGGGTATTTGTACCACACAACCCTGAAAGTATGCACTCTTTCCTTAACTAACACTGTCCCAGCGACAGGTAAAATATTTAAGTTTCCTGTAAGAAGCACAGCACTGGCAATCAGGCGGTTCTACAGATGAGGATTTGCCACAGCAGTCCTAGAACAGCTCAGCTCAGCTATGATGGCCGCTGGTCAGGAATGAGGGAGAGATATGCAGCTCCAGGGCAGGAACATTGCTGAAATGGCGACCTGGGGCTGGGGGTAGGGGCCTTGGGTCCGACCTGCTCCCCCTGCTGGCATCCCCACCTGGTACTGCTGGCGGCGAAAAACAGGGTTAATGTGAAGGAAAAAAAAACCAGACCTGTGCCCATGAACGTCCCTGGTGGCTAGTGGAGCAGCTGCCCAGTAATCAGTGTCCACGACAGCGCGTGCGCGCAGCCTGCCTCCTACGGCCGCTCTGGATCGCGGTAAAGTGCGGCACAGAAACCCCTTACTTCCCCCTTGTCTGCAGCGCCGCGATCCGGGAGGTCTGCGTGTGTGTGACTAACCTTGTGGAAGGAACCGGAGCATCCGCTGCAGTGACCCGGCAACCAGGGTGCGGGAGTATACAGCGCTGCCGGGGATGATGGAGCTGCACGCAGGGAAGTCTATGAGACTTTGCCTGCTGCAGCTCTTAGTATTCTGTTCAATAATTTTCTTTTTTCCTAAAAATTAAGCTCTGAATAGGCTGCCTGAGGCAGCACCCTGTTGTTAAGTGACTGCATGCTGCATGGCACCAACTTACAAACTGAGCTCCCTGTGCATGGAGGCAGGGTTATAGAGGAGGCAGGGTTATAGAGGAGGCAGCGCTGAGCATCTTGGGAACAGTCAAAAGCTTTGAGCCTGTTGGTGCCTCGGATCACGATCCTACTCTACACCCCCGATGTGAATCCTTGTGGAGCCCAGTGTACCCCACAGCAGAAATCCTGGCTTTCGGCGACAGACAAATTCTCTGGTGCATGTGCAAGTGAGATCCGGACCACTTGTCCAGGAGATCCAGTTGGAAGGACCGTGCATGAAATCTTCCGTACTGTAGAGCCTCGTAGGAGGCAACCATCTTCCCCAGAAGGCTTCAAGACATCCCGGACCATTGTTTGCATCCCCAACGCAATCTCCACCGGTAGAAACACCCTCTGCACTTCTGTGTCAAGGATCATCCCCAGGAAAGACAATCTCCTTGTCAGCTCAAAATGTGACTTTGGAAGTTTTAGGATCCATCCATGATCCCTGAGCAGTCGAGTCGTGAGAGCAATGGACTGAAACAACCTCTCCCTGGACGATGCCTTTATCAGCAGATCGTCCAGATATGGAATTATGTTCACTCCCCGTCTGCGGAGGAGTACCATTATCTCAGCCATCACCTTGGTGAACACCCTCGGTGCCATGGAGAGGTTGAATGGCAGTGCCTGAAACTGATAGTGACAGTCCAACAGTGAAAATCTGAGATAAGCCTGGTGTGGCGGCCAAATCAGAATGTGTAGGTACGCATCCTTGATATATAGGGATACCAGGAATTCCCCCTTCTCCAGACCGGAGATCACCGCTCTCAGAGACTCCATCTGAATTTGAATTCCCTCAAATAAGGGTTTAATGACTTCAGGTTCAAAATTGGTCTGACCAAAATGTCCGGTTTCGGTACCACAAATTGGTTTGAATAGTAACCCTTGCTTTCCAGATGAGGTGGAACTGGAACAATGACATTTGCCTTTTCTAATTTTCGATTGACATTCTGTAGGCTAGCCCTTTCTGTCAGCAAAGCTGGTAAGCCCGATTTGAAGAATCTGTGAGGTGGGAGCTCTTGAAACTCCAGTCTGTACCCCTGGGACACAATATCCTGTAGCCAGCCAGGATGATATTTAGACGTGACTGAAAAGTCTGAGTCTCGCTCCCACTGCCCGCTCTCCAGGCTGGGAGGTCCACCGTCATGCTGAGGATTTTGAGGAAACAGAGCCAGGCTTCTGTTCCTGTGAACCTGTTGGTGCAGGTTTTCTGGATTTTCCCCGACCACCTCAGAAGAAAGTGGAAGGGGGCTTGGACGACTTAACCTTTGCGGTCTGAAAGGACTGCATTGTAGATGTAGAAAAAAATATTTTGGTGTCTGAGTGGCTGAGGGAAGAAAGGTAGACTTACCCGCGGTTGCTGTGAAGATCCACACATCCAATGCTTCCCCAAATAGAGCCTGACCTGTGAAGGGTAAGTTCTCCACACTTCTCTAAGATTCCACATCTGCAGACCATTGTCACAGCCAGAGTCCCCTGCGTGCCGAGACAGCCATGGAAGACGTCCTTGCATTCAGATGACCCAGGTCCTTCCTGGCCTCCACCATGAAACCCGCAGAATCCTGTATGTGACGTAAAAACATTTCAATGTCACTTCTATCCAGATAATCTAATTCCTCAAGTAATGTGCCTGACCACTTTACTATGGCTTTAGAAATCCATGCACAAACAATAGTGGGCCTTAACGCCACGCCTGAAACAGTGTATATGGATTTGAGCATAATCTCAATCTTGCGGCCTGCCGGTACTTTCAAAGCGGTAGACCCAGGGACAGGTAACACCACCTTTTTAGACAGTCTAGATACAGAAGTGTCTACCATAGGGGGGTTTTCCCACTTTTTCCTAATCTCCTCAGGAAAAGGAAAAGCAACAAGAACCCTTTTTGGGATCTTTTTTCCGGGTTTTCCCAGGATTTTTCAAATAATGCATTTAATTCCTTAGACGCAGGAAAGGTCAGGGAGGCTTTCTTATTGCCTGTAAAGTAAGCCTCCTCGACCTGCTCAGGTGCTTTGTCAGTAATGTGTAAAACATCCCTAATGGCCTCAATCATGAGCTGCACCCCCTTTGCAAGGGATGCCTCACCCCGCCCCCGCATATCCCCATCACCGTCTTCCGTATCAGAGACGGAATCCGTGTCGACTTTCATAATTTGGGCAAGAGCACGCTTTTTTGGGCATATACCACGGGAGTTTGAAGAGGTAGTGGGAACAGAACCAGACAAAAACCTCTACAGATTTTCTCAAAACCTGTGTTTCAGTCTCAGTATGAGCTATCCTAGATGAAATCTGGGATATCATTCCCTTAATTGAAGCCACCCACAACGGTTCGGATTCAGAAGGCTAAGACATGATATTACATTCCTGAGTACATGGAATGGATTCCTCTGGGGAAGATACATACTCTGCAGCACAAGACACATAGGGGGAGATTCAAAGGTTTGAAAAGTCAGTTGGGAGTCTGTTTTTTCTTATCTAATAGACAGGAAAAAACAGACACCCAACCGACTTTTCAAACATTTGAATCTCCCCAATAGTCCCTGGACATGGTAATGTGAGAAATATGAACACACACACACACACACACACACACAGGAAAATGTCAAACACAGTTTCCCCCAAGTATCTTCAGAGAGACACAGAGTTAATAGAGCCAGGACCCACACTGCGCCCCAGTAGGCAGTTATACAGGTTGAGTCTCCCTTATCCAAAATGCTTGGGACCAGAGGTATTTTGGATATGGGATTTTTCCGTATTTTGGAATAATTGCATACCATAATGAGATATCATGGCAATGGGACCTAAATCTAAGCACAGAATGCATTTATATTACATATACACCTTATACACACAGCCTGAAGGTAATGTTAGCCAATATTTTTTATAACTTTGTGCATTAAACAAAGTGTGTCTACATTCACACAATTCATTTATGTTTCATATACACCTTATATACACAGTCTGAAGGTCATTTAATACAATATTTGTAATAACTGTGTGTATTAAACAAAGTTTGTGTACATTGAGCCATCAGAAAACAAAAGTTTCACTATCTCACTCTCACTCAAAAAAGTCCGTATTTCGGAATATTCCGTATTTCGGATATTTGGATATGGGATACTCAACCTGTATAATAAAAGCCTGGCGATGACTGTGCAACCTTAATAGATTAAACAGCGTAAAATTGTGAATAACACTCTCTCACCCCCTTCTATAAACCCCTGGTACCGCACACGATAGCTGGAGTTATGTGGAGGGTCAGCGCTCCCTGTCAGCATCTCTGTGTGTGATCTGCAGGGAGAAAATGGCGCTGGTGAGCTGCTGGATCCGCTCTGAGGAGAAGCTCCGCCCCCTGTCATGGCGCGTCTTCCCGCACTTTAAGATTATACTGGCCTGAGGTGAAAACACATTGCTAGCAGTAGAATACCTTCCCTGATAGCCCTGATAACCAGTTTTAAGGGCATCGTGCTGGACCAGGGCGCCCCTCGCAGCAGTGACTCTTAGCCCTCCGGAGCGCAGCTACAGCGCTGTGCTCCTACCCTGATGCCGTC
The DNA here is from genome assembly GCF_028390025.1 of Pseudophryne corroboree. NCBI lineage: Eukaryota > Metazoa > Chordata > Amphibia > Anura > Myobatrachidae > Pseudophryne > Pseudophryne corroboree. The sequence goes on along the minus strand of NC_086445.1, from coordinate 953,733,943 downwards.
ATCCTCACCGGTTCCCTGCTTGTCAGGTCGCCGGCAACCTACTCACCACCCACGTCTTCTGGCTCTGTTAGGGGGTGGCAGCATGTTGCGGGAGTGAGCGCTTGCCTCGGGGGCTTGCGATCATCACCCTCAGGAGCTCAGTGTCCTGTCAGCGGAGATAGTGCCCATTAACCTCAGAGGATTGGACACTACTCCCCCCTAAGTCCCACGAAGCACGGAGGCTGTTGCCAGCAGTCTCCCTGTGCCTAACTCTTTAAAAAAAAAACACAATAAAACTAAAAACTCCTAGGAGCTCCCCTAGCTGTGACCGGCTCCACCGGGCACATTTTTTAAACGAAGTCTGGTAGGAGGGGCATAGAGGGATGAGCCAGCCCACACTATTAAACTCTTAAAGTGCCCATGCCTCCCAAGGGACCAGTCTATACCCCATGGTACTAATGTGGACCCCAGCATCCTCTAGAACGTAAGAGAAATCAGCCTTACCGAACAGTCCAGTTTCGGTACCACAAACAAGTTGGAATAATGGCCCTCATTCCGAGTTGTTCGCTGCATGGCGATCATTTAAAAAAAATGGCAAAACTACGCATGCGTATGGCCCGCAATGCGCATGGTCCGGTTACAAAGAGCATCATTGTTTTGCACTGCTTCTAGCGACTATTCCATTCGCACAGCCGATCGCAAGGAGATTGACAGGAAGTAGGAGTTTATGGGTGTAAACTGACCGTTTTCTGGGTGTGTTTGGAGAAACGCAGACGTGTCCAGGCGATTGCAGGGTGGGTATCTGCCGTCAATTCCGGGACCTTCGTCGCAGCAATCATCGCACAGAATAAGTAACTACAGGGCTGGTCTTGTTTTGTACAAAATGTTTTTGTACAGCTCGGCTGCACAGGCGTTCGCACTCTTGCAAAGCGAAAATACACTCCCCAGTGGGCAGCGACTATGCGTTTGCATGGCTGCTAAAAGTAGCTATCAAGCGATCAACTCTGAATGAGGGACAACATCCCTTGTTTTGGAGATGATGTGGAACTGGAACAATGACCCCAGTCTGTACCAGTTTTTGAATGGCATCCTGAAAGGTTATACTTGCCTCTTGTAAAACTGGTAAGCCTGATTTGCAGAATCTGTGAGGTGGGAGCTCCTGAAACTCCAATCTGTAGCCCTGGGAAATAAGATCTATGACCCAGGGATCCTGGCATGATGTTGTCCAGATGTGACTGAAATTTTTTAGTCGGGCTCCCACCTGCCAGTCTTCCAGGCATCGCGGTCCACCGTCATGTTGAAGGCTTTGAGGAAGCAGAGCTGGAGCTCTGTTCCTTAGAACCGGCGGTTGCAGGTTTGTGTGGTTTACCTCTAGTGCCTCTGTTGGCTGTAGAAGATCCTCTGACTTTGCCCTTAAACTTGGCAGTCCGCGAGGACTGTAGAGTAGGTCCGGAGTAGGTCTTCCTGGTTGGAAGAAATGTGGACTTACCCGCAGTAGCTTTGGAGATCCATTTGTCTAGTTGGTCTCCAAATAAGGCCTCTCCTGTGAAGGGTAGGCCTTCCACGCCTTTCCTGGAGTCCGCATTCGCAGTCCACCGGCATAGCCATAAGCCCCTGCTTGCGGACACGGCCACAGCAGTGGTACCTGCTTTAAGCAAACCTACTTCTTTTATGGCTTCCACCATAAAGTTTGCAGAGTCCTGTATATGTTGCAGGAGTAAAACAAACAATCTCCCCCCTAGATAAGGAATCCAACCCCTCAATTAGGATGCCTGACCATTTAGCAATGGCTTTAGTAATCCACGCACATGCTATAGTGGGTCTCTGGGCCACCCCAGCAGCCGTGTACAAGGATTTGAGTGTAGTCTCAATTTTACGATCAGCCGTGTCTTTCAAGGAGGCTGCACCAGGGACAGGTAATACAATTTTTCATGACAACCTGGACACTTATGCATCCACTATTGATGAACTTTCCCATTTTTTCCTATCCTCAGGAGGAAAAGGAAAAGATGAGAGAAACCTCTTAGGGATTTGAAATTTCTTATCAGGATTAACCCTTCTTTTTTTTTACATTAAAATAAGATTCCTCACACTCCTCTGACACCTTATCAGGAATTTGCAGAACATCTCTAATAGCTTCTATAAGTGCCTCTATTCCCTGTGAAAGAACGGCATCCAGAGCCAGTGAGTTAAGGATTTCACTGATCCCCCAAGTAAGTCATCGCCAGAATGGTGAATTTCCTCCGAAAGCTGCCTGATGTATGGGCCACATAAGGCGACAAGCCCTTACTCTGGCAGATAGTTCACGCCGCTGTCACAATCAGAGATGGGTTCCTATTTCTAGCAGACTCTTTATCCAAATATAATGGAATATCGCACAAAAATAAACCTACCAATGGAGCAGCCAGAAGAAGTACATTTCCTTTTAAGCATGAAGCTATAAAATAAAAACACATTATATATATATATATATATATATATATATATATATATAGAATATATTATATATTGTATATTAATACACCTTACCTTGTAAGGCTGAGCTGGTTCCCAGTGAATCCAGTCATACACAACCCTTTTCTCTTCCTGAACCACATACTTCGCCCACGGTGAAATACGGTAAAGAAGCTCTCCAGATTTGCTTTTGATTACTACCTAAAAAAGGAAAAATAACAAAAAATACTGCTCAGTGTGAAGTGTATGTTGTATAACAAGGATGAATAACGGAGTGCCTGCGTATATGGTGAAATGAAGACAGCATCAACGCCATGTTACTGATTAATGTAATGCTATATACAATATACGGTATGTACAATTGTATAGGAAAAACTGGAACAGCAGAATTAAGCCCACCCCGAAACAATGGTTACGGTGATGGCAACTATCGCTGAGGAAACGGTTATAATGATAACAAGTTGTTTCAACATATTTATTAATATAAAACATATATATTTCAGTGCATTCATTACATCAGATCTGAAGATTAATGGGTATATTCAACTAAACATAAGGTTGTGCTGTAGCCTCTGCACATTTCTAGTTCATACTTGCCGATTCTCCCTTAAGGGTATATTTACTAAAGTGCAGGTTTTTAGAAATTGAGATGTTGCCCATAGCATCCAATCAGATTCTAGAAATTGCTAGATAAATGATAGGTAGAATCTGATAGGATGCTAAACCTGCACTTTAGTAAATATACTCCTTAATGTTAGGGAGAGTCACTGAAATACTATTGAGCTCCTTGACTTTATAGAATGTCTCACAAAGCCGGGGGGGGGGGGGGGTGCAATACAGTGATGATGTCATTCTCCACCTAACATGGAGGAAACACCGGGGAGAATAATAAGCAGGATGTGTGCTACAAGAAAATGGCCGCCACTCTCCAGCACACTAATGGCTACATGAGTGGCTGTGTGCTGAAGGATGTGTGATGAATTACAGGCGATTTGTGCCAAAACATGTGTGCTGATTTAGGTTTATGTATGCTCCATTACGGGGCTTGGGTTTTGTATTACATTGCGCATTTTGCTTCATTATGGGGGCTCTATGTCCAAACGTGTTCCGCATTACAGGGGATGTGTGACAAAGTATGAGAAGGGCAAGAGTTAGAGGGGGTATATTAAGATTCTACAAAATAGTAGAGCACACCATATTTTTAATGCCAAGTTGGATACGAGTCAATATTATGACACTCAGCACACGTTGAAAGGTTTTTTAGAAAGCAGGTATGGTCTAGATGGGTATGGCTGTTTAATATAGGTGGAACAGGAAAAGGTAGACAGTGTCTAGATTGACCCCAAAAGGATGACTGGCATCATCACACCTGAAAAAGGTCGACTTGACAAAAAAAGGTTGGCACAGAAAATGCTGACACAGGGAAAGGTCGACATGGGGTTTTTCATTTACATTGGTGTTGTTTACGCCATAAAGTGACCGGAAACCCCAATTAGTGCACTGCTTCGCTCGCCGTGCCTCGCTCCACTACCGCTGCGCTCAGCACTGGTTACTATTTCCAGTCGTAGTCCATGTGGATCGTAAAGTATGAAAAAGGTCAAAAAATTAAAAAAAAGAAAAATTGTCAAAAAGTAATGTCTACCTACAGCGACCTTTTGACCATGTCGCCCTAATGGCTGTCGAACATTAGTGATCAACCTACTGACTGTCGACCTTATCCAGGTTGACCTAGCATCCGAATACAGTCTAGAGATATTACAACACAAAAAACATTGCAAAGGATGTGAGCAAAAATGTGATGTTGTTTAGCACTGGTAACATCTCGGAGACACATCCTGAGGTGTTCCAAAGGGACCCTGCTCTTCATTGAATAGGCATCTGAGAATACTGTACCTTTTCATTATTTTCCTTTTTGGACAAGCAATGATTCAATTTCCATAAAAGAAATGCTCTTAGATGGCACACTATAAAATCTGCAAAGAGAAGCTGCCAAGCATTTGTTGCACTCAATGACAAAACATGTTGGTTCAAGGAGACACATAGCCTGAAGCTCCCAATATTCAGGTCTCCGGATTGAGTTTTAGTACTGCTAGGTACAGTATGTAGAAGGAAAGAAAAAGTTGCTTTAGATTTAAAGTGTGCCAGTCTATCTTCTGCCTCAAGCAACCACTTTTATCAGTCTATCACTTTAGAACTCAAGATAAATGTACTGGTCAGTAGAGATTTATAGCTCTTAGCCCTTAGCCTCAAAAACTACTTCTGGGAATCATACAGCATTTTGGAATTAAAAAAAGAGCAATTCAAGCAAATAAAAATAAAAAAAATGTTTTACCTTCCATAACACAAGACATTCTGAAATGCTAACATTCTGAAATGCTAATATAAAAAAACACTAAAAAAATTAGCTTAAACTTAAACATCTGGACCAATAAAAGTAATTTATGAAGCATAAAAACAACCACAGCACAGTGCTATTTGTTGTATGAGTGCTCTGTGCGCTTCGTTAAAGGAGCTCATTGGTTAAAAAAAGGAATAATTTAAATTGACATTATTACATTTAATAAGAACTGTATACATGTATTATAGATCAGCATAATCTATAACAGGGACTGGGAATTAGCCAACGAAATCAGACATTCACAAGAATAAAAAAAAATAATGTACGCAATTTATCATTTTACAAAGAACAAATCTCTTCACCCATTACCCATTTCAAATTCAAGCACTAGAGAAGAAATACAAATCAATCCCTCAATTTTTACACAGATGAACACCGTACGATTACAATTTTTTTTTATTTTTTTATTGTTAAGCCAGTAGTTCAAACTGGGTGCCACGGTTTAGTGGTCCAGATCAAATCAAATTATTTATGGTGAAAGTGATGGGCAAAACTAGTGCTAGTGGCTGCCAATCATAAAACATGTGGACAATCAGAAGCACAGCTGTACACCACCTAATTACATACTGTACCTCCCAACACGATCCATTCCAGGAGGGACAAAATGCTCTGGTCCTAGACTTCCCTCACAATTTATGATTGCCATCTCCTGTGTTGGACTAGTTAATTGATAAGCAAGGCGCGTTTCATCACAGGTGATGTCAAACATAAATTAAGAGAGAAGTCCAGTAAGAGAGCATTTTGTCCCTCCTGGGATGGGTCATGTTGGTAGGTGTGTAAGGATGGGATCCAGTCGGGATACCGGCAGTCGGAATACCGATGCTGGAATCCAAACACTACTCGGAATGCAGATGCTGGCATCCCGACATGGATTGAAAGATTGAAATGCTGGCATCGGGATCCTGGATGCCAGAATCCCAATCGAGGTCTGCCGCGACTCCGCAATGGTAAGTTGGATAGTCAAGTTTAGCCTGCAGGGAAAGGGTTAGGATTAGGCTTCCGGAGGAGGGTGGTTTGGGGTTGTGGAGGTTAGGGTTAGACTGCGGAGAGGGAGGATTAGGCATCCCTGGGGAGAGTCAGGGTTAGGCACCCCTGGGGAGGGTCAGGGTTAGGCTGCATGGAGGGGGTATTTTGGTTAGGCACCACCGGGTAGGTTTAGGGGTAGGCTGTGGGGGGGGGGGGTTAGGTACCCCTGGGGAGGGTTAGGGTTAGGCTGCGGGGGAGGGTGGGTTAGTGTTAGGTTGCGGGGAGGGGGGACTAGTGTTAGGCACCACCAGGGAGATTTAAGGTCAGGCTGCTAGGAGGGGGGGGGGGGGGGTTTAAGGTCAGGCCGTGGGAAAAAATTAAGATTTTAAACCTACCGGTAAATCTTTTTCTCCTAGTCCGTAGAGGATGCTGGGGACTCCGTAAGGACCATGGGGTATAGACGGGCTCCGCAGGAGACATGGGCACCTAAAAGAACTTTTAGTATGGGTGTGCACTGGCTCCTCCCTCTATGCCCCTCCTCCAGACCTCAGTTAGAGAACTGTGCCCAGAGGAGATGGACAACACGAGGAAAGGATTTTGTTAATCTAAGGGCAAGATTCATACCAGCCCACACCAATCATACCATATAACCTGGAATACACATAACCAGTTACCAGTATGAACAAACAGCATCGGTCCAAGACCGATTCTAACTGTAACATAACCCTTATGTAAGCAATAACTATATACAAGTCTTGCAGATTTTCCCCACTGGGACCGGCGCCCAGCATCCTCTACGGACTAGGAGAAAAAGATTTACCGGTAGGTTTAAAATCTTATTTTCTCTTACGTCCTAGAGGATGCTGGGGACTCCGTAAGGACCATGGGGTTTATACCAAAGCTCCCAAACGGGCGGGAGAGTGCGGATGACTCTGCAGCACCAACTGAGCAAATGCTAGGTCCTCATCAGACAGGGTATCAAACTTGTAGAATTTAGCAAAAGTGTCTGAACCCGACCAACTCGCCGCTCGGCAAAGCTGTAATGCCGAGCCGCCCAAGAAGAGCCCACCTTCCTAGTGGATTGGGCCTTTACTGAATGCGGTAACGGCAATCCAGCCGTAACATAAGCCTGCTGAATCGTGTTACAGATCCAGCGAGCAATAGTCTGCTTCGAAGCAGGCGCGCCAATCTTGTTGGCAGCATACAGGACAAATAATGCTTCTGTTTTCCTAATTCTAGCCGTCCAGGCTACATAAATCTTTAAGGCCCTGACTACATCCAAGGACATGGAATCCTCCAAGTCACTCGTAGCCACAGGCACCACTATAGGTTGGTTAATATGAAATGAAGACACCACCTTAGGTAAAAATTGAGGCAGAGTCCTCAATTCCGCTCTATCCACATGAAAAATCAAGTAGGGGCTCTTGTGAGACAAGGCCGCCAATTCTGACACACGCCTCGCAGATGCCAAGGCTAATAACATGACCACCTTCCAGGTGAGAAATTTCAACTCAACCGTTTTAAGGGGATCAAACCAGTGTGATTTAAGGAACTGCAACACCACGTTCAGGTCCCATGGTGCCACTGGGGGCACAAAAGGAGGCTGGATGTGCAGCACTCCTTTTACAAAAGTCTGGACTTCTGGAAGAGAAGCCAATTCCTTCTGAAAGAATATTGACAGGGCCGAAATCTGTACTTTAACAGAGCCTAACTTTAGGCCCATATCCACTCCTGTCTGTAGGAAGTGGAGAAAACGACCCAGATGGAAATCTTCCGTAGGAGCATTCTTGGTTTCACACCAAGAGACATATTTCCGCCAGATAATAAGATTTTACTTACCGATAAATCTATTTCTCGTAGTCCGTAGTGGATGCTGGGGACTCCGTCAGGACCATGGGGATTAGCGGCTCCGCAGGAGACAGGGCACAAAAATAAAGCTTTAGGATCAGGTGGTGTGCACTGGCTCCTCCCCCTATGACCCTCCTCCAAGCCTCAGTTAGGATACTGTGCCCGGACGAGCGTACACAATAAGGAAGGATTTTGAATCCCGGGTAAGACTCATACCAGCCACACCAATCACACCGTACAACTTGTGATCTGAACCCAGTTAACAGTATGACAACGTAGGAGCCTCTGAACAGACGGCTCACAACAATAACAACCTGATTTCTTTGTAACAATAACTATGTACAAGTATTGCAGACAATCCGCACTTGGGATGGGCGCCCAGCATCCACTACGGACTACGAGAAATAGATTTATCGGTAAGTAAAATCTTATTTTCTCTAACGTCCTAGTGGATGCTGGGGACTCCGTCAGGACCATGGGGATTATACCAAAGCTCCCAAACGGGCGGGAGAGTGCGGATGACTCTGCAGCACCGAATGAGAGAACTCCAGGTCCTCTTTAGCCAGGGTATCAAATTTGTAGAATTTTACAAACGTGTTCTCCCCCGACCACGTAGCTGCTCGGCAGAGTTGTAATGCCGAGACCCCTCGGGCAGCCGCCCAGGATGAGCCCACCTTCCTTGTGGAATGGGCCTTGACAGATTTAGGCTGTGGCAGGCCTGCCACAGAATGTGCAAGTTGAATTGTGCTACAAATCCAACGAGCAATCGTCTGCTTAGAAGCAGGAGCACCCAGCTTGTTGGGTGCATACAGTATAAACAGCGAGTCAGATTTTCTGACTCCAGCCGTCCTTGAAATATATATTTTCAATGCCCTGACAACGTCCAGCAACTTGGAATCCTCCAAATCGCTAGTAGCCGCAGGCACCACAATAGGCTGGTTCAGGTGAAACGCTGACACCACCTTAGGCAGAAAATGAGGACGCGTCCGCAGTTCTGCCCTGTCCGAATGGAAAATCAGATATGGGCTTTTATACGATAAAGCCGCCAATTCTGACACTCTCCTGGCTGAAGCCAGGGCCAGTAGCATGGTTACTTTCCATGTAAGATATTTCAAATCCGCCGATTTGAGTGGCTCAAACCAATGGGATTTGAGAAAATCCAAAACTACATTAAGGTCCCACGGAGCCACTGGGGGCACAACCGGGGGCTGTATATGTAGTACTCCTTTTACAAAATTCTGGACTTCAGGAACTGAAGCCAATTCTTTCTGGAAGAAAATCGACAGGGCCGAAATTTGAACCTTAATGGACCCCAACTTGAGGCCCATAGACAATCCTGTTTGCAGGAAATGTAGGAATCGACCCAATTGAAATTCCTCCGTGGGGGCCTTCCTGGCCTCACACCACCAACATATTTTCTCCAAATGCGGTGATAATGTTGTGCAGTCACCTCCTTCCTGGCTTTTACCAGTGTAGGAATGACCTCTTCCGGAATGCCTTTTTCCCTTAGAATTTGGCGTTCAACCGCCATGCCGTCAAACGCAGCCGCGGTAAGTATTGGAATAGACACGGTCCCTGCTGAAGCAGGTCCCGTCTTAGAGGTAGAGGCCACGGATCTTCCGTGAGCATCTCCTGAAGTTCCGGGTACCAAGTTCTTCTTGGCCAATCCGGAGCCACGAGTATCGTTCTTACTCCCCTTTGCCGTATAATTCTCAGTACTTTTGGTATGAGAGGCAGAGGAGGAAACACATACACTGACTGGAACACCCACGGCGTTACCAGAGCGTCCACAGCTATTGCCTGAGGGTCTCTTGACCTGGCGCAATACCTGTCCAGTTTTTTGTTGAGGCGAGACGCCATCATGTCCACCTTTGGTTTTTCCCAACGGTTCACAATCATGTGGAAGACTTCTGGATGAAGTCCCCACTCTCCCGGGTGTAGATCGTGTCTGCTGAGGAAGTCTGCTTCCCAGTTGTCCACTCCCGGAATGAACACTGCTGACAGTGCTATCACATGATCTTCCGCCCAGCGAAGAATCCTTGTAGCTTCTGCCATTGCTCTCCTGCTTCTTGTGCCGCCCTGTCTGTTTACGTGGGCGACTGCCGTGATGTTGTCCGACTGGATCAACACCGGCTGACCCTGAAGCAGGGGTTTTGCCAGGCTTAGAGCATTGTAAATCGCTCTTAGCTCCAGTATATTTATGTGAAGAGACATCTCCAGGTTTGACCATACTCCCTGGAAGTTTCTTCCCTGTGTGACCGCTCCCCAGCCTCTCAGACTGGCATCCGTGGTCACCAGGACCCAGTCCTGTATGCCGAATCTGCGGCCCTCTAACAGATGAGCACTCTGCAACCACCACAGAAGAGACACCCTTGTCCGTGGCGACAAGGTTATCCGCTGATGCATCTGCAGATGCGATCCGGACCATTTGTCCAGCAGATCCCACTGAAAAGTTCGTGCGTGGAATCTGCCGAATGGAATCGCTTCGTAAGAAGCCACCATCTTTCCCAGGACTCTTGTGCATTGATGCACAGACACTTTCCCTGGTTTTAGGAGGTTCCTGACAAGTTCGGATAACTCCTTGGCTTTCTCCTCCGGAAGAAACACCTTTTTCTGAACCGTGTCCAGAATCATTCCCAGGAACAGCAGACGTGTCGTCGGGGTCAATTGAGATTTTGGAAAATTCAGAATCCACCCGTGCTGTTGCAGCACTATTTGGGTTAGTGCTACTACGTCCCCCAGCTGTTCCCTGGACCTTGCCCTTATCAGGAGATCGTCCAAGTAAGGGATAATTAATACGCCTTTTCTTCGTAGAAGAAACATCATTTCGGCCATTACCTTGGTAAAGACCCGTGGTGCCGTGGACAATCCAAACGGCAGCGTCTGAAACTGATAATGACAGTTTTGCACCACGAACCTGAGGTACCCTTGATGTGAAGGGCAAATTGGGACATGCAGGTAAGCATCCTTGATGTCCAGGGACACCATAAAGTCCCCTTCTTCCAGATTCGCTAACACTGCTCTGAGTGACTCCATCTTGAACTTGAATTTTTGTATGTACAGGTTCAAAGATTTCAGATTTAGAATAGGTCTTACCGAGCCGTCCGGCTTCGGTACCACAAATAGTGTGGAATAATACCCCTTTCCCTGTTGTAGGAGGGGTACCTTGACTATCACCTGCTGAGAATACAGCTTGTGAATGGCTTCCAATACCGTCGCCCTGTCTGAGGGAGACGTTGGCAGAGCAGACTTTAGGAACCGGCGAGGGGGAGACTTCTCGAATTCCAACCTGTAACCCTGAGATATTATCTGCAGGATCCAGGGGTCCACCTGTGAGTGAGCCCACTGTGCGCTGAAATTCTTGAGTCGACCCCCCACCGCCCCTGAGTCCGCTTGTAAAGCCCCAACGTCATGCTGAGGGCTTTGCAGAAGCCGGGGGGGGCTTCTGCTCCTGGGAAGAAGCTGCTTGGTGCACTCTCTTTCCCTTTCCTTTGACTCGGGGCAAATATGACTGTCCTTTCGCCCGCTTGTTCCTATAGGAACGAAAGGACTGCGGCTGAAAAGACGGTGTCTTTTTCTGTTGGGAGGGGACCTGAGGTAAAAAGGTGGATTTCCCGGCTGTTGCCGTGGCCACCAAATCCGATAGACCGACCCCAAATAATTCCTCCCCCTTATACGGCAATACTTCCATATGCCGTTTGGAATCCGCATCACCTGACCATTGTCGCGTCCATAAACTTCTTCTGGCAGATATGGACATCGCACTTACTCTCGATGCCAGAGTGCAAATATCCCTCTGTGCATCTCGCATATATAGAAATGCATACTTTAAATGCTCTATAGTCAGTAAAATACTGTCCCTATCCAGGGTATCAATATTTTCAGTCAGGGAATCCGACCAAACCACCCCAGCACTGCACATCCATGCAGAGGCGATGGCTGGTCGCAGTATAACACCAGTATGAGTGTATATACTTTTCAGGGTAGTTTCCAGCCTCCTATCTGCTGGATCCTTGAGGGCGGCCGTTTCAGGAGACGGTAACGCCACTTGTTTTGATAAGCGTGTGAGCGCCTTATCCACCCTAGGGGGTGTTTCCCAGCGCGCCCTAACCTCTGGCGGGAAAGGATACCGACTGAGGTAAAGGGCGTTTTACAGCCCCTGACGGTGTCTGAGACGCCTGTACAGGTACTAACTGGTTTTCCGGCCGTCTCATGTCGTCAACTGATTTTTGTAATGTGCTGACATTATCACGTAATTCCATAAATAAAGCCATCCATTCCGGTGTCGACTCCCTAGGGGGTGACATCACCATTACCGGCAATTGCTCCGCCTCCACACCAACATCGTCCTCATACATGTCGACACACACGTACCGACACACAGCAGACACACAGGGAATGCTCTTATCGAAGACAGGACCCCACTAGCCCTTTGGGGAGACAGAGGGAGAGTTTGCCAGCACACACCCAAGCGCTATAAATATATAGGAACAACCCTATAGAAGTGTTGTCTCCCTTATAGCAGCTTAATATATATCAAAAACGCCCAAAAAAGTGCCCCCCCCCCTCTCTTTTTTACCCTGTTTCTGTAGTGCAGTGCAGGGGAGAGTCCTGGGAGCCTTCCTCGCAGCGGAGCTGAGCAGGAAAATGGCGCTGTGTGCTGAGGAGATAGGCCCCGCCCCCTATTTCGGCGGGCTCTTCTCCGGAGTTTGTGAGACCTGGCAGGGGTTAAATACATCCATATAGCCCCAAGGGCTATATGTGATGTATTTTTTAGCCAGAACAAGGTATTCTCATTGCTGCCCAGGGCGCCCCCTGCAGCGCCCTGCACCCTCCGTGACCGCTGGTGTGAAGTGTGTGACAACAATGGCGCACAGCTGCAGTGCTGTGCGCTACCTCATGAAGACTGAAAAGTCTTCTGCCGCCGGTTTCTGGACCTCTTCGCTTTTCGGCATCTGTAAGGGGGTCGGCGGCGCGGCTCCGGGACCGGACTCCATGGCTGGGCCTGTGTTCGATCCCTCTGGAGCTAATGGTGTCCAGTAGCCTAAGAAGCCAATCCATCCTGCACGCAGGTGAGTTCACTTCTTCTCCCCTAAGTCCCTCGTTGCAGTGAGCCTGTTGCCAGCAGGACTCACTGAAAATAAAAAACCTAAAAACTTTTTCTAAGCAGCTCTTTAGGAGAGCCACCTAGATTGCACCCTGCTCGGACGGGCACAAAAACCTAACTGAGGCTTGGAGGAGGGTCATAGGGGGAGGAGCCAGTGCACACCACCTGATCCTAAAGCTTTATTTTTGTCCCCTGTCTCCTGCGGAGCCGCTAATCCCCATGGTCCTGACGGAGTCCCCAGCATCCACTAGGACGTTAGAGAAACGGTGATAATGTTTTGCCGTCACTTCCTTCCTAGCCTTTATTAGAGTAGGTATGACCTCCTCCGGAATACCCTTCTCAGCTAGGATCCGGCGTTCAACCGCCATGCCGTCAAATGTAACCGCGGTAAGTCTTGGAACATGCAGGGCCCCTGCTGTAACAGGTCCTCCCTTAGAGGAAGAGGCCAAGGATCTTCTGTGAGCATCTCCTGAAGATCTGAGTACCAGGCCCTTCGAGGCCCGTCTGGAACAATGAGTATTGTCTGTACTCTTTTTCGTCTTATGATCCTCAACACTTTTGTGATGAGAGGAAGAGGAGGAAACACATAGACCGACTGGAATACCCATGGCGTTACCAGAGCGTCTACTGCTATTGCCTAAGGTTCCCGGGACCTGGCACAATACCTCTGAAGCTTCTTGTTGAGGTGTGACGCCATCATGTCTATTTGAGGAACTCCCCAGAGACCTGTTATCTCTGCAAAGACTTCTTGATGAAGTCCCCACTCTCCTGGATGGAGATAGTGTCTGCTGAGGAAGTCTGCTTCCCAGTTGTCCACTCCCGGAATGAAGACAGCTGACAGAGCGCTTACGTGATTTTCCGCCCAGCGAAGAATCCTGGTGGCCTCCGCCATCGCCACTCTGCTTCTTGTCCCGCCTTGGCGGTTCACATGAGCCACTGGTGTGACATTGTCTGATTGAATCAGAACCAGTAGGCTGCGAAGAAGACTCTCCGCTTGTCGAAGGCCGTTGTATATGGCCCTTAATTCCAACACGTTGATGTGTAGACAGGACTCCTGGTCTAACCAGAGTCCTTGAAAAATTCTTCCTTGGGCGACTGCTCCCCATCCTCTGAGGCTCGCGTCCGTGGTTACCAGGACCCAGTCCTGAATACCGAACCTGCGACCCTCTAGAAGGTGAGCACTTTGCAGCCACCATAGAAGAGACACCCTGGCCCTGGGGGACAGTGCTATTTTTTGATGTAATTGTAGATGGGACCCGGACCATTTGTCCAGAAGATCCCATTGAAACGTCCTCGCATGGAACCTGCCGAAGGGAATGGCCTCGTAAGCTACAAACCATTTTCCCCAGAACTCGAGTGCATTGATGAACTGACACTCTTTTTGGCTTTAGCAGGTCTCGGACCATGTTCTGGAGGTCCTGGACTTTTTCCAACGGGAGGAAAACTTTCTTTTGTTCCGTGTCCAGTATCATGCCTAGGAACGCTAGTCGAGTTGTTGGAACCAACTGTGACTTTGGCAGATTGAGAATCCACCCATGTTGCTGAAGCACTCTCTGAGAGAGTGACACGTTCTCCAGTAATTGCTCTCTTGATCTCGCTTTTATCAGGAGATCATCCAAGTATGGGATAATTGTGACTCCTTGCTTGCGCAGGATCACCATCATTTCTGCCATTATCTTGGTGAAAATCCTCGGGGCCGTGGAAAGCCCAAACGGCAACGTCTGAAACGGATAATGACAATCCTGTACCGCGAATCTCAGGTACTCCTGATGAGAGGGATATACGGGGACATGAAGGTAAGCATCCTTTATGTCCAGTGACACCATAAAATCCCCCCCTTCCAGGCAGGCTATCACCGCTCGGAGCGATTCCATCTTGAATTTCAATCTTTTCAGGTACAGGTTTAGGGATTTTAGATTTAAAATAGGTCTGACCGAACCATCCGGATTCGGGACCACAAATAGGGTTGAATAATACCCTTTTCCCTGTTGGCTCAGGAGAACCCTGATAATCACTCGCTGTTGAGACAGCGTTTGAATTGCAGCTAGCACTACTTCCCGCTCTGGGGTAGAAGCTGGTAAGGCAGACTTGAAAAATCGGCGTGGGGGCACCTCTTCGAATTCCAGCTTGTAGCCCTGGGAGACTATTTCTATCACCCAAGGGTCCACGTCTGACTGAACCCAGACTTGGCTGAATAGTCGAAGGCGTGCCCCCACCTGTGGGGACTCCCGCAGGGGAGCCCCAGCATCATGCGGTAGACTTAGCGGAAGCCGGGGAGGACTTCTGCTCATGGGAACTAGCCGCAGCAGGTGTCCTCTTGCCTCTACCCTTACCTCTGGCGAGGAAAGAGGAGCCCCGACCTCTTCTGGATCTATGCGACAGAAAGGACTGCATCTGATATTGTGGAGGTTTCTTTTGCTGTTGGGGAACAAAAGGTAAAAAGGTAGACTTACCCGCGGTAGCTGTGGAAACCAGGTCCGCAAGGGCGTCCCCAAACAATACATCACCTTTGTAAGGTAAAACCTCCATATGCCTTTTTGAGTCTGCATCCCCCGTCCATTGGCGGATCCATAAGGCTCTTCTTGCCGAAATAGCCTTAGCATTGGCTCTTGAACCCAGTAATCCAATGTCTCTTTGAGCGTCCCTCATATATAAAACTGCATCCTTAATATGAGCTAATGTTAACAAAATGGTATCCCTATCTAGGGTATCAAGGTCAGCTGACAGGGAATCTGTCCAAGCTGCTACTGCACTACATACCCATGCCGATGCAATTGCCGGTCTAAGCAAAGTACCAGTATGTGTGTAAATAGACTTTAATGTAGTCTCTTGCCTGCGGTCCACAGGGTCCTTGAGGGCCGCTGTGTCAGGGGACGGTAGCGCCACCTTCTTGGAAAGGCGTGTTAAGGCTTTGTCCACTGTGAGAGAGGATTCCCAACGTACCCTGTCCTGTGTAGGGAAAGGGTACGCCATAAGAATCCTTTTGGGAATCTGCAGCTTCTTATCTGGAGTTTCCCATGCTTTTTCACACAACTCATTAAGTTCATGGGAAGGAGGAAAGTTTATAACCTGTTTCTTTTCCCTTAAACATGTGTATCCCTGTGTTGGGCACCGAGGGCTCATCAGTGATATGTAAAACATCTTTTATTGCAATAATCATGCAGTGAATATTTTTTGACACCCTGTGGTGCAATCTTGCTTCATCATAGTAGACACTGGAATCAGAGTCCGTGTCGGTATCTGTGTCCCCTATTTGTGAGAATGGACGTTTCTGAGACCCCGACGGGTCCTGTGAGTCGGCACAATCCGTAGATTGACCACCTGCCGACACCCTGGACTCTGCTTTGTCCAGCCTCTTATGCAGTGAAGCTACACTATCATTTAACATATGCCACATATCCATCCAATCCTGAGTCGGCACCGCCGACTGGGACCCACCACTCATCTGTTCCACCTCCTCTTTGGATAAGCCTTCCGTTTCAGACATGTCGACACACACGTACAGACACCCCACACACACAGGGATATAGCTATGAGGGGACAATTCCCTAAAGCAGGCCCATTGGAGAGACAGAGAGAGAGTGTATGCCAGCACACGCCAGCACCAAACTGACCCAGGAAAACACCCAGACAGCGCTTTAATATCATATATATACTGATTTTCCCCACTCACTGCGCCAATTATGTGCCCCCCTCTCTTTGTTCCAGCCCTCTGATGTTCAGCAGGGGAGAATCCGGGGAGCCAGCGTTCTCTGCAGCCTCTGTGCAGAAAATGGCACTGGTTAATGCTGAGTGATCAAGCTCCGCCCTCTAGCACGGCGGGCTTCGGTCCCGCTCGTATATTTGAAAAAATGGTGGAGGATCTGTAGTTTACTGCCTCCGCAGCCTAACTACTTAATTTTATGCCCAAACGAGGATTATTGCTGCCCAGGGCACCCCCCCCCCCTGCACCCATCAGTGCCCTGTATGTGTGTTAAGTGTGGGAGCTATGGCGCGCAGCTTACTGCTGCGCGCTTACCTCAGGAAGATCTGAAGTCTTCTGCCGCCTGACGTCTTATTTCTTCTTTACTCACCCGGCTTCTTTTTTCCGGCATCTGTGAGGAGGATGGCGGCGCGGCTCCGGGACGAATCCCAGGGTGAGACCTGTGTTCCGACTCCCTCTGGAGCTAATGGTGTCCAGTAGCCTAAGAAGCAGAGCCCTTAACTCTTAAGAAGTGGGTCCCCTCAGTCCCACGATGCAGGGAGTCTGTTGCCAGCAGAGCTCCCTGAAAATAAAAAACCTAACAAAGTTCTTTTACAGAAAACTCAGGAGAGCTCCCTGTAATGCACCCTATCTCCTCTGGGCACAAGATCTAACTGAGGTCTGGAGGAGGGGCATAGAGGGAGGAGCCAGTGCACACCCATACTAAAAGTTCTTTTAGGTGCCCATGTCTCCTGCGGAGCCCGTCTATACCCCATGGTCCTTACGGAGTCCCCAGCATCCTCTAGGACGTAAGAGAAAAGGGGATTAGAGAGGTTAGGGGTAGTTTACTTACCAAATAGGTGTCGGGATCCTGAAAGTCTGAATGCTGCTGTCGGTATTTTGACTGCCAGCATCCCAAGCGCCGGGATCCTGATACCATCACAGATGGGCACAATTTACTTCATTACATATATTTTTTCAAATTTATAAAAAAACCTTTATCCTAGGGGTGTAGTGAATATAAAATGCTGATACTCTAGGGCACTGTGATTCAAGGAAGTTTTGAAACTACTGTATTAAGCAATGGAATCATTTCACTTTTACCTTCCTCTGCCCAGGTATGAACTTCAAATGATTTCATGTTATGGAGGTGTAACTGCTATGAAATACTGACTATTCTAATACCTGGTGCCTAGACTAAGCAGATATATGTAATATCCAATGTACAACGCATGATCCTTAACGGTCGCTCAGATGACTACACAGACCCATATGCTACTGTATGTCCAGGCTAATAGCTACACTTAGTAAAATGAGTAATATGCAGATTTGGGGCAACCCTCTGTAAAAGGTGTTTGGAGGTGTTTGCTTGGAATCAGCAGGATATAATGTCTTGGAATTTCTGAACAGTTGGGGCTTACTGGACTCCAGTGGTGGACAAGTAGGCTAGCAATCCCGATAATTCATCCTAATATGGACGCCAATTCAGATCAGAAAGAACGGCATTGTTTTATATTATTGCACCAGCTTGCGTTTTCATGCCATATGCAAAACATTAACAATCTGCCTTTTGGAATTTCTGACCGAGGATTGAGAAAGTGTTTAAGATAAGCCTTCACCTCTTTCATTCTAAGGGCGGGATTCAATTCTTTTCACCCCTTTCCACACCCGTTCTGTTTCTGCCCTCGGGGCGTGGTACCATTATTTCAGCTTGCTACCCTTGGAGTAGCAAAGCACCCAACCCTTTACACGGCTAAATCGGATTACTATGGGCACGGTATGCACGATAACAGGGATCATTTTAGACAGGAGATAGGGCGTGATATATCATTTGAATACCACCCTTAGTATGCATTTAGTTGGTACTATTTCGTAATGATGAAATGTTTTAACGTGTTTAAGTATTATTTAATAAGGATCTAGAGCTGGAACTGAGGAACATAGTTCATTTAAAGCAGGGCCCTCTCTCCCTCTATGCAATTTTGTAATCCGTGGACTAGAATTACGTATATTTTAAAAGTTGTGAACTTGAATGCTACTATCCTGTTTGATCACCCTTGTACTATGCAATTTTGCTGTATGTTCATACTTGCAGCACTATGGTACCCTTGCAGCTGCATACAAATAAAATTTCTCTAACGTCCTAAGTGGATGCTGGGGACTCCGTAAGGAGCATGGGGATTAGCGGCTCCGCAGGAGACTGGGCACAACTATACAGAAAGCTTTTAGACTACTGGTGTGCACTGGCTCCTCCCACTAAGACCCTCCTCCAGACTTCAGTTAGATTCTTGTGCCCGGCTGAGCTGGATGCACACTAGGGGCTCTCCTGAGCACCTAGAAAGAAAGTATATTTAGGTTTCTTATTTTACAGTGAGATCTGCTGGCAACAGACTCACTGCAGCGAGGGACTACTGGAAGAAGAAGCGAACCTACCTAACAGGTGGTAGTTTGGGCTTCTTAGGCTACTGGACACCATTAGCTCTAGAGTGATCGACCACAGGACCCGACCTTGGTGTTCGTTCCCGGAGCCGCGCTGCCGTCCCCCTTACAGAGCCAGAAGCAACAAAGAGGTCCGGAAAATCGGCGGCAGAAGACTTCGGTCTTCACCAAGGTAGCGCACAGCACTGCAGCTGTGCGCCATTGCTCCTCATATACACCTCACACTTCGGTCACTGATGGGTGCAGGGCGCTGGGTGGGGGGGGGGGGGCGCCCTGAGGGCAATATATAACACCTTGGCTGGCAAATATACATCATATATAGTCCTAGAGGCTATATAGATGTAAAATTACCCCTGCCAGTATTACAGAAAAAGCGGGAGAAAGTCCGCCGAAAAGGGGGCGGGGCTTCTCCCTCAGCACACTGGCGCCATTTTTCCCTCACAGTTCCGCTGGAAGGAAGCTCCCTGGCTCTCCCCTGCAGTCTGAATACTACAGGAGGGTAAAAAAGAGAGGGGGGCACTAAATTTAGGCGCAGTATAGATATTATATATATATATAAGATATATAAAAAAGCAGCTATAGGGAAAACACTCATTGATAGTGGGATCCCAGTGTTATATAGCGCTCTGGTGTGTGCTGGCATACTCTCTCTCTCTGTCTCCCCAAAGGGCTTTGTGGGGTCCTGTCCTCTGTCAGAGCATTCCCTGTGTGTTTGCGGTGTGTCGGTACGGCTGTGTCGACATGTTTGATGAGGAGGCTTATGTGGAGGCGGAGCAGATGCCTGTAAATGTGATGTCACCCCCTGCGGGGTCGACACCTGAGTGGATGGTGCTGTGGAAGGAATTACGTGATAGTGTCGACTCCTTACATAAAAGGAGTGACGACATACCAAATGTGGGACAGCCGGCTTCTTCAGCCTGTGTCTGCCCAGGCGTCACAAAAGCCATCAGGGGCTCTAAAACGCCCGCTACCTCAGATGGTTGACACAGATGTCGACACGGATACTGACTCCAGTGTTGACGACGAGGAGACTAATGTAACTTCCAGTAGGGCCACACGTTACATGATTGAGGCAATGAAAAATGTGTTGCACATTTCTGATGTTACCCCCGGTACCACAAAAAAGGGTATAATGTTTGGAGAGAAAAAACTACCAGTAGCTTTTCCTCCATCTGAAGAGTTAAATGAAGTGTGTGAATAAGCGTGGGCTTTCCCTGATAAAAAGCTGGTAATTTCTAAGAGGTTACTAATGGCGTACCCTTTCCCGCCAGAGGATAGGTCACACTGGGAAACATCCCCTAGGGTGGATAAAGCGCTCACACGCTTGTCAAAGAAGGTGGCACTACCGTCTCCGAATACGGCCGCCCTGAAGGAATCTGCTGATAGAAAGCAGGAGGCTATCCTGAAATCTATATATACACACACAGGTGTTATATTGAGACTGGCTATAGCTTCAGCCTGGATGTGCAGTGCTGCTGCTGCTGCGTGGTCAGATTCCCTGTCAGAAAATATAGATACCCTAGACAGGGACACTATTTTGCTGAACGTAGAGCATATAAAAGACGCACTTTTATATATGAGGGATGCACAGAGGGATATTTGCCGGCTGGCATCCAAAATTAGTGCAATGTCCATTTCTGCCAGGAGAGGGTTATGGACTCGGCAGTGGACAGGTGATGCAGATTCCAAACGACACATGGAAGTTCTGCCTTATAAGGGTGAGGAATTGTTCGGGGATGGTCTCTCGGACCTCGTTTCCACAGCAATAGCTGGGAAGTCTACATTTTTACCCCATGTTCCCTCACAACCAAAGAAAGCACCGTATTATCAGGTACAGTTCTTTCGGCCCAATAGGGGCAAGCGGGTTAAAGGCGCGTCCTTTCTGCCCAGAGGCAGAGGTAGAGGGAAAAAGCTGCAGCATACAGCCAGTTCCCAGGAGCAAAAGTCCTCCCCCGCTTCCTCTAAGTCCACAGCATGACGCTGGGGCCCCACAGGCGGAGCCAGGTACCGTGGGGGCCCGTCTCAAAAATTTCAGCAATCAGTGGGCTCGCTCACGGGTGGATCCCTGGATCCTTCAAGTAGTATCTCAGGGGTACAAACTGGAATTCGAGACGTTTCCCCCCCGCCGTTTCCTCAAATCTGCCTTGCCAACCACTCCCTCAGGCAGGGACGCAGTGTTACAGGCAATTCAAAAGCTGTATTCACAACAAGTGATAGTAAAGGTGCCCCTACTTCAACAAGGAAGGGGTTACTATTCCACAATGTTTGTGGTACCGAAACCGGACGGTTCGGTGAGACCCATTTTAAATTTGAAATCCTTGAACACATATATAAAAAAATTCAAGTTCAAGATGGAATCGCTCAGGGCGGTTATTGCAAGCCTAGACGAGGGGGATTACATGGTATCGCTGGACATCAAGGATGCTTACCTACATGTCCCCATTTACCATCCTCACCAGGAGTACCTCAGGTTTGTGGTACAAGATTGTCATTACCAATTCCAGACGTTGCCGTTCGGTCTCTCCACGGCTCCGAGGGTCTTTACCAAGGTAATGGCGGAAATGATGATACTCCTTCGAAAGAAGGGAGTTTTAATCATCCTGTACTTGGACGATCTCCTGATAAAGGCGAGGTCCAGAGAGCAGTTGTTGGTAGGGGTAGCACTATCTCGGGAAGTGCTACAACAGCACGGCTGGATTCTAAACATTCCAAAGTCACAGCTGGTCCCTACGACATGCCTGCTGTTCCTAGGGATGGTTCTGGACACAGAACAGAGAAAAGTGTTTCTCCCGGAGGAAAAGGCCAAGGAGCTGTCATCTCTAATCAGAGGCCTCCTAAAACCAAAACAGGTGTCGGTGCATCACTGCACGCGGATCCTGGGAAAAATGGTAGCTTCCTACGAAGCGATTCCATTCGGCAGGTTTCATGCAAGAACCTTTCAGTGGGACCTGTTGGACAAGTGTCTAAATATACAAATTTTGAATATAGCTTGGGCGCTACCACCTTAAACACATATGAACAAAGTTAATAGATGAAAAAAGTCTACGATATTGTCCCAGCAAGATTTCCTTATTCTTCCACAGGTCAAGATTCAGCTCCCAGCAGCCACAGCGACACAGACCCCGCCCTGTCATCCAGAGACTCAGCCCGACTGCACATCGTATGGAGACCCCTTATATACAGATCCATCTCTACAAGTCCCGGAATGTCTGATTGTCACCAACCCTAGAGCGGATATTACAGGACAAGAGCGGGAAAAGGACATTTACTACACAGGACGTTCTTTGATGTGAGGATTGTTTGGAGAAAGGTGGACCTGTGGAAGAATAAGGAAATCTTGCTGGGACAATATCGTAGACTTTTTTCATCTATTAACTTTGTTCATATGTGTTTAAGGTGGTAGCGCCCAAGCTATATTCAAAATTTGTATATTTAGATTATTCATTATTGGTGATTGGGAATCACCTGAATATATCTGGGCAGCTTTTAATCCACTAAGCGCTATTGTCTGATCCATATCTCTATATTTTGACTGTTGGACAAGTGGTCCGGATCGCATCTTCAGATGCATCGTCTGATAACCCTGTCTCCGAGGACAAGGGTGTCTCTGCTGTGGTGGCTGCAGAGTGCTCATCTTCAATAGGGCCGCAGATTCGGCATACAGGACTGGGTCCTGGTGACCACGGATGCCAGCCTTCGAGGCTGGGGAGCAGTCACACAGGGAAGAAACTTCCAAGGACTATGGTCAAGTCAGGAGACTTCCCTGCACATAAATATTCTGGAACTAAGGGCCATTTACAATGCCCTAAGTCAGGCAAAACCCCTGCTTCAAAACCAGCCGGTACTGATCCAGTCAGACAACATCACGGCGGTCGCCCATGTAAATCGACAGGGCGGCACGAGAAGCAGGACGGCGATGGCAGAAGCCACAAGGATTCTCCGATGGGCGGAAAATCATGTGTTAGCACTGTCAGCAGTGTTCATTCCGGGAGTGGACAACTGGGAAGCAGACTTCCTCAGCAGGCACGACCTCCACCCGGGAGAGTGGGGACTTCATCCAGAAGTCTTTCAAATGATTGTAAACCAGTGGGAAAAACCACAGGTGGACATGATGGCGTCCCGCCTAAACAAAAAGCTAGAAAAATATTGCGCCAGGTCGAGAGACCCGCAGGCGATAGCTGTGGACGCTCTGGTAACACCGTGGGTGTAAAGATCGGTTTATGTGTTCCCTCCTCTTCCTCTCATACCAAAGGTACTGAGGATAATAAGGAGAAGAGGAGTAAGAACTATACTCATTGTTCCGGATTGGCCAAGAAGAGCGTGGTATCCGGAACTTCAAGAAATGATGTCAGAGGACCCATGGCCTCTACCGCTCAGACAAGACCTGCTGCAGCAGGGGCCCTGTCTGTCCCAAGACTTACCGCGGCTGCGTTTGACGGCATGGCGGTTGAACACCGGAACCTGAAGGAAAAGGGCATTCCGGAGGAAGTCATTCCTACGCTGATTAAAGCTAGGAAAGAAGTAACCGCAAACCATTATCACCGCATATGGCGAAAATATGTTGCGTGGTGTGAGGCCAGGAAGGCCCCAACGGAAGAATTTCAGCTGGGCCGGTTCCTGCACTTCCTACAGTCAGGGGTGACTATGGGCCTTAAATTGGGTTCCATTAAGGTCCAGATTTCGGCTCTATCGATTTTCTTCCAGAGAGAATTGGCTTAACTACCTGAAGTTCAGACTTTTGTTAAGGGTGTGCTGCATATTCAGCCCCCTTTTGTGCCTCCAGTGGCACCTTGGGATCTCAACGTGGTGTTGGATTTCCAAAAGTCACATTGGTTTGAGCCACTAAAAACCGTGGATTTGAAATATCTCACGTGGAAAGTGGTCATGTTGTTGGCCTTGGCTTCGGCCAGGCGTGTTTCAGAATTGGCGGCTTTGTCATGTAAAAGCCCTTATCTGATTTTCCATATGGATAGGGCAGAATTGAGGACTCGTCCCCAGTTTCTCCCCAAAGTGGTATCAGCTTTTCATCTGAACCAACCTACCGTGGTGCCTGCGGCTACAAATGACTTGGAGGCTTCCAAGTTGTTGGATGTAGTCAGGGCCCTAAAAAATAAGAATTTATTCACCGGTAATTCTATTTCTCGTAGTCCGTAGTGGATGCTGGGAACTCCATAAGGACCATGGGGAATAGCGGGCTCCGAAGGAGGCTGGGCACTCTAGAAAGATTTATGACTACCTGGTGTGCACTGGCTCCTCCCACTATGACCCTCCTCCAAGCCTCAGTTAGGACACTGTGCCCGGACGAGCTGACATAATAAGGAAGGATTTTGAATCCCGGGTAAGACTCATACCAGCCACACCAATCACACCGTAACAACTCGTGATACTATATCCAGTTTTACAGTATGAAAACAACTGAGCCTCTCAACAGATGGCTCAACAATGACCCTTTAGTTAACAATAACTTATTTACAAGTATTGCAGACAATCCGCACTTGGGATGGGCGCCCAGCATCCACTACGGACTACGAGAAATAGAATTACCGGTGAGTAAATTCTTATTTTCTCTGACGTCCTAGTGGATGCTGGGAACTCCATAAGGACCATGGGGATTATACCAAAGCTCCCAAACGGGCGGGAGAGTGCGGTTGACTCTGCAGCACCGAATGAGAGAACTCCAGGTCCTCCTCAGCCAGGGTATCAAATTTGTAGAATTTTGCAAACGTGTTTGCCCCTGACCAAGTAGCTGCTCGGCAAAGTTGTAACGCCGAGACTCCTCGGGCAGCCGCCCAAGATGAGCCCACCTTCCTTGTGGAATGGGCATTTACAGATTTTGGCTGTGGCAGGCCTGCCACAGAATGTGCAAGCTGAATCGTACTACAAATCCAGCGAGCAATAGTCTGCTTAGAAGCAGGAGCACCCAGCATGTTGGGTGCATACAGGATAAACAGCGAGTCAGATTTTCTGACTCCAGCCGTCCTGGAAACATATTTTCAGGGCCCTGACAACGTCTAGCAACTTGGAGTCCTCCAAATCCCTAGTAGCCGCAGGCACCACAATAGGCTGGTTCAGGTGAAACGCTGACACCACCTTAGGGAGAAACTGGGGACGAGTCCTCAATTCTGTCCTATCCATATGGAAAATCAGATAAGGGCTTTTACATGATAAAGCCGCCAATTCTGACACTCGCCTTGCTGAAGCCAAGGCCAATAACATGACCACTTTCCACGTGAGATATTTCAGATCCACGGTTTTTAGTGGCTCAAACCAATGTGATTTTAAGAAACTCAACACCACGTTGAGATCCCAAGGTGCCACAGGAGGCACAAACGGGGGCTGAATATGCAGCACTCCTTTCACAAATGTCTGAACTTCAGGTACTGAAGCTAGTTCTTTTTGAAAGAAAATCGACAGAGCCGAGATCTGTACTTTAATGGAGCCTAGTTTTAGGCCCATATTCACTCCTGCTTGCTGGAAATGCAGAAATCGACCTAGTTGAAATTCCTCTGTTGGGGCCTTTTTGGCCTCGCACCATGCAACATATTTCCGCCATATGCGGTGATAATGTTTTGCCGTAACATCTTTCCTGGCTTTAATAAGCGTAGGAATGACTTCTTCCGGAATACCCTTTTCCTTCAGGATCCGGCGTTCAACCGCCATGCCGTCAAACGCAGCCGCGGTAAGTCTTGGAACAGACAGGGCCCCTACTGTAGCAGGTCTTGTCTGAGCGGTAGAGGCCACGGGTCCTCTGAGATCATCTCTTGAAGTTCCGGGTACCACGCTCGTCTTGGCCAATCCGGAACCACGAGAATTGTGTTTATTCCTCTCTTTCTTATTATTCTCAACACCTTTGGTATGAGAGGCAGAGGAGGGAACACATAAACCGACTGGTACACCCACGGTGTCACTAGAGTGTCCACAGCTATCGCCTGAGGGTCCTTTGACCTGGCGCAATATTTTTTTAACTTTTTGTTGAGGCGGGACGCCATCATGTCCACCTGTGGTTTTTCCCAACGGTTTACCAGCATCTGGAAGACTTCCGGATGAAGTCCCCACTCTCCCGGGTGGAGGTCGTGTCTGCTGAGGAAGTCTGCTTCCCAGTTGTCCACTCCCGGAATGAACACTGCTGACAGTGCTAGTACATGATTCTCCGCCCATCGGAGAATCCTTGTGGCTTCTGCCATTGCCATCCTGCTTCTTGTGCCTCCCTGTCGATTGACATGGGCGACTGCCGTGATGTTGTCTGACTGGATCAGCACCGGCTGGTGTAGGAGCAGGGATTTTGCTTGACTTAGGGCATTGTAAATGGCCCTTAGTTCCAGAATATTTATGTGAAGGGAAGTCTCCTGACTCGACCATAGTCCTTGGAAGTTTCTTCCCCGTGTGACTGCCCCCCAGCCTCGAAGGCTGGCATCCGTGGTCACCAGGACCCAGTCCTGTATGCCGAACCTGCGGCCCTCTAGAAGATGGGCACTCTGCAGCCACCACAGTAGAGACACCCTGGTTCTTGGAGACAGGGTTATTAAGCGATGCATCTGAAGATGCGATCCGGACCATTTGTCCAATAGGTCCCACTGAAAGATTCTGGCATGAAACCTGCCGAAGAGAATTGCTTCGTAAGAAGCTACCATCTTTCCCAGGACCCGCCTGCAGTGATGCACCGATACCTGTTTTGGTTTCAGGAGGTCTCTGACTAGAGATGACAACTCCCTTGCTTTCTCCTCCGGGAGAAACACTTTTTTCTGGACTGTACCCAGAATCATACCCAGGAACAGTAGACGTGTCGTCGGAACCAGCTGTGACTTTGGGATATTCAGAATCCAGCCGTGCTGGTGCAGCACTTCCTGAGATAGTGCTACTCCCACCAACAACTGTTCCTTGGACCTCGCCTTTATTAGGAGATCGTCCAAGTACGGGATAATTAAAACTCCCTTTTTTCGAAGGAGTATCATCATTTCCGCCATAACCTTGGTAAATACCCTCGGTGCCGTGGACAGTCCAAACGGCAGCGTCTGGAATTGGTAATGGCAATCCTGTACCACAAATCTGAGGTACTCCTGGTGAGGATGGTAAATGGGGACATGCAAGTAAGCATCCTTGATGTCCAGGGATACCATGTAATCCCCCTCGTCCAGGCTCGCAATTACCGCCCTGAGCGATTCCATCTTGAACTTGAATTTTTTTATGTATGTGTTCAAGGATTTCAAATTTAAAATGGGTCTCACCGAACCATCCGGTTTCGGCACCACAAATAGTGTGGAATAGTAACCCCGGCCTTGTTGAAGTAGGGGTACCTTGATTATCACCTGCTGGGAATACAGCTTGTGAATTGCCGCTAGCACCGCCTCCCTGTCTGAGGGAGCAATCGGCAAGGCAGATTTTAGGAACCGGTGGGGTGGAGACGCCTCGAATTCCAGTTTGTACCCCTGAGATACTATTTGAAGGATCCAGGGATCCACCTGTGAGCGAGCCCACTGATCGCTGAAATTCTTGAGGCGGCCTCCCACCGTACCTGGCTCCGCCTGTGGAGCCCCACCGTCATGCGGCGGACTTGGAAGAAGAAGCGGGGGAGGACTTTTGCTCCTGGGAACCAGCTTTTTGTTGCAGCCTTTTTCCCCTACCTCTGCCTCTGGACAGAAAAGACCCGCCTTTTCCACGCCTGTTTTTCTGGGCCCGAAAGGACTGAACCTGATAAAACTGCGCCTTCTTAGGCTGTGAGGGGACATGGGGTAAAAATGCTGACTTCCCAGACGTTGCTGTGGAAACTAGGTCCGAGAGACCATCCCCAAATAATTCCTCACCCTTATATGGCAACACTTCCATGTGCCTTTTAGAATCTGCATCTCCTGTCCACTGGCGAGTCCATAAGCCTCTCCTAGCAGAAATGGACAATGCACTTACTTTAGATGCCAGCCGGCAGATTTCCCTCTGTGCATCTCTCATATATAAGACTGAGTCTTTGATATGGTCTATGGTAAGCAGGATCGTGTCTCTGTCTAGTGTGTCAATGTTTTCTGACAGTTTATCTGACCACGCAGCGGCAGCACTGCACATCCATGCTGACGCAATAGCTGGCCTAAGTATAATGCCTGAGTGTGTGTATACAGACTTCAGGATCGCCTCCTGCTTTCTATCAGCAGATTCCTTGAGGGCGGCCGTATCCGGAGACGGTAGTGCCACCTTTTTAGACAAACGTGTGAGCGCTTTATCCACCCTAGGGGGTGTTTCCCAACGTGACCTATCCTCTGGCGGGAAAGAGAACGCCATTAGTACCTTCTTAGGAATTACCAATTTTTTATCAGGGAAAGCCCACGCTTCTTCACACACTTCATTTAATTCATCTGATGGGGGAAAAACTACGGGTAGTTTTTTCTCCCCAAACATAATACCCTTTTTAGTGGTACCTGTATTTATATCAGAAATGTGTAACACCTCTTTCATCGCCTCAATCATGCAGTGAATGGCCTTAGTGGGCATCAGGTTAGACTCATCGTCGTCGACACTGGTATCAGTATCAGTGTCGACATCTGCGTCTGCGGTCTGAGGTAGCGGGCGTTTCAGAGCCCCTGATGACCTTTGAGACGTCTGGACAGGCACGAGCTGAGAAGTCGGCTGTCCCACATTTGGCATGTCGTCAAATTTCTTATGTAAGGAGTCTATACGTGCACTCATTTCTTTCCATAAGCTCATCCACTCAGGTGTCTGCCCCGCAGGGGGTGACATCCCTCCTAAAGGCATCTGCTCCGACTCCACCTCATTATCCTCATCAAACATGTCGACACAGCCCTATCGACACACCGCACACACACAGGGAATGCTCTAACAGAGGACAGGACCCACAAAAGCCCTTTGGGGGGACAGAGTGAGAGTATGCCAGCACACACCAGAGCGCTATATAATGCAGGGACTAACTGAGTTATGTCCCCTATAGCTGCTTTTACTATATAAATGTATACTGCGCCTAAATTTAGTGCCCCCCCTCTCTTTTTTACCCTTTTCTGTAGTGTAGACTGCAGGGGAGAGCCAGGGAGCTTCCTTCCAGCGAAGCTGTGAGGGAGAAATGGCATTAGTGTGCTGAGGGAGATAGCTCCGCCCCTTTTCCGCGGACTATTCTCCCGCTTTTTCCTATATTCTGGCAGGGGTATTTTCCACATATATAGCCTCTGGGGCTATATATTGTGGTATTTTTGCCAGCCAAGGTGTTATAATTGCTTCTCAGGGCGCCCCCCCCCCAGCGCCCTGCACCCTCAGTGACCGGAGTGTGAAGTGTGTGTGAGGAGCAATGGCGCACAGCTGCAGTGCTGTGCGCTACCTTGGTGAAGACTGATGTCTTCTGCCGCCGATTTTCCGGACCTCTTCTTGCCTCTGGCTCTGTAAGGGGGACGGCGGCGCGGCTCCGGGACCGAACACAAAGGCTGGGCCTGCGGTCGATCCCTCTGGAGCTAATGGTGTCCAGTAGCCTAAGAAGCCCAAGCTGGCTGCAAGCAGGCAGGTTCGCTTCTTCTCCCCTTAGTCCCTCGCTGCAGTGAGCCTGTTGCCAGCAGGTCTCACTGAAAATAAAAAACCTAATTTCTATACTCTCTCTCTAAAGGCTCAGGAGAGCCCCTAGTGTGCATCCAACCTCGGCCGGGCACAAAATCTAACTGAGGCTTGGAGGAGGGTCATAGTGGGAGGAGCCAGTGCACACCAGGTAGTCATAAATCTTTCTAGAGTGCCCAGCCTCCTTCGGAGCCCGCTATTCCCCATGGTCCTTATGGAGTTCCCAGCATCCACTAGGACGTCAGCGAAATTTATGTTTCCAGGACAGCTGGAGTCAGAAAGACTGACTCGCTCTTTATCCTGTATGCGCCCAACAAGTTGGGTGCACCTGCTTCTAAGCAGACTATTGCTCGCTGGTTCTGTAGTACGATTCAGCTTGCACATTCTGCGGCTGGACTGCCGCATCCTAAATCAGTAAAAGCCCATTCCACGAGGAAAGTGGGCTCTTCTTGGGCGGCTGCCCGAGGGGTCTCGGCTCTTCAACTTTGTCGAGCTGCAACTTGGTCAGGGGCAAACACGTTTGCAAAATTCTACAAATTTGATACCCTGGCTGAGGAGGACCTTGAGTTCTCTCATTCGGTGCTGCAGAGTCATCCGCACTCTCCCGCCCGTTTGGGAGCTTTGGTATAATCCCCATGGTCCTTACGGAGTCCCCAGCATCCACTTAGGACGTTAGAGAAAATAAGAATTTACTCACCGGTAATTCTATTTCTCATAGTCCGTAGTGGATGCTGGGCGCCCATCCCAAGTGCGGATTGTCTGCAATACTTGTATATAGTTATTGCTTAACTAAAGGGTTATTGTTGAGCCATCTGTTGAGAGGCTCAGTTGTTATCATGCTGTTAACTGGGTATTGTATCACGAGTTATACGGTGTGATTGGTGTGGCTGGTATGAGTCTTACCCGGGATTCAAAATCCTTCCTAATTGTGTCAGCTCTTCCGGGCACAGTATCCTAACTGAAGTCTGGAGGAGGGTCTTAGTGGGAGGAGCCAGTGCACACCAGTAGTCTAAAAGCTTTCTTTATAGTTGTGCCTAGTCTCCTGCGGAGCCGCTAATCCCCATGGTCCTTACGGAGTCCCCAGCATCCACTACGGACTATGAGAAATAGAATTACCGGTGAGTAAATTCTTATTATAATAATACAAGATCATAAAAAGAACCTATAATATAGTACAGTATATGCATGGATTTTCAGGCCAAGATGGTAGTATTTATTTATGAACAGTTTCTTATATATTGCAGCAAATTCAGTTGTACTTTAGAATTGGAAACCGTGATCACATAAAACGAAACAATTGGAAACAGTGAAGAGACAATCAGGGTATAACAGACATTCATAAAGGTAGGAAGGCCCTGCTCGCAAGCTTACAATCTATAGGGAGGTAGGCACTGATAAACAAGAATAGGCATTCTCCATTGCATAAAGTTCCACCAGATTTAAAAGATTCTTGGTGGGCTGTATGATACGGTCACAGAGCAATATTGGCATGGGGTCAGGAGGATGGGAAAGTGAAGAACGGGGGAAATATGTCAGGATATGAGTGGACTACAGTGAGGAAGTAATTGGATAGGTAAGATTATGAATATTATGAGGAGGAAACTAGAAGAGCGTCTTTTTGTGCATGGGAAGGCATTCCACAGAGAACATTTTGCAATCGTGAATGGGAGCGAATGAGGAGTGTGGATAAGAGACATAGATCTTGTGAAGAGTGAAGAGTCGGGTTGGGAAATATTTTGAGATAAGCGAAGAGATGTACGTTGGTGTAGCATGGTTAATGGCTTGTGTGTGAGTAAAAGGATTTTATATTGAATACAATAGAATACAGGTTACCAATGAAGGAACTGACAGAACGGCTCTGCAGATCATGAACATCTAGCGAGGAAGATTAGCCTTGCAGCAGCATTCATGTAGTGGTGACAGTCTCTTTTTAAGAGCAAGAAGTCTATTGCAATAATCAATGCGGTAGATAATGAAGCATGGATTAGAGCTTTTGCAGTGTCTTGTGTAAGGTATGGTCATACTTTGGTTATGTTTTTTAGATGCATTCATGCAAGATTTAGAAACTGAGATTGAATGTGGTGTGCAAGGGACAGTTCAGAGTCGAGGATGACACCTAGGGAGCAAGCTTGTGTGGTAGGATTGATTGTTGATTTCTCAACAGCGGTAAAGATATCAAGTTGGTAACTACTATTAGTCAGTTGAAAATAAGAATTTACTCACCGGTAATTCTATTTCTCGTAGTCCGTAGTGGATGCTGGGAACTCCGTAAGGACCATGGGGAATAGACGGGCTCCGCAGGAAACTGGGCACTATAAAGAAAAGATTAGGTACTATCTGGTGTGCACTGGCTCCTCCCTCTATGCCCCTCCTCCAGACCTCAGTTAGGGAAACTGTGCCCGGAAGAGCTGACATTACAAGGAAAGGATATTTGGAATCCAGGGTAAGACTCATACCAGCCACACCGTACAACTTGTGATAACCTTACCCAGTTGACAGTATGAACAACAACTGAGCCACACTCAACGGATGGCTCATAACAATAACCCTTATTTAAGCAATAACTATATACACGTATTGCAGAAAGTCCGCACTTGGGACGGGCGCCCAGCATCCACTACGGACTACGAGAAATAGAATTACCGGTGAGTAAATTCTTATTTTCTCTGACGTCCTAGTGGATGCTGGGGACTCCGTCAGGACCATGGGGATTATACCAAAGCTCTCAAACGGGCGGGAGAGTGCGGATGACTCTGCATCACCAAATGAGCAAACACAAGGTCCTCCTCAGCCAGGGTATCAAACTTGTAGAACTTTGCAAAGGTGTTTGAACCCGACCAAGTAGCCGCTCGGCAAAGCTGTAAAGCCGAGACCCCTCGGGCAGCCGCCCAAGAAGAGCCCACCTTCCTTGTGGAATGGGCTTTTACTGATTTTGGATGCAGCAATCCAGCCGCAGAATGAGCCAGCTGAATCGTGCTACAGATCCAGCGAGCAATAGTTTGCTTTGAAGCAGGAGCACCCAGCTTGTTGGGTGCATGCAGGATAAACAGCGAGTCAGTCTTCCCGACTCCAGCCGTTCTGGAAACATATATTTTCAAAGCCCTGACTACGTCCAGCAACTTGGAGTCCTCCAAGTCCAGAGTAGCCGCAGGTACCACAATAGGTTGGTTCAAATGAAATGATGATACCACCTTTGGGAGAAATTGGGGACGAGTCCTCAATTCTGCCCTGTCCATATGGAAGATCAGATATGGGCTTTTACATGACAAAGCCGCCAATTCCGACACACGCCTAGCCGATGCTAAGGCCAACAGCATGACCACTTTCCACGTGAGATACTTTAGTTCCACGGTCTTAAGTGGCTCAAACCAGTGGGATTTCAGGAAATCCAACACAACGTTAAGATCCCAGGGTGCCACTGGTGGCACAAAAGGGGGTTGAATATGCAGCACTCCCTTAACAAACGTCTGAACCTCAGGCAGTGAAGCCAGTTCTTTTTGAAAGAAAATGGATAGTGCCGAAATCTGGACCTTTATGGACCCCAATTTTAGGCCCATAGTCACCCCTGACTGTAGGAAGTGCAGGAATCGACCCAGCTGGAATTCCTTTGTAGGGGCCGTCCTGGCCTCACACCAAGCAACATATTTTCGCCATATACGGTGATAATGCTTTGCTGTCACGTCCTTCCTAGCCTTTATCAGCGTAGGAATAACTTCATCCGGAATGCCTTTTTCCGCTAGGATCCGGCGTTCAACCGCCATGCCGTCAAACGCAGCCGCGGTAAGTCTTGGAACAGACAGGGCCCTTGTTGCAGCAGGTCCTGTCTGAGAGGCAGAGGCCATGGGTCCTCTGTGCGCATTTCTTGCAGTTCGGGGTACCAAGTCCTTCTTGGCCAATCCGGAAAAATGAGTATTGTTCTTATTCCTCTCTTTCTTACTATTCTCAGTACCTTGGGTATGAGAGGAAGAGGAGGAAACACATATACCGACTGGTACATCCACGGTGTCACTAGGGCGTCCACAGCTATCGCCTGAGGGTCCCTTGACCTGGCGCAATATCTTTTTAGCTTTTTGTTGAGGCGGGACGCCATCATGTCCACCTGTGGCAGTTCCCATCGCTTTGCAATCTGTGTGAAGACTTCTTGATGAAGTCCCCACTCTCCCGGGTGGAGTCGTGTCTGCTGAGGAAGTCTGCTTCCCAGTTGTCCACTCCCGGAATGAATACTGCTGACAGTGCTTGCACGTGATTCTCCGCCCACCGAAGAATCTTTGTGGCTTCCGCCATTGCCATCCTGCTTCTTGTGCCGCCCTGGCGGTTTACATGGGCGACCGCCGTGATGTTGTCTGACTGAATCAGCACTGGCCGGTTTCGAAGCAGGGGATCTGCTTGACTCAGGGCGTTGTAAATGGCCCTTAGTTCCAGTATATTTATGTGTAGAGAAGTCTCCAGACTTGACCAAAGCCCTTGGAAGTTTCTTCCCTGAGTGACTGCCCCCCATCCTCGGAGGCTTGCATTCGTGGTCACCAGGACCCAGTCCTGTATGCCGAACCTGCGGCCCTCGAGAAGGTGAGCACTCTGCAGCCACCACAGAAGAGACACCCTGGCCCTTGGGGACAGGGTGATCAGCCGATGCATCTGAAGATGCGATCCGGACCACTTGTCCAACAGATCCCACTGAAAGATCCTTGCATGGAACCTGCCGAAGGGAATGGCTTCGTATGAAGCCACCATCTTTCCCAGGACTCGCGTGCAGTGATGCACCGATACCTGTTTTGCTTTCAGGAGGTCCCTGACCAGAGATGCTAATTCCTGGGCCTTCTCCACCGGGAGAAACACCTTCTTCTGTTCTGTGTCCAGAATCATGCCCAGGAAAAGCAGACGCATCGTTGGAATCAGCTGCGACTTTGGAACATTCGGAATCCAGCCGTGCTGTTGCAACACTTCCTGAGAGAGTGCTACGCTGATCAACAACTGCTCTCTGGACCTCGCCTTTATGAGGAGATCGTCCAAGTACGGGATAACTATAACTCCCTTCTTCCGAAGGAGTATCATCATTTCGGCCATTACCTTGGTAAATATCCTCGGTGCCATGGACAGGCCAAACGGCAACGTCTGGAACTGGTAATGACAGTCCTGTACCACAAACCTGAGGTACTCCTGGTGAAGTGGGTAAATGTGGACATGCAAGTAAGCATCCTTGATGTCCAGCAACACCATAAAATCCCCCTCTTCCAGGCTTGCAATAACCGCTCTGAGCGATTCCATTTTGAACTTGAATTTCTTTATATAAGTGTTCAAGGATTTTAAATTCAGAATGGGTCTCACCGAACCGTCCGGTTTCGGTACCACAAACATTGTGGAATAGTAACCCCTTCCCTGTTGAAGGAGGGGGACCCTGATAATCACTTGCTGGAGGTACAGCTTGTGAATTGCCGCCAGTACTACCTCCCTTTCCATGGGGGAAGCTGGCAAGGCTGATTTGAGGTAACGGCGGGGGGGAGTCGCTTCGAATTCCAGCTTGTATCCCTGAGATACAATTTGTACAGCCCAGAGATCCACCTGTGAGCGAACCCACTGGTTGCTGAAGTTTCGGAGACGCGCCCCCACCGCACCTGGCTCCGCCTGTGGAGCCCCAACGTCATGCGGTGGACTTAGTGGAAGCAGGGGAGGACTTTTGTTCCTGGGAACTGGCTGCATGGTGCAGCTTCTTACCTCTACCCCTGCCTCTGGCAAGAAAGGATGCACCCCTGACCCTCTTGCCTTTCTGAGAACGAAAGGACTGCATTTGATAATATGGTGCTTTCTTAGGCTGTGAGGAAACCTGAGGCAAGAAAGTCGACTTTCCAGCTGTCGCTGTGGACACGAGGTCCAATAGACCGTCCCCAAACAATTCCTCACCCTTATAAGGCAAAACCTCCATGTGTTTTTTAGAATCAGCATCTCCTGTCCATTGCCGAGTCCATAAGACCCTCCTGGCAGAAATGGACATAGCATTAATTCTAGAGCCCAGCAGGCAAATGTCCCTCTGAGCATCCCGCATATATAAGACGACGTCTTTTATATGGCCCAGGGTTAGCAAAACAGTATCCCTGTCGAGGGAATCTATGTCGTCTGACAGAGTATCTGTCCATGCTGCTACAGCACTACACATCCAGGCTGAAGCAATAGCAGGTCTCAGTAGAGTACCAGAGTGTGTAAACACTGACTTCAGGATAGCTTCCTGCTTTCTATCCGCAGGCTCCTTTAGGGCGGCCGTATCCTGAGACGGCAGGGCTACCTTTTTAGATAAGCGTGTCAGCGCCTTGTCCACCCTAGGGGATGTTTCCCAACGTAACCTGTCCGTTGGCGGGAAAGGGTACGCCATCAGTAACCTCTTAGAAATCACTAGTTTCTTATCAGGGGAACTCCACGCTTCTTCACATAATTCATTTAATTCATCAGATGGGGGAAAAGTCACTGGCTGCTTTTTCTCCCCAAACATATAAACCCTCTTGGTATTAACAGGGTTAATCTCAGAAATGTGTAATACATCTTTCATTGCAATAATCATGTATCGGATGGCCTTGGTCATTTTAGACTGTAAATGTGCCTCATCATCGTCGACACTGGAGTCGGACTCCGTGTCGACATATGTGTCAACCATCTGAGATAGAGGGCGTTTATGAGCCCCTGACGGTTTCTGAGTCGCCTGGGCAGGCGCGGGCTGAGACCCCGGCTGTCCCAAGGCTGCAGCATCATCAAACCTTTTATGTAAGGAGCTTACATTGTCGTTTAAGACCTTCCACATATCCATCCAATCAGGTGTCGGCCCCGACGGGGGCGACACCACACTTATCTGCCCTTGCTCCGCCTCCACGTAACCCTCCTCATCAAACATGTCGACACAGCCGTACCGACACACCGCACACACACAGGGAATGCTCAGACTGAGGACAGGACCCCACAAAGTCCTTTGGGGAGACAGAGAGAGATTATGCCAGCACACACCACAGCGCTATATAACACAGGGATTTTCACTTATAATAAGTGATTACCCCATAGCTGCCTTATATGTTTTATTTGCGCCTAAATTTATGTGCCCCCCCCTCTCTTTTTTACCCTTCTTGTACCTGGATACTGCAGGGGAGAGCCTGGGGAGCTGCTTCCAGCGAAGCTGTGAAGAGAAAATGGCGCTGGTGTGCCGAGGTAGAAGGCCCCGCCCCCTCAGTGGCGGGCTTCTGTCCCGCTTTCTGTGTAAAAAAATGGCGGAGGTTTTTACATATATACAGTGCCAGACTGTATATATGTATTTTTGTTGCCAAAAGGTACTTCAATTGCTGCCTAGGGCGCCCCCCCCCCAGCGCCCTGCACCCTACAGTGACCGGAGTGTGTAAGTGTGCTGGGAGCAATGGCGCACAGCTGCGGTGCTGTGCGTTACCTTAAATGAAGACAGGAGTCTTCTGCCGCCGATTTCGTCGTCTTCAAGCTTCTGTTCTTCTGGCTCTGCGAGGGGGACGGCGGCGCGGCGGAGCTAATGGTGTCCAGTAGCCTAAGAAGCACAAGCTAGCTGCAAGCAGGTAGGTTTGCTTCTCTCCCCTTAGTCCCACGTAGCAGTGAGTCTGTTGCAAGCAGAAGCTCATTGAAAATAAAAAAAACTAATAAATACTTTCTTTACTAGTAAGCTCAGGAGAGCCCACTAGGAGCACCCAGCTCTGGCCGGGCACAGATTCTAACTGAGGTCTGGAGGAGGGGCATAGAGGGAGGAGCCAGTGCACACCAGATAGTACCTAATCTTTTCTTTAGAGTGCCCAGTCTCCTGCGGAGCCCGTCTATTCCCCATGGTCCTTACAGAGTTCCCAGCATCCACTAGGACGTCAGAGAAATATAATTAACTCTGTTTTGAAAATATTATGGGGCTAATTCAGACCTGATCGTAGCTATGCTAAATTTAACACATCTACGATCAGTCACACTGACATGCGGGGGGGACGCCCAGCACAGGGCTAGTCCGCCCCGCATGTCAGTGTCTGCCCCGCTGCACAAGTACAAAAGCATTGCACAGCGGTCCGGGCACGCCTGTGTTGCCCGGAATGCACCCCCCTAAATGGCAGCTAAACGCCGCCAGCCCGCCCCCTCCTGCCCAGCGACCAATCAGGTCCCGCACAGCACCGATCAGGACTGAATCAGCCCCTATGTTTGAGGTGGCGAGATGACATCCAAGAAGAAATGTCAGAACCAATACAGATGGTGACAAATCTAGGGAGTGTAGGCAGATTTGCGTATCATCTACATACAGATAATACTGAAATCCGAAAGAGACGATTAGTTTGCCAAGAGATGTGGTATAGATAAAAGCATAAGATCTAAGACTGATCCTTGTGGTACACCATCTGTTAGAGGTACTGTAGCTAAGAGAAGGTGGATTCAGAGAAGCGGTCACTGAAAGAGTAATTAGATAGGTAACATGAGAACTCAGAAAGTATGGTGTACTGAAGACCTAGGTATTGTAGTGTTTGTATGAGAAGAGAGCAGTTTAAATGAGAGTTAAAGTCAGATTTATTTATTTTTTCCCCAGAATAGGAGTAATCCCTGCATGCTTAAACGGTTAAAGAAAGATAACGAGAGAGAGAGAGAGAGAGAGAGATTACAGATTTTAGTTGTGGTGAGCACATGAGAAAGAGCTTTACTTATTTGTGAGGGTATAATATCAAGAGGAGAGGTTGTAGAGTAGCAAGATGAGTGTTGATACTTCATCTTCGTTTGTGGGATTAAATGAAGAGAAAGTGCCAGAGAGTTCGGGTAGGGAATTAAGCAGGTCGCTGACTGAGGAAGAACATACCATTTCATCTTGGATCTTACCAGTTTTCTGCTTGATGTAGGAAGCAAGATCTTGGTGCTCAAGCTAGACTGTTTTAGCAGGGCAATATACGTCCTGCCCCTTTTGCGGCGCCCTGGTAAAACAGCCTGGCTGGTGCCATCATGTGAATAGATGCTGCGTGGAATCACACGGCATCTGTTCACATTCAAGGGAGAGCTTGGGGGAAGTCCAGCACCTGTTGAGGCACTGGGCATGTTCCCACAAGTGACGCGACGGGCTGTGCATGCCCCCTCTAGTGACATCGATCTGCCCCCAATAGAGATGCCAGCGGGACCGCACCCCCTCCCAGGCTGGCCATGCCCCCTTTACGTGTGTGTGAAGCACCACCGCAGCACCGCCACACACTGCCCCCAAAAAATCCTGGGGGGGGAACACTAGATATTGTGCACGGATAGTGGCTGGTGGGCTTGGTGTGCGATGATTGAGAAGTGATTTAAATGTATTAAAATGTCACTTGGGGTTAGATGGTTGAGCAGAGCTTAGCAGAAGGGATATTGGGAGGAAATAGGTATGGTAGATGAAAGGTCTATTGTACTGCTAGAGCATCCACGAATGCTGCTTGTGGATCCCGGACCTGGATCCATATACTGGGACCTTGTGGTTGTGACATGATGCCATCAGGTCCACGTCTGGTCAGCCCCACCTGTCCACTAGTACAGTGATCGCAAAAAGGCGTATTTTTACACAATTATTGATGGTGGGGACTCAAAAATAAAAAACGCAGGGTCCCTTAGGACGCGCTTTGGGCAGCAGCGCTGTCCTGCACGGTCAGTCAGTTTTCGTCTCCAGAGCAGAGGGAGGAACTCGGAAGGGGAGGAGATCGAGAGTGTGTTCACTCCTGCCTCCCCTCACTGTCTGCTCCGCACGCACACTGCCCCCTCTCCTGCTGGCGCCTCCCACTTTGCCTCACCGGTCCCACCCCCTTCTGTCTGCATCATGTCTGTATGTGTGTGTGCCGCGGCGGTGGGACGTTTCCATTGATTACAGAGTAACGGCAGTGGCAGCTATCAGCGTTCCTCCCGGGGCAGCCCGTCCCGTCCTGAGCACCAGCATGTCCCAGTGTGAGGTGAAGAAAGGTCTGCTACTATTATGAAGGTAAGAGGAGAGCACAGCGCCGGGGTCAGTACCGTCCAGCGGGAGGCGGCACAGCAGGGTAGTCTCAGGCCTCTCCCGTACACCACCGTGCACCCGCTCCTCTGTGAGACCCAGGCTTCGCCTGGCCCGGTCCTGCACTACAGTGACAGATGGAGGATGCGGTGCTATTGGGCCCGAGCTAAAATCCAGAGGCCGATGTCCTGTAATGCAGGGACGGCCGAGCCTCTGCCTGAATACACAGGTCCCCTCTCTCAGTGCCTTCCTCCAAAGTTTGTGTGCAGGATCCCTGGTGGGGGCTGCACCATTCATAGCATCCTCCTGGCTGTGCGACAGCTGTGACTGACAGTGTGCTCTGTGGTCACGGCCTCCTCCTTGTTCTGTGGCATTAACTAAAGTTGTTCTGAGGGAGCAGAGTACTTGTGGGACAAATTAAATCCCTATACATTACACTGTGTTCCTGCAAACATTGCTTTTGCAGTGTCTTTACCGCAACTATCATTGATGTAAAATAGTACTGGTCACCTAGAAATCTAAGTTGTTGTTTTTTTTTATGTTATTTTAGTCATACTGTATTGAATTATGGCATTAGCATATTATGAATGTACATTACTACCTCCTATCTTCTGAAAGATGGATTATTTTGTATAAGAGCTCTACCTGGGGCAATGTGTGTAACGTACTCTACCTGGGGCAATGTGTGTAACGTGCTCTACCTGGGGCAATGTGTGTAACGTGCTCTACCTGGGGCAATGTGTGTAACGTGCTCTACCTGGGGCAATGTGTGTAACGTGCTCTACCTGGGGCAATGTGTGTAACGTGCTCTACCTGGGGCAATGTGTGTAACGTGCTCTACCTGGGGCAATGTGTGTAACGTGCTCTACCTGGGGCAGTCTGTGTAACGTGCTCTACCTGGGGCAGTGTGTGTAACGTGCTCTACCTGGGGCAATGTGTGTAACGTGCTCTACCTGGGGCAATGTGTGTAACGTGCTCTACCTGGGGCAATGTGTGTAACGTGCTCTACCTGGGGCAATGTGTGTAACGTGCTCTACCTGGGGCAATGTGTGTAACGTGCTCTACCTGGGGCAATGTGTGTAACGTGCTCTACCTGGGGCAATGTGTGTAACGTGCTCTACCTGGGGCAATGTGTGTAACGTGCTCTACCTGGGGCAATGTGTATAACGTGCTCTACCTGGTGCAATGTGTATAACGTGCTCTACCTGGTGCAATATGTATAATGTGCTCTACCTGGTGCAATGTGTGTAACGTGCTCTACCTGGTGCAATGTGTATAACGTGCTCCACCTGGTGCAATATGTATAATGTGCTCTACCTGGTGCAATGTTTGTAACGTGCTCTACCTGGTGCAATGTGTATAATGTGCTCTACCTGGTGCAATGTTTGTAACGTGCGCTGCCTGGTGCAAAGTGTGTAACGTGCTATACCTGGCGCAATGTGTATAACATGTACAGGAGGTCCTTCCTGGTGCAGTGTGTACAAGCGGCACTACTATGACGTGGCCATGCCCCTTCACCATGAAAACATGAACCTAAATTATTGCGGCGCGCACTGTCCATTCTTCACATTATAAGAGGGGGAGAACCAATTCAGTTTCTGCGAAAGGGCACCAAAATGTCTAGTTACAGCCCTGTTGCAGAGTGTTCTGTATGCTACACAGCCCAGCAGCACTGTCAACACCCCCCTCCCTTCTTCCCTCTTGCAGCACTTTTGTAGTGTCAAAATCAAGTCTGTGTTTTTATATTTGAATCATTAATAAGATTAATAAGAACCTTTATTCCGATGGAACCCGAAAAAGGACAGGCAGGACCCCAATTTTTAAAAGTGAGGGGTCCCTGGGACCCATTTTTTGTTGGGCTTAGCGCGATCACTGCTAGTAGTTGGAACACTTCTGGGTGGAGAGCCCATTCGCCCATGTGCACATCCTGATGACTGCGGAAGTCTACTTCCCAGTTGAGAAGGCTGGAAAATAACGTTCGGACCACTATTTTTGCTACCTCTTGCATGGCCCTTTTGTTGAGAGTGCCACCTTTGTGATTAATATAGGCCACTGTTGTGGATTTGTCAGATTTCATTTGCACAGGCCTGCCTTGGGGAATGCTGTGTGCCAATGTCAATGCTTTGTAAACTGTGCCCTCAGTTTCCATACAATGATTGGTAACTGAGACTTTGCCAGGCTCCATCTCCCTTGAATCGTGTGTTGCTCGGTTACAGCTTCCCAACCACGAAGGCTGGAATCTGTAGTGAGATGCACCCATTTCAGGATCCAGAAGGGGCGACCCCTGTCTAGGGGATTGCGGTGTAGCCACCAAGTTAATGATATGCGAACCTCCGGAGTCACAGTTATTATGTGCCATTTGATCTGATGAGGCTGGCCATTCCATTTGGCTAGAATCAACCTTTGTAAAGGGCAAGAGTGAAATTGAATGTAGATACCATCAGGCCAAGGACTTGCATGGCCGAGTGAATTGACACCTGAGGATGGTGAAGGAACCACAGTATTTTGTCCCTTAGTTTCGATATTTTGTTCACTGGTAGAAACAGTCATCGATTTTGAGAGTCTAGCAGGGCTCCCAGATGTCCCCCATTTGGAACGGTATGAGTGAGGACTTTTTCCAGTTGATAAGCCAACTGTGACGTTGTAGGAAGGCTATCGTTCTTTGTAATTTGCTGTGCAATACGTAATTTGCTGTGCAATACCTCCTGTAAACTGGCCAGGAGCAGTATGTTGTCCAGATAAGGAAGTATCCTGATTCCCTGACGCAGGTGTGCTGCCATGACTGCCATGAGTTTTGTAAATATTCTGGGCGCTGTAGCCAGGCCAAACTGTACCACCTGGAACTGATAAGTGTTGGTTTAGGATAGCAAACCACAGGTATTGTTGATGTGCGCAATAGCTATATGCAGATTTGCATTTTGTATGTCCAATGACACCATGAAATCCCCCGGATCCATTGCTAGAAGTATGGAGTATAGGGTTTCCATGCGAAACTTGGAATTTTCACAAATCTGTTGAGAGATTTGAGATTCAGGATAGTTCCGTATGTCCCATTTGGCTTTTTACAAGGAACAGGGATGAATAATAGCCCCTTCATGTTAGAGCCTGAGGAACTGGCACTATTACTCCTGACTGGAGGAGTGACTGAACCACTTTTTGTAGTATACAAGACTTCTCTGTGTCAGATGAAAGGCTTGTGCGAAAATACTGCGGAGAGGTAGGTCATTTGAAAGAGTTAGCATACCCAAGAGAGACTACCAGTCACACCCAAGCATCTGAAGTGGTCTTGATCCAGACTTGTGCAAAGTGAAGAAGCATGCCTCCCATCCCGAGGTCCCCCATGGGGAGGCCCGCCCAGGCAGGCCTCTCCATGTCCTGTGCTGCCATATGTTATGGGCAGACTAGATGGGCCAAGTGGTTCTTATCTGCCATCAAATTCTATGTTTCTATCTTTCTATGTCCAGTGGTGCTGCCGTATAAGTCCAGGGGTACTGCTGTATAAGTCCAGGTTTTGATGGGGGTTGTCTTGCTGCCCATAGCTGCTTAGTCTTGGACTTACTAGACTTTGAGGCATTTGATTACCTAGGAAACAACTGTCTTTTCGCTTTTCCTTGTGGGCGAAAGGTACGAAAAACAACAACTCAGCCTATTTTTTGAAAGCAGGTAGGACCTACAGCGCTTCCGGAAAGTATTCACAGCGCTTCACTTTTTCCACATTTTGTTATGTTATAGCCTTGTTCCACAATGGAATAAAATCATTTTTCCCTCAAAATTCTACACACAATACAATATAATGACAACGTGAAAATAGTGTTTTTAAAAATGTTTGCAAATTTATTAAAATAAAAAACTAAGACATCACATGTACATCAGTATTTACAGCCTTTGCTAAATACATTGTTGATGCACCTTTGGCAGCAATTACTGCCTCAAGTATTTTTGAATATGATGCCACAAGCTTAGCACACCTATCTTTGGGCAGTTTCGCCAATTCCTCTTTGCAGCACCTCTCAAGCTTCATCAGGTTGGATGGGAAGCGTCAGTGCACAGCCATTTTCAGATCTCTCCAAAAATGTTCAATCGGATTCAAGTCTGGCCTCTAGCTGGGCCACTCAAGGACATTCACAGAGTTGTCCTGGAGAAACTCCTTTGGTGGTTCCGAACTTCTTCCATTTACGGATGATGGAGGCCACAACAGATATTGGTCAGTACCCTTCCCCAGATTTTTGCCTCAAGACAATCCTGTCTCAGAGGTCTACAGACAATACCTTTGACTTCATGCTTGCTTTGTGTTCAGACATGCACCGTCAAGTGTGGGACCTTATATAGACAGGGGTGTGTCTTTCAAAATCATGTCCAATCAACTGAATATACCACAGGTGGACTCCAATCAAGCTGTAGGAACATCTCAAGGATGATCAGTGGAAAACAGGATGCACCTGAGCTCAATTTGGAGCTTCATGGCAAAGGCTGTGAATACTGATGTACATATAATTTATTAGTTTTTTATTTTTAATAGTAAAAATCTAAAAAAAAAAAACTTTTTTCACGTTGTCATTATGGGGTATTGTGTGTAGAATTTTGAGGACAAAAATGAATTTATTCAATTTTGGAATAAGGCTGTAACATAACAAAATGTGGAAAAAGTGAAGCACTGTGAATACTTTCCGGATGTACTGAAAGTGTTTGTAAAAACCTGGCTCTTTGGAGACTTTTTTCAGGAAGACTGAGTCCAGCGTTCCAGGAGACCTTGCTTACTGCATGCTGAAGATGGCTGCTTTCGTCTCTGAGGGAAGGAGGGAATGTTGCTTACAGATCAAGGGCAAGAAATCTGCAGTAGTCTGACACCCAAAGCTGGGGGAGTGGCTAAAGGTTAAGCGCCTCATCCCCTTGCTGGTCTTACTGTATACACTAAAACCTGTGCTTATATTCTTTGGCTTCGGTCAGGGATTCCACTAGACCACCAGTGTCCACACACCAGCGCTGCGGTCTGTCTCCCGAGACAAGT
This sequence comes from Pseudophryne corroboree, assembly GCF_028390025.1. Classification (NCBI taxonomy): domain Eukaryota; kingdom Metazoa; phylum Chordata; class Amphibia; order Anura; family Myobatrachidae; genus Pseudophryne; species Pseudophryne corroboree. The sequence continues at coordinate 953,689,559 of NC_086445.1, read as the reverse complement.
GACGGACCGCAATTCTTTTAAGATGGGACCCTCTTACCTTCCCTCTTATGCCAGCCACGCAGTCCTGGGGTCCTCACAGTGAGTAGTGCTAGACGTGGTGTGCGGCCCCTGTCACAAGTACCCGCATTGGCATTGTGGGATTTTCGGCGCCAGCTGGGGGTGGTGGAGCTGTAGCGCTGAAGTCTGCAGACTTCCAGCGTTCACAAGCTCAGACAAAAAAAAACACAAACTTTAAAATTGAAAGAATAGGGCTTGTAAAGGTGCATCCCAGCTTTCAGCTGGCACCAACAAAAAACTGACCTGCCTGAGCATGGAGACGGGGTTATAGGGGAGAGGAGCCAAGCACTCTGGGAAGCCAGAAAACTTAACTGTTTGGTACCTGGACTCTCATCCACCACCTACAACCCTGATGTTCTCCATGTGGATCCTTATGAATCCCGAAGAAGAAAGTACTACTCCAACCCAACCTCCTTTACAGTTAGCAGGCATGGAAGTGTGTGTGAACTGGAGACCACTGTCTGACAGTGCTGCAGGGGAGGCCATGTCTGATTGTGTAACCCATGTTTCAGTTATAGATAGCAGGTTGAAGATGTGAAATGGTCATGGACGGATGTTAATTTTGTTAAAGACAGAGGGGTAAATTTACTAAGATTCGTAATTTCCGAAAAAAGGTCAAAGTTCAATCACGAATGACATCGACAGTGTAAAACTGCAACTTTTTGAATTGATTACGATGGATTTACTAAGCTGTCGTATTCAGGTTTTTCTTTTCTTCCGATGTCGATGTCATTCGTTTTTTTTTACCTATTTTTACGGCAGTGATTAGCAAAACACTGCCGTTTTTTTTTACAATCAATCTCGGCCGGATCTGTGTGATCCGTGCTGGGGTTCTTATTTTTTTTTTTTTTAATTAAACAATGTAAAATCCCAAAAAAAAATGCGTGGGGTCCCCCCTCCTAAGCATAACCAGCCTCGGGCTCTTTGAGCCGATCCTGGTTGCAGAAATATGGGGAAAAAAATGACAGGGGTTCCCCCATATTTAAGCAACCAGCATCGGGCTCTGCGCCTGGTCCTGGTCCCAAAAATACGGGGGACAAAAAGAGTAGGGGTCCCCCGTATTTTTAAAACCAGCACCGGGCTCCACTAGCTGGACAGATAATGCCACAGCCGGGGGTCACTTTTATATAGTGCCCTGCGGCCGTGGCATCAAAAATCCAACTAGTCACCCCTGGCCGGGGTACCCTGGGGGAGTGGGGACCCCTTCAATCAAGGGGTCCCCCCCCCCCAGCCACCCAAGGGCCAGGGGTGAAGCCCGAGGCTGTCCCCCCCCATCCAATGGGCTGCGGATGGGGAGGCTGATAGCCTTTGTTGTAAAAGAAAAGATATTGTTTTTAGTAGCAGTACTACAAGGCCCAGCAAGCCTCCCCCGCATGCTGGTACTTGGAGAACCACAAGTACCAGCATGCGACGGAAAAACGGGCCCGCTGGTACCTGTAGTACTACTACTAAAAAAATACCCAAAAAAAGACAAGACACACACACCGTGAAAGTATAATTTTATTACATACATACACACATACATACATACATACTTACCTTAAGTTCCCACGCAGGTCGGTCCTCTTCTCCAGTAGAATCCAAGGGGTACCTGTTGAAGAAATTATACTCACGAGATCCAGGGGTCCAGGCTCCTCGGGAAATCCAGGGGTAATTCACGTACTTGACAAAAAAAACAAAACGGTGTCCCGACCACGAACTGAAAGGGGACCCATGTTTGCACATGGGTCACCTTTCCACGAATGCCAGAAAGCCACTTTGACTTCTGTCTAAGTGGGTTTCTTCAGCCAATCAGGGAGTGCCACGTTGTAGCACTCTCCTGATCAGCTGTGTGCTCCTGTCCTCACTGACAGGCAGCACACGGCAGTGTTACAATGTAGCGCCTATGCGCTACATTGTAACCAATGATGGGAACTTTCAGCTCAGCGGTGACGTCACTTTAGGTCAACCGAAGGGCAGAAAGTTCCCATCATTGGTTACAATGTAGCGCATAGGCGCTACATTGTAACACTGCCGTGTGCTGCCTGTCAGTGAGGACAGGAGCACACAGCTGATCAGGAGAGTGCTACAACGTGGCACTCCCTGATTGGCTGAAGAAACCCACTTAGACAGAAGTCAAAGTGGCTTTCTGGCATTCGTGGAAAGGTGACCCATGTGCAAACATGGGTCCCCTTTCAGTTCGTGGTCGGGACACCGTTTTGTTTTTTTTGTCAAGTACGTGGATTACCCCTGGATTTCCCGAGGAGCCTGGACCCCTGGATCTCGTGAGTATAATTTCTTCAACAGGTACCCCTTGGATTCTACTGGAGAAGAGGACCGACCTGCGTGGGAACTTAAGGTAAGTATGTATGTATGTGTGTATGTATGTAATAAAATTATACTTTCACGGTGTGTGTGTCTTGTCTTTTTTTGGGTATTTTTTTAGTAGTAGTACTACTACAGGTACCAGCGGGCCCGTTTTTCCGTCGCATGCTGGTACTTGTGGTTCTCCAAGTACCAGCATGCGGGGGAGGCTTGCTGGGCCTTGTAGTACTGCTACTAAAAACAATATCTTTTCTTTTACAACAAAGGCTATCAGCCTCCCCATCCGCAGCCCATTGGATGGGGGGGGGGACAGCCTCGGGCTTCACCCCTGGCCCTTGGGTGGCTGGGGGGGGGGACCCCTTGATTGAAGGGGTCCCCACTCCCCCAGGGTACCCCGGCCAGGGGTGACTAGTTGGATTTTTGATGCCACGGCCGCAGGGCACTATATAAAAGTGACCCCCGGCTGTGGCATTATCTGTCCAGCTAGTGGAGCCCGGTGCTGGTTTTAAAGATACGGGGGACCCCTACTCTTTTTGTCCCCCGTATTTTTGGGACCAGGACCAGGCGCAGTGCCCGATGCTGGTTGCTTAAATATGGGGGAACCCCTGTCATTTTTTTCCCCATATTTCTGCAACCAGGATCGGCTCAAAGAGCCCGAGGCTGGTTATGCTTAGGAGGGGGGACCCCACGCAATTTTTTTTGAAAAAATAATCACTTTCCCACCCCTTCCCACTGATATACATGCACGGATCTCATGGATCCGTGCATGCCTATCCAATCACGAATAAAAAAAGCAGGTCTGTTTTTTTTTAGCACTTTTTTACGAGTTGTAATTTTTCACGGCAGTGTTTGTTCTTTTTTTGCTTTGCACTTCTTAGTAAATGACCGAGATTCATACTTAAACAGCCGCGTTTTGACCGATGGTGTATTCATTCGTAATTTTTTACCTGAACTTGCAAAAAATTACGACTGCCGTGATTAGTGCTTAGTAAATTACCGAGATGACACTTTATTGAAAAAACGGCATCTCGGTCAAAATCGGGAGCTTAGTAAATTTACCCCAGAGTGTGCATTCCATAAGGCACATTTTAGTATCTGCAATTGTGAAACCATGCAACCTTTTTGACACACTATGGAAGAGGCTGGGCTGATCTGTGTTTATTGCTAGTTATGTGCCCAAATGCAAAACTTAGATTTTATTTTGCCGGGTGAAATCATTCAAGTGAGATAAGTCGCATGTAAATTATGACAGTACTATGTAAATTTGGAAAGCTTTCCATTAATAAAACTGAAATGATGGATGCACATCTTCGATGCAAATACATATTTATACACACACCTGTGTGCCACCTACACTGAGCAGCATTCATCATATTTTTGGAGAGAACCTCTGTAAGTGATGGTCAAACACTTGGTTCACATATGGCTTGGTACGGTACCTGGCACCTCCTGCTACTTAATAATTGATAATCAGGCATCTTTTTCTTGAACGTTGCGGCAAAAACTCATAGAATCAGTGATAAGTCACGGATCTATGTGTTTTCACCCGAAAATAATTTAGTATTTTTTGGGCACAAAAAAGGAGTCCTAACTGAATAGCCTTAAAAAAAATAAGAATTTACTCACCGGTAATTCTATTTCTCGTAGTCCGTAGTGGATGCTGGGGACTCCGTAAGGACCATGGGGAATAGCGGCTCCGCAGGAGACTGGGCACAACTAAGAAAGATTTAGGACTACCTGGTGTGCACTGGCTCCTCCCTCTATGCCCCTCCTCCAGACCTCATTTAAAATACTGTGCCCGGAAGAGCTGACACAATAAGGATAGGATTTTGGAATCCCGGGTAAGACTCATACCAGCCACACCAATCACACCGTATAACTCGTGATACTATACCCAGTTAACAGTATGAAAAATAACTGAGCCTCTCAACAGATGGCTCTAAACAATAACCCTTTAGTTAGGCAATAACTATATACAAGAATTGCAGACAATCCGCACTTGGGATGGGCGCCCAGCATCCACTACGGACTACGAGAAATAGAATTACCGGTGAGTAAATTCTTATTTTCTCTGACGTCCTAGTGGATGCTGGGAACTCCGTAAGGACCATGGGGATTATACCAAAGCTCCCAAACGGGCGGGAGAGTGCGGATGACTCTGCAGCACCGAATGAGCAAAAGCAAGGTCCTCCTCAGCCAGGGTATCAAACTTGTAGAACTTGGCAAACGTGTTTGAACCCGACCAAGTAGCAGCTCGGCAAAGTTGTAAAGCCAAGACCCCTCGGGCAGCCGCCCAAGAAGAGCCCACTTTCCTCGTGGAATGGGCTTTTACAGATTTAGGATGCGGCAGTCCAGCCGCAGAATGTGCAATTTGAATCGTACTACAGATCCAGCGAGCAATAGACTGCTTTGAAGCAGGAGCACCCAGCTTGTTGGACGCATACAGGATAAATAGCGAGTCAGTTTTCCTGAATCCAGACGTCCTGGAAACATAGATTTTCAGGGCCCTGACTACGTCCAGCAACTTGGAATCCTCCAAGTCCTTAGTAGCCGCAGGCACCACAGTAGGTTGGTTCAAATGAAAAGCAGATACCACCTTAGGAAGAAATTGGGGACGAGTCCTCAATTCTGCCCTATCCATATGGAAAAATCAGATAAGGGCTTTTACATGACAAAGCCGCCAATTTTGACACACGCCTGGCCGAAGCCAAGGCCAACAGCATGACCACTTTCCACGTGAGATATTTTAGTTCCACGGTTTTAAGTGGCTCAAACCAATGTGACTTAAGGAAATCCAACACCACGTTGAGATCCCAAGGTGCCACTGGAGGCACAAAAGGGGGCTGAATATGCAGCACTCCTTTAACAAAAGTCTGAACTTCAGGCAGTGAAGCCAGTTCTTTTTGGAAGAAAATCGACAGAGCCGAAATCTGGACCTTAATGGAACCTAATTTGAGGCCCATAGTCACCCCTGACTGTAGGAAGTGCAGAAATCGACCCAGCTGAAATTCCTCCGTTGGGGCCCTTCTGGCCTCATACCACGCAACATATTTTCGCCATATGCAGTGATAATGGTTTGCGGTCACCTCCTTCCTAGCTTTAATCAGCGTAGGGATGACTTCCTCCGGAATGCCCTTTTCCTTTAGGATCCGGCGTTCAACCGCCATGCCGTCAAACGCAGTCGCGGTAAGTCTTGGAACAGACAGGGTCCCTGCTGCAGCAGGTCCTGTCTGAGCGGCAGAGGCCATGGATCCTCTGAGATCATTTCTTGAAGTTCTGGGTACCAAGCTCTTCTTGGCCAATCCGGAACCACAAGTATAGTTCTTACTCCTCTCCTTCTTATTATTCTCAGTACCTTGGGTATGAGAGGCAGAGGAGGGAACACATAAACCGACTGGTACACCCACGGTGTCACTAGAGCGTCCACAGCTATCGCCTGAGGGTCCCTTGACCTGGCGCAATATCTTTTTAGCTTTTTGTTGAGGCGGGACGCCATCATGTCCACCTGTGGCCTTTCCCAACGGTGCACAATCATTTGGAAGACTTCTGGATGAAGTCCCCACTCTCCCGGGTGGAGGTCGTGCCTGCTGAGGAAGTCTGCTTCCCAGTTGTCCACTCCCGGAATGAACACTGCTGACAGTGCTAACACATGATTTTCCGCCCATCGGAGAATCCTTGTGGCTTCTGCCATCGCCATCCTGCTTCTCGTGCCGCCCTGACGATTTACATGGGCGACCGCCGTGATGTTGTCTGACTGTATCAGCACCGGCTGGTGTTGAAGCAGGGGTCTTGCCTGACTTAGGGCATTGTAAATGGCCCTTAGTTCCAGAATATTTATGTGTAGGGAAGTCTCCTGACTTGTCCATAGTCCTTGGAAGTTTCTTCCCTGTGTGACTGCCCCCCAACCTCGAAGGCTGGCATCCGTGGTCACCAGGATCCAGTCCTGTATGCCGAATCTGCGGCCCTCTAGAAGATGAGCACTCTGCAGCCACCACAGTAGCGACACCCTGGCCCTTGGAGACAGGGTTATCAGCCGATGCATCTGAAGATGCGACCCGGACCACTTGTCCAACAGATCCCACTGAAAGATCCTTGCATGGAACCTTCCGAATGGAATTGCTTCGTAAGAAGCCACCATCTTTCCCAGGACTCGCGTGCAGTGGTGCACCGACACCTGTTTTGTTTTTAGGAGGTCTCTGACTAGAGACGATAACTTCTTGGCCTTCTCCTCCGGGAGAAACACTTTTTTCTGTTCTGTGTCCAGAACCATCCCCAGGAACAGTAGACGCGTTGTAGGAACCAGCTGCGACTTTGGAATATTCAGGATCCAGCCGTGCTGTTGTAGCACTTCCCGAGCTAGTGCTACTCCGATCAACAACTGTTCCCTGGACCTCGCCTTTATAAATACCCTCGGTGCCGTGGACAGACCAAACGGCAACGTCTGGAATTGGTAATGACAGTCCTGTACCACAAATCTGAGGTACTCCTGGTGAGGAGGGTAAATGGGGACATGCAGGTAAGCATCCTTGATGTCCAGTGACACCATGTAATCCCCCTCGTCCAGGCTTGCAATCACCGCTCTGAGCGATTCCATCTTGAACTTGAACCTTCTTATATAAAAGTGTTCAAAGATTTTAAATTTAAAATGGGTCTCACCGAACCGTCCGGTTTCGGTACCACAAACATTGTGGAATAGTAACCCCGTCCTTGTTGAAGGAGGGGCACCTTGATTATCACCTGCTGAGAATACAGCTTGTGAATCGCCTCCAGCACTGCCTCCCTGTCCGGGGGAGCCGTCGGCAAGGCAGATTTGAGGAAACGGCGAGGGGGAGACGTCTCGAATTCCAGCTTGTACCCCTGAGATACTACCTGTAGAATCCAGGGATCCACCCGTGAACGAGCCCACTGGTTGCTGAAGTTCTTGAGACGGGCCCCCACCGTACCTGGCTCCGCCTGTGGAGCCCCAGCGTCATGCGGTGGACTTAGAGGAAGCGGGGGAGGACTTTTGTTCCTGGGAACTGGCTGTATGTTGCAGCTTTTTCCCTCTACCCCTGCCTCTGGGCAGAAAGGACGCGCCTCTAACCCGCTTGCCTTTCTGGGGCCGAAAGGACTGTACCTGATAATACGGTGCTTTCTTTGGCTGTGAGGGAACATGGGGTAAAAATGCTGACTTCCCAGCTGTTGCTGTGAAAACGAGGTCCGAGAGACCATCCCCAAACAACTCCTCACCCTTGTAAGGCAAAACTTCCATGTGCCTTTTAGAATCTGCATCTCCTGTCCACTGCCGAGTCCACAATCCTCTCCTGGCAGAAATGGACATTGCGTTTATTTTAGATGCCAGCCGGCAAATATCCCTCTGTGCATCTCTCATGTATAAGACAGCGTCTTTAATATGCTCTACGGTTAGCAATATAGTGTCTCTGTCTAGGGTATCAATGTTTTCCGACAGGGAATCTGACCACGCAGCTGAAGCACTGCACATCCATGCTGAAGCAATAGCCGGTCTCAGTATAATTCCCGAGTGTGTATATACAGACTTCAGGATAGCCTCCTGCTTCCTATCAGCAGGTTCCTTTAGGGCGGCCGTGTCCGGAGACGGTAGTGCCACCTTCTTTGACAGGCGTGTGAGCGCTTTATCCACCCTAGGGGATGTCTCCCAACGTGACCTATCCTCTGGCGGGAAAGGGTACGCCATTAGTAACTTTTTAGAAATTACCAGTTTCTTATCGGGGGAAGCCCACGCTTCTTCACATACTTCATTTAATTCATCAGAAGGGGGAAAAACCACTGGTAGTTTTTTCTCCCCAAACATAATACCCTTTTTTGTGGTACCTGGAGTAATATCAGAAATGTGCAACACATTCTTCATTGCCGTAATCATGTAACGGGTGGCTCTATTGGAATGTACACTAGTCTCATCATCGTCGACACTGGAGTCAGTATCCGTGTCGACATCTGTGTCTGCCATCTGAGGTAGCGGGCGTTTTAGAGCCCCTGATGGCTTTTCACAAAGTCCTTTGGGGAGACAGAGGGAGAGTATGCCAGCACACACCAGAGCGCTATATAATGCAGGGATACACACTACACAAGTGATTTTTCCCTATAGCAGCTATATATATATATATATTATATGCGCCTAAATTTAGTGCCCCCCCTCTCTTTTTTACCCTATGTAGTCTGGAAACTGCAGGGGAGAGCCTTGGGAGCATCCTTCCAGCGGAGCTGTGAGGGAAAATGGCGCCAGTGTGCTGAGGGAGATAGCCCCGCCCCTTTTCCGGCGGACTTCTCCCGCTTTTTAAATGTATATTTGGCAGGGGTATTTTACACATATATAGTCTTTATGACTATATTATGTGGTATTTGCCAGCAAGGTACTCTTATTGCAGCCCAGGGCGCCCCCCCCCCCCAGCGCCCTGCACCCATCAGTGACCGGAGTGTGTGGTGTGCATGGGGAGCAATGGCGCACAGCTGCAGTGCTGTGCGCTACCTTGATGAAGACCGAAGTCTTCTGCCGCCGATTTCCAGGAACGTCTTCTTGCTTCTGGCTCTGTAAGGGGGACGGCGGCGCGGCTCCGGGACCGGACGACCGAGGCTGGGCCTGTGTTCGATCCCTCTGGAGCTAATGGTGTCCAGTAGCCTAGAAGCCCAAGCTAGCTGCAAGCAGGTAGGTTCGCTTCTCTCTCCTTAGTCCCACGTAGCAGTGAGTCTGTTGCCAGCAGATCTCACTGAAAATAAAAAACCTAAAATATACTTTCTTTTCTAGGAGCTCAGGAGAGCCCCTAGTGTGCATCCAGCTCGGCCGGGCACAAAATTCTAACTGAGGTCTGGAGGAGGGGCATAGAGGGAGGAGCCAGTGCACACCAGGTAGTCCTAAATCTTTCTTAGTTGTGCCCAGTCTCCTGCGGAGCCGCTATTCCCCATAGTCCTTACGGAGTTCCCAGCATCCACTAGGACGTCAGAGAAATATATATTATAATATTAAAAAACTCCCATTTTCCTGCACTCAAAAAATTCACTTCTGATTGAATATCCCCCTTAGTCTTCACGTCTGATATTCTTAATGTCTACATTTTATGTCCTGATTCCCGACTATCCACCATAAATAATAACTGTATCTCCTTACAAAATACAATATATATTTTTCCTTTAATATCTAAAATTGTATATTTAGCTTTAGGCTTATCACCATCTCTGTTCATTTATTTTTATTTTATTTCTTTCTTTCATTGACTTTTTGTTCCTGACTTTTCCAGTGAAAGTTTGATTCAGACAATGCAAACGGAGACTAAGCGCTTCATAGGTTTCTGGTGAACAAGTCCTATTAAAATGATTTTCTGTAGTGTATGTTAAATGGCAAAATATAAAAAAACATTTCATGTTGTGTTTTTATGTATCTATAAAAAAAACTAAAATTACATTTATTTCCACAAATCCGGTGTAATCATTAAGAAAACACCAATGCTGAATACTTCCCAAGTTTATAAATGCAACAATTTGTTGGGATTGTGTTCGCACTTTGATTTCTAAAGCAAATATAAAATAGTGGAGATAACTAATTTTCTTCATACAGGGCAAGCAAGTCACTTTTCTGAAAAGCAATTCTGGCATTCAGACATAGGCTACACGCATACTTCCTGAGGAGTTCAACTAATCAAGGTTGTTTGTAGAAATTTTAATTTGCTTAGGACTTAAAACGATGCAGGTCGGGACCAGACGTAAAATCTGCAAAAGGAATCTAAATAACAACCAATTGCTGAACAATTGTGAACATTAATACACATCCAACAGCAGCTAACAATCCAGATTTTCTCAATACAAAAAGTAATGAGTTGTACTGTCTTTTATAAAATATATAAAATATGTAACAAAAAAAATGTGTAGCCCACTGATAAGACAACCATTAAAACTGTCTGACACTATAGGGCTAATTCAGTTTTACTCGATAAAAAGTGACTGTTTGAATGTGCCAAACCACAGTATATTGGGCCTAATTCAAGGTCGATTTCAAAAGCAAAATCTTCCTCTAATGGACAAAAGCATGTGCATTGCAGGTGGGGCAGATGCAAAACGTGCAGAGTGAGTTAGATTTGGGTGGGGTGTGTTCAAACTGAAATCTAAATTGCAGTGTAAAAATAAAACAGCCAGTATTTACCCTGCACAGAAACAAAATAACCCACCCAAATATAACTCTCTGCAAATATTATATCTGTTATACCTGCGGCGCACATGGTTTTGCCCATTAGAGGAAGATTTTGCTTTTGCAATCAACCTTCAATTAGGCCCATTATACCTAAATTCAATGCAAAACTGTAACTTGACAAAGCACTCCTGATAAAATGGGATTTAAAGAAAAAAACAAAAGGTGAAATTGCGCAGTGATGACGCAGATGATCTGCACTATCTAGTATGGCAATTGTGTTTCTTTCTTCATCCAAAGCAAATTTCCACCAATATACTCTTAGTTTTATATTGATTGCAGTATAATGTCATTTGTTTTCAGTTTCATATTCCATTAGTTTTTGGTAACATCTACCCTCTCATCCTGTATACACGGGATGTAGATAAGATCCCGGCGCAGAGATGCCGACCACCGTGAATGCCAACATCTGTGCCAGAGATATCCCACTTGTGAGTGTCCCACGACACCCAAAGAGTCGGAATAGAACCTGTGCCGAGCCACCGAGCCCACAGAGTGGCGAGCGCAGAAAGGCCGCAAGGGGCTTTCTAGCGCTTGCCCCGCTGCCGGCATTCTTGCGGCCGGGATTCCATACCCAACCCGATCTACTGCTTACCATAACCTACTTTTTTGTACATAAAATAACATTGATAATCCACAATAAAAATGTAAAGCACTATAGGCATGTCCCATTTCTAACAGACATTTTATTCAATAGTTGACTTGTTCGCAGTAAACTGGTGTTTTTTTTATAAGTAATTTGATAAACGGTTTTAAGTATTCCCTCTCCTACCCCTTCTTTATTAATAGTGCAAAATGGAGGGTCCTCACCTTTTTGCAAGTGTTTAGTGACAAGCAGCAGGAGGGATATACCCCAAAAGAAAGAAGCTCCAAAGTAATACATTCAGAGTAGCAGGATATAGAGAAGAATAATAGAAGGCTGATATAAGCATGGAGTGGCTAAAACCACAAAGCTAATGGCTGAGTTGAGAGGTAGGTCATATGGTTTTATGTGGCCAATGTCTTTGTGAGGGGAGTGACTAGTGGTAGTTTAATTACAGCTGTGGCTTTAAGAGTTAGTCATTTAACGAAGATAAATCCCCAACCCAATCCAACCCCACCCCACCCATTTATTATGGTTTGTAGTTATTAGTTCGCTTTTTATGATGGAAAGAGAAGTAGCACATAAGCTTTTTGGTTGGGTGTTAACTAAATTTGTTTGATAAGTCTAAACCATCCTAATGAGGGCAACAAATCTACCTTAACATTAACGGGTGAGATAGATCTGGTAAGAGGTTGAGTTGGGTACCCATAGTTGGCACCCAGGTCACACAGTCCATAGGTTTGCATTGCTGGGGCTGCACAGATTCGTAGCCATCCTCTATACATACAGGGGCAGATTTATTAAGCCTGGTGAAGTGATAAAGTGGAAGGTGATAACGCATCAGCCAATCAGCTCCTAACTGTAATTTTTCAAACCCAGCCTGTAACATGGAAGTTAGGAGCTG